>NC_066366.1:65601371-65908635 GCF_013377495.2 Cygnus atratus
GCAAATGCCAAAGCCTTGGCTCCGAGGCGAGGGTTAGGGACCGGAGGCACAGATGCCAGGACTTACCATGGCCAGGTACGCAGGACAAGTGCCAGCGCTGCACACCAAGCTCCTCCTGCATCCTGCCCCTCTCTGGAGCCCACCAACTCCGCCAGGTGTGGAACAGCAGCCATCGCCCGCTGGGCCGTCCCCAGCGCCCCAGGTACCAGGAAGCAGCCTCACCTCTTGCAAGAAGCTGCCTCCACTTGTGGGCTGCTCCTGGGCCCATCTGCCCCTGCCCTGCCGCCTCTGGGACCCACTGGCTGCCCCCAGACCCCAGCCCGGCCCGTGGGGACCCGGCCCCTGCCCAGCCCCAGCCAGAGCCGCTCGGCTGCCAGCTGCCGCCAAAGGAGCCCGTTCTGCTGAGGGACCAGGATGGATGGCGCTCACCAGTAATCAGCCATTAAATATTTTGCTTTATCTAGATAGTGTGCTTGTGGCCTCAGGATTTATTCACTGCTCACTGTTCAAACCTTGCTCTGGAGAGAGTTATTATCTCCTGCACTGGCTCTCCTGTTGTTGATTTCCAACAATACCGCCCGTCTTCTCAGCTCCCCCGAGGGAAGCCAACGCCGTCCCTGTTTCACATGCAGGGTCCTGACTGCCCAGACGTGGTCCTGAACCCTGGGGAAGATCCCCGCAGACGCTCGCTGCCCTCTCTGTCGCCGCTGCCCCGAGGGGCCGCGCACACTGAGGTGGGGCAGGGCCCTCGCAGCACCCAGCACCCCCGGCACCGCGCTGGCGGTGCTCCTCCGGGGCACGGCGCAAGCTCTTCTCCTGGCAAAGTCCCACTGGGAATTTTTAATTTGTGTCAAGCAAGGAAAATGGCAAAGCTCTCACCCAAACAAGTCATCAGTTTGTTTCCTAGTTAAAAATAAATTAAAGTCATCTCAGAAACTCCTGAAATACCTTGTATCAAATAAAAAAGACATTAGCTGTAGGTAGGCAATCGATAGCAATTGCTTCAGCCCAAACACAGCCCAAACACTAAAGGTGTAACATTATTATAAACTAATGAAAATAAGCGTAAGATTCGGAAATGTCTGACAACCCTACTAATAAGCAGTCATGAGGCTTTTCTGTAACACGGGGCATGCCTGAAACGAAAATGTTACAACTGTTCTTGAGAGAACAAAGTCATAGTCATTTGTCAACGCTGCAGATTTGTTTTGCTGGAATTTTAATTTCAGATTCCAAATTTCCAAAGAAAATTTCACTGAAAAACCCTCAAAATAAATTATGTTGATTTTTTTTTTTTTAAAGAAGCCTTTTGTCAAGTCCGCAGGTCAGCCCTAGGGTGAGCCCAGCGCATGTCCCCGGGCATTTCAGGGCTGATGGCGCAGGCGGCTCCAGAGCCGCTCACCCACAGGCACTCCCCAGGCCCCAGTGCGCCGACCCCAGCCCAAACCCGAGCTCAGCTACTGCCCCGCAGCCCTGCGGTGAGCGTGGCTTCTTCCCCGTCGTCACAGCTGGACAGGCATTTTCTACCTCAGTGGCTTTGACAGCAAACATCTATCCCCAAATCCAATTTTCCCATGAGGAAAATCTCATTATTTCTAGCAAAAAAAAACGATTTGCCATTCAGGAAAACAAAATGAGACATTTTGTTTCAGCTTGTTCTGACACCAATCAGAGTGTTTCATGGTGCTGAACTCCCCCAGCATGTTTTGCCTGACTGCAGCCCAGGCGCTGCTGCTGCAGACCCGCAGCCCCTCACCAGGGCGGGCAGCGTCTGGGGCGCAACGCCAGAGCCGCACTCCTGTCCCGGGGTCCTGTGACTCCTGTCACTTCTGCTCCTGCGAGCACCTCGGCGCTGTCCTGCAGGTGCCCGGTGCAGGTGCACGTGGAGAGAAGCCTGCTCCGCTCCACCAACGTGCCCTTGTGACCCCGGAGCGGGAACGACTGCAGAAACACAGACCTGTGCGTGGGACAGAGGCTCACAGACAGAAAGCCACATCCCCGCGCACTTGTGGAGCGCTCTGTGCCACGGCACGCGGTCCGACAGTGCCTCAGTCACAGACTTGACCTTCCTCCCCCGCCTGCATCCTCCCTTTTTGGAGGCCAAAGTCCTGATTCTCCTGATTCAGAAGCCCACGTTTCTGTCCCTGGCCATCTCTGTGTCACAGCCAGCAAATGTGGTGAGGAAACTCCTGACAGCACACGAACACACACACACACACAGATCTGATCAGTCCTCTTCCAAACAGCTAGAAAAGCAAATTCTATTCAGGTACCTGCAGTTACCTGGGGTAGCAGAAGGGAGCATGCAACTGCATATCCCATAAAGGAGGACACCAGAATGTCCTTGCTTCCCTCTGCACAGAGCCGAACCAGAGGCTCGGCAGGAAAATCACCCAGAAGAATCGTTCTGTCCATGGACTGCCGCAAGGCTGGCACCACCACAGAGCGACCTAAAATACATCACGCCAAATCCTGGCACTTGTCGCTGCCAGCAGATGCGTGAACAAGACAGCGGAAGCACCAAAGCCGGACTGATGCCTGCAGAGGCTCCGAGCAGTACGGCGACACAGGCAGCCGGGCACCATGCAGCACTACACGTACACCTGTGGTGCACACACCCTGCAACTGCGCTGCAAGCCACAACAACCGGTGTTCGAAACAAAACTGAAGCAGGAAAAAGAGGACTGCACACCAAAATGCTGCATCAGACTTTGCTTGGCTGGCTGAGCACTCCAGCTATAGGGCCACTGGCCATCCAGTGGGGATCATCTCCTGGAAAAAGCACTAAAACCATCTCCACCAAGTTCTGGATTCACCTTGGAGTCACTAGTTCACCCCTGGAAACTGCAAAAAGCATATGGGAAGCATTTCCTGCCTGACTCTTATGCAGGGCTTTTGGAGGACAGAAAGCTCAGATGTCGGTAGCCAAAGGTACCCCCGTGCCAAGGAACCACTCAGGGACCCCTGTGTTTGAAATGAGGCATCTGCATGAACTTCTCTGCCTGCCCCTGCACACAGGTGAACACGACACCACCAAAACCCCTGCTCCACTTTCACAGTGCAGCTCCACATAGACACAGTGCCCTTCCCTTAAATTCAGGGGGTTCATCTTTAACAACAAGGCTTCATTTTCAAAAAGTTCTGCACGTTCTCAAATTTAAATGCAGCATTTCACGTACAACAAGTATGAGCCTCATCTTTGCCTCGAGATCTAGCCCTTTATCTTCCCTCTGAGGACTACTCCAGAGCTCGTACTCAGTTCCTGACCCACTTCTGGCACCCGCCATGACTGCTCAGCCCCGTCACCGCAGCTCTCCCCAGGGACGTGGCCACCTGGGGCACCACAGACCTGTGAGCAGAGGCAGACACAGGGCCGCCTGGCAGCCGAGAGCACATAGCAGCTCTCTGAGCCCTGCCATGGAGCCAGCGGTGGGTGCCCTGCCCGCCCTGCTCAAGCACTGCTGTGCTCTCCTGCAGCAGCCCGGGCCGGCTCCTCGCGGGAGCAGATGTCCCCTGGGAGCCCAGGGACCGTGCAGCCCCGGGCAGGTGGCAGGGACCCGGGGGACCCCCGTCCCTGCACCCCGGAGGGCTTCTTTCCCTGCAGCTACTCGGGTGCTTTTTCAATTAACTGACAAGGAAGATTTGCGAGCACAGAAACACAAGCGGAGAGGCCTTGATGTGAAACCTGGAAAGCAGGAATCTGATGGCGATGTGGGGAGGGGGAAGGACTGGCCACGGGTGGGCTGCCCCTCCTTGCAGCAGGGGCAAGTCACGCTGCGGAGCAGCTCTGAGCCAGCCACGAGGTGCAGCAGGACCCCTCAAGGCATCTCTGGACAAACCCTGTCTTAAACACCGTGCTTTAGTGGGCCTCAGTGCTTGAGGGCACAGCTATACTCAGTGGGGTCAACTTCATTCATTACACACGTCAGGGAACTTTGCCCACTGAACCAAAACCTGAATCAAACCCTGGATTTCTGTCCGATCTGGTGTGCAGCTTCACATCCAGGGTAAACGTGCTCTAAAGGACGATAGACAATCCACTGCCCAGCTGGGCGTGCTCCTACACAGCTGCCTGCCTTCAGCGCCCAACAGTCTGCTCTCTTCGCGAGACGCCTGGAGAGGTGTACGCTGACCGGTAAGGGAAGAGCGCGCCTCGCTGCAGCCACACAGGGAGGGTGGCAGGGGGACGCCAGGGAGCCCCGTGACGGTGCTATCCAAACACTGTCTCTGCAACCACGGAAAATGGACACATGGAAACAGAGACCCTCCTGCCATTCCCGTGAGGAAGCAGGGAAATGATCTCTCCACTGTCCCAGGCTTCAAACACCCAAGCTCCACCACAAACCCAACCTCCACTGCACACCCAACCAAGCTCCACCATGTACCTGAGCTCCACCCAAACTTCATCATGTTCATGAGCTCCACCATGCATGTGAGCTCAACTGTGCAGCCAAGCTCCATCACACACCCAAGCTCCATCACACACCCAAGCTCCATCGCCCACCCACAGCCCCAGTGGCCCTCACAGGGGAGCGTGGCACCATGACCACAGCTGAGCTGGAGGCAGAGGCAGAGGCACCCAGTACGGTGCAGGTGAGATGTGCACTGCAGCAGCAAGGATCCAGCCCCTGCCCTGGCCGCACCGGCTGAGCTCCGCAGCACACTTCTCCCTGGCTCGGGGTGCCTGCCATCACACCCAGTGCTAGGGTATTGTCCAAGCTGGGTGGGACAGAGCAGGAGAAGGGAGAACCAGGACCTGGAGCACATCCTGCCAGGGCTGGCCAGGCGCTCATGTCCCTGTGCACTGCCGCTGTCACACCCACGGGGCCTGCTCCACCATCCCATTGCCCCACCAGCACCAGCTGGGCTGGCACCAGCTGGGCGAGGAAGCCCAGGACACACAGGAGCAGAGCCGCAGGTGGCACAGGCTGGTGACGAGGCCAAGGCATCCCTGCTGCCCAGGACCAGCGCAGGGGAACGGCATGGCCCACGCACCCTGTCCATCAGCACCGTCACCCGCTGCACGAGCACCGTGCCCGAGCGCCTCACCTGCCGCCAGACCTGCCTGCAGCTCGGGCAGGGTGCGTGGACAGCAGGAGAAACTGCGCCACCAAGGAGGGGGGTCATTAGCTCGGCATATCAAAGTAAAATGGGGGGGGTAATCATAATTCGTTTTCCAAGCCTAAGCAGTCCATAGGTTTTATTAAGTGCTGTAAAAATAACTCAGTTCTTTCACTGCCTCACTTACACAAAATCTACAAAATTAAATGAAAAATAAACTAACAATGATTTAGTCCAGATGGACATTTATTATCTTAGTATTAATATTTTGCAATCGTCGCAGGACTAACTGAGGCCAATTCTTTTCTTAGTCACTGTACTTTTACATAAACATAGAGTAAACTAAATGAGCCAAAAACAGATGAGCATTTATTAGGGTTTCCTCTACACTTGCCTCTACATTACTTAGGGATGTGAGCCATAAAGCATAAGCTGGATTTTAAGTTCTAAAGTTTAATTTAACATCAGCTAATACGAGTTGCAAACTGTAGATCTCTCTCCTGAAATAATACCTATTTAGTATCTAGGTCTAGCCTGTTAACTGGTAAATCAAAATGGATATAGTCAAATTAGCTACTGAAATGATATAAGATGTGCTGCGTCTACACCAGGCTCAAAACTTCAAAGACAAAACCAAGGAATCTCAAGGAGATAAAACATTTTTATCACAATAAAGAATGATATGCTTAGGCAGAATACATGTAATAAAAGGACAACAAGAGCTGAAATGGAAATTTGTTTTGCAGAAGCCAAGAATAGTAAATGATTTATATGCACTTATTTTAATTTATTTTCAGGCTGAGCACAATTTATCTAAAGTCATCAAAAATTAATAGGTCGTACAGAAAGGAGCTGTAATAAATTCAAACTTAGGGGCATACAGCAAGTGTATCTCTTCTCAATTGCTATTAGCACTTAACTATCTAATTAATCCACCACGTTATCTTGCCTGGAAGTCCAAGCAGTCCCCCTTCCCAGGAACCACGAACTCACGGCAGCCGCGGCAGAGCCGTGGTGCGGAGGAGCTGCGGTGCAGCGGGGTGCTCGGAGCACCCGCCCGGGCCTGATGCCGAGACAGGGCGCGGGACAGGCCCGGGGAGGGCCAACGGGCGCAGCCGGCAGAGCCCTCGCACTGCTCCCACCTCTATCCCTCTCTGGCTCTGAAATAACTCCACGTCTCACCGTCCGGGAGGTAAAATCAATTCAAATGTAGTTCAAAGCCGAGACTGCCTTAGGGCTTAGATCAATTCAAAGGGAATGTTTCAGAGCACTAACAATGTGACCCGCTCTGGCTGCTGGGATCCATCTGCAGCCTAACAGCAAGTGCCAAACCCCCACCTGAAACACCCCATGTTAAATGCCCAGAGCTTTAAGGTGACAAAACCAATTTTCCCCAACTTGTTTTAAACCACGGTTCAGAAAGAGAATTACAAACCAGGCCAGCAGTGAGCAAAAACCAGTCACAGTGCTCCTGAGCATTCCCTGCACGGCACCTCCACCACAGCAGCACGGGGTGCCCGGGGGGCACAGCTCCTGGCCCCAAACCACGGCCTCGGGTACAGCTGGGTGCCACTGCCCGACCCACCCAGCGCGTCCTCGGGCACAGAGCATTTGACGGCCCTTCCACCCCCGGTCCCTCTCCACTGGACGGGATGTGCCGGGTGGCGCCAAGGGTCAGACCTGGAGGAGACGAAGCCCAGGAAGCCCAAGAGATGAAGCTCTGGCCACAGACGGCCGGAGCCCGGATCTCCCCAACAGGTTGCACGGAGCTGCAAGGGAGGCCGCACTCACAGAAGCCCAGCGCGGAGCTGGACCCAGGAGCATGCCCGGCTGCGGCGCTGCTGGCAAGAGGAGCACAAGCACTGCCCGGCCGCAGGAGCTCAGCCGCAGCATGAAGTGGATTTAGATCCAAAAGAAATCAACAGGCATACTAAAAGGCGAATTTTCCTTTGCCTACCAAGGATGACAGTTTCAGTGAAATACTGGGACCTATATTTTTAAAAACTTGATACATCTGTCAGGTTTGGGCAATTTTGCCTAAAAGACAAACTTTCAGTGTGCCATAAGGGAGAAACTATTTTTTGCAGTCTTCCCTTTGGCTCAAAATCTGCTGCTGGGATTTTTTTCAGGAGGCAGTACTCTGCACGCTTGACAAACCTGACGGCACTAAAATACATATTTATCGTTTCCTGATATAGGGAAAAACAACAGAAGAAAGTAATGATGAGCTGCATGAGACATTAGCAGAGCTCTAGAAGCAGGGCAGATAAGCAAATTTAGGACCAGTGACAGCTTTAGGGGAAAGGCAGGAACAGAGGGCTGACCCAGGTAGAGCCCGCTGGGGGCGTGCCCCCCCCGTGCTGTCTGCCAAGGGCAGGTGAGGGGGAGCCAGCGCAGGGGCACGCAGCTGGGTGCTGCAGGCAGCAGCCCCGTCCTGGGGCACCGGGAGAAATGCTCCTGTAGGTGATACGGCAAATAACTCAGCCCACTGGAGTCACAAATAAAGGATCCCTCCCTCTCTGGGAGAGTGAATTTGCAGAGGATAACACCCTGCAGAAAGTCATTAAGCCTATCTCTGTAGTGTAATCAGGAAACCATAGACCAAGCCCGTCCTATCAGTTCATATCAGTTCTTTCCATAATTGATGGCATACTATTTAGAGGCAACAGAATAATGATGCCAAAGGGCTTAAAAACCTGGCTTGCCTCAGAGAATACATGAGGTCACTGGGTGTAGGAGAATTTATACAGAAAGCTGTGTGAGAGGGGATGCAGATAGAAAAACCTGTAGAAGCCTGTGAAACTTAAAAATTTCCTCTCAAACAAAAAAAGCCCGTGAACAGAGCTCAGGACAGGTGAGAAGAGGTTCCTGGATGTACTTAGGGACACGGAGGAGTTGTTATGTTGGTTGGTGCCCTGTGCCTGCAGTACCGCGTGAGCTCACACCAACGCACACCCAGCACGCAGCAGGTCCCCCTTCACCACGGGTGGGTCGCTGTGGGAACCATCTGCGGCTCTGAGGGACTGCAATGGGACCAACGTTCAGTGATCACGGACTGCAGCATCTATCTTACAGGCTCAGATATCCTCAGTTAAGCACCTGCCAGTCAGCTAAATGGGAAACTGTTTAAAACAGAGCTATGGCAGCTAAGAACTTGCTGTAAAATCTTGGGAGGTTTGGAGTCACCGACCCAGAGCCTAGGCTGGGTCCCGTTCCACCCAGTGGAATTTTCTGTAACTGACAGGTGAAAATGTCCTTCCCACATTTGTATTTATAAAAAATAATCCAGTACTATCTAACTGTATTTTCATAAAGAAAGAAGAAACAGGCCAGATAAAGCTCTGCAGGGCCAGGCCAGGCAGCAGGAGCAAGGGAAGCTGCCTGTGCAGAGGGGAAACATCTCGGATAGCTCCACAGACGGGCTGCAGGGACGAGGAGGTCTCGGGAAAGGGAGCAACAGGGCACAGGAGTCCCACGGCCACCCCCAGACCAGCAGGCGTGGGCAGGGCGATGCTGGAGAAGGCAGAGGTGCCCAGCGCAGGGCCAGCACCTGCCCGAGGACAGCCCTGGTCTGGGCTCTCCAGGAAAAGGGAGGACGGGAGATCACAGCTGCTGGGCACCGTGTGGTGGAGGGTGCTGGGCAAACTGGTACGGGTACAGGTACTGGAACAGGAGGGGAGCAAGGGAGGGATCAGGCCAGCGGGAGCCGACAGCACAGTTCCCCCTGGAGCCAATCATATTTGATTTTTCTATCAGTTTTCATTAGCCCCTTCCCATTCCTCGGGATTGTCCATGGTGTTCCAGGAGGTGATAAAAATAAACCTTTGCTGTCTCAGGGAGCTCCTCGACCAATTATTTTAATACTCTTGGGTACCCGTTATCCAGCTCTGCCACTTTTAAAATGCCTTACTTAAACTGTCACTTTTTAACCTTTTTCTTAGTTCCTGCAGAGGTAAAAAAAATCTCATTGTCACTGTGAGTTTGCATTTTTTTGCTTCTTTGGAAATGACAAACAGAAATAATTACTGAAAAGTCCTTTCTTTTCTGCACAGCCATTGACAATATTTCTGTCTCTGCCTAGAGTTAGGTCCATTCCTATGACAGGTCCATTCCTATGACAGGCTTTTACTGGTTTCTACGTGTAATTCTCCTTCTGCACCTGGTACCTGACCCAGGGATATTTAACATTTTAGTTAAAGAACTTCGACTGACCTCTGAAGGCATATCGATATTCAGGCACAAAAAAGAGCCTCAGCACACAGAAATTTTTCTGGGGAGTAGGACCAAGAAGCAAAGACGTGGTCTCACAAAAATGTAGCTCAGAAAATGGCAGCAAGAAAGGCGATTCCAGGAGCAGTCATGTGGATTCGCCCCAAAGGATGCCCGCGCACCCAGGGCAGGAGGAAGCCCGGCTGCTCCAGACGCAGCTCTATGTAAGTAGGTGACAAAGTAAGCGCATCATTATTTCATGTGTTAATTGGTATTTCTCCATACCACATTGCTTTACATTATAAACACTGTCGTTTAGGCTAGTCAGGATAGCATGTACACAAGTGTTTACTGGTTATTAAGCACCGAACTTTGGCTAATAAATAAATCCTACTACTTAAATCCAGGCTACTTCTTTTAATAACCCCCAACTCCAAACTTAAAAGAAACTGGATTATGGATTAATAACATCACAGAAACATAGAAAAGCTGTACAGTGATTGTTTTTATGACCTTACCTCATCTCTGAGTTACAGTTTTGAACAGTTTCTGAATCAATCTAATTATCATGGATCATTTTAATTAATCTGGGGAACGGCTTACAGAACTTTTTCCAAAAGAGAGAGAAAACTTCTTATAGGATGATTAAAAAAAAAAAAAAAAGAGGCAAGCAAAGCAGATTTCCTTTCAGCTGGACAAGATCAAAAATATTTTACAGATTTCTGGAAAAACAAAAAGAAATCCTTAGCATGCTTTCAAAGTTTCTATCCCAGAGGAATTGTTCTAAAAAGTCTTCTCCCTCCTTTTCTGCATCTTAGTGTATAAGGAAGATACCATCAAATCTGCAGCATGAGATCAAGTAAGTTTGCAGGTTTTATAGCTATCTCTTCTGTGCCAGATAATTTAATGGGTCTCTTGGTCCTAATGTTCTTAACTCAGCAATGTGTCTGAGCATTTTAGATAAGAGACACACTTAAGGCTTTGGCAAAGAAGCTTAGATTTTAATTGCTGCTTCAAAAATTGATCAACTGTGCTTCTGTTGCAAGATTTCTCTTGGCCTCATGAAATGAACACTTGATAGACGGACACCTACAACCCCACCAAAATCAAATCCATCAGTACACCAAGTCGAGGCTAATCCTGGCTAGAGTCATCAGAAATACCTAGCGTTGTAGGCATCTGTAAGCATTATATTTGCGCCACATTCCTGTTGCACTCAACTGTAGATTGGCCGTCCTAGAGCCTGCAAGGCTTCAGCAGAGCAGCTCCAGCTTTGACCACTGAGCCGCACGTCCTGCAAAGTTGCGCCGTGTCACTGCCACTTTTGATCTTCGCTCAAAGGAGACAGATTTCAGGAGATCTAGAAGCCCTTTCCCCACATCTTCCAGCCTGCCCCTGCGGCTCCCAAACTGTATCTTCATGGCTTGCAGGAGCAGCACAACAGGCTCCAGACTGAAGGTAAACGACAAACTCCCTTGCTGCATCAGGTGTAAGCAAAATTATCCAGAACTGCACCGCAACCTGCCATTTGCCAGCTCAGAAGGGCAAAATCTTTCCTTGACTTGCAAGAGGGAATTCAACGCCTGCCGCATGCCCATGCCCGCTGCCCGCTCTTCCAGCAACCCTCCCAGCCGCCGCTGGCCCAGCAGCACGCCCAGGCCTGGCCAGCAGCACGCTGTGCTGGCACTGGGGCCAGCAGCTCGGGGCCAGCCCCCTGCCAACACCACCCTCGCCCCCCTGCACTCAGCCCCGTAGGCTCGCCGTGCAGCACGGTGTGCGGGGCCAGGACCTGCAGCCCTCGCACCTTGGCAGAGTGCAGCCCCGCAGCGAAGAGGCTCCGTCAGAGCTCCACACGCAGCCCTTCGGCAGCTCAGCAGCTGCGGGGGGGCAAGGGGATGGGAAGCCTTAACTTCAGTGCCTGTGCCTTCCAATGACCAGGCCAGTGATTTTAACCTGGAGTTCGGGCTATATATTAAATGTAATAATTTTCCATTGAGTACATTTAGGTATAATTCTCTCCTATCTTAATTAGCATCAGGAAAACTACACAGTTTCCTTTTCACAAAAGGAGAAAGAACAGCATTATGCAGGAAAATGCTTGTAGAAACAGGAAACCTCAAACTTTTACCGAAGGTGAATTAGCATGACTTTACTGAAGCTAATTGAGTTATCCCTAAATTATGCACTGAAATCAAAGGAGGTACTTTGTTCTCCCTAGAATGTTCTCTTTTGAAACGCACTGCATTTTCTCATTTTTAGGCTTCCAGGCATAGGAATGCATCTTCCCGTGACGTGGTGCATGTCAGATCCTACTCATCAATCCAAGCAAGCTTCACAGAAAGAAGCTGAATGAGAAGAAGGAAAGGGGAGGACGTGCAGGAGAGCCCATCACCTCCCAAGCAGGTGGGGAGCAGCCCTGGGCATGTCACTGGCACATCCCTGGCATCTCCCTGGCGCAGGGAGCAGCACACGGCCATGACTCGCCCTTATTGGAGATCTCCTGCACCCAAGTCCTGCTGCTTAGGTGCCACTTGGATCTACATGAGAAAGTGAGAGATGAGGAGTGAAATCCAAACTGGGCTGCTGCCCGCGCAGTGCCCACAGCACCCTCTCCAGAAGCTCAGCAGAAGCTGCTCGCGGGAGCGCAGGGGCTGGGGAAGAGCTGCCCCTGCTGCACCGGGCACCGTGGGTCTGGGGTGGGGGTGAGCACAGCATACACCTGTACGAGCCTTTTTGAGCCTTGGCACCTGCAGGGCATCAAGAGGGGTGAGGAGACAGTTGGTGCCTGGAGATTAGGCAGATTTTTCATCTGTGTTTGCTATAGCAAAAAAAAGATAACAGTGTGCCCCCATCTGCACAGGCTACACAGAGATGACCAAGACAGCTGTTGAACAAGAAGGGATTTTGGTAGGGATTTTTAAACTTTTGTTTCACTCTGAACAAGAATACATCTTTTTTCTTCAAAATTACTATTGGAGAACCTGAACGCCTCTAACTGCCTGGAGGCCAACAGCACCGGCAGCTTCCTCGGCACCAAAGGCAGCACCGAAAGCGACGCAGCGGCTGGGCCTCGGCAGCCGTGGGGTGCCAGGCCCCGAGGCTTTGCGTGGCAGCTTGGGGCGCCTGACACAGCACCGCACACCTGCAGCTTCCAGGCACTCCAGGTCCAACTGAAACCAATAACCCCAGGGCAGGTTATTCAGAAATTTGTCCTAAACATATGGAAAGGACATCAAACTTGAAATAGTCTGAGCACAGCATTTTGCAGAAAACGTCTGAGGTATTTCCTCACACACAGACCGCAGAGCACCCTGACGGCAGAGCTCACCTAGTTAAACCTTAGCTCTCCCAGCCCCGAAGGCAACCTCACGCCGCCCCTTCCCCACGGCAGTGGAAGCTGCTGGGCCAGAGCCCCCAGGCAGCGCAGCGCCGTGCACGGGCAGGCAGGGGCACAGCTCGCGCCCACGCCCTCCCAGGTCGGACACCCCAAGGGCTGCTCCGCCTGTGGCAGCGCGAGGGGCCCAGCTGCACCCCACAACTGCCACACACAAGTCCCTGAGCCGCAGGGTGCTGCTCGCCCCGCAGCCTCGCCTGGCCCAGGTCTGTAACGCACTTGCAATTGCAAAGTGTGAGTTATAATGGAGAGACCAGGGGGCAGCCCACGGGCCACGCGCAGGCACTGTGCCATCCCCAGGGACAGGCAGCCACTGCTCGGCTTCCTCAGGAAAGCCTGGAGCTGGCTCCCATGCGGCCACAAGCAAGGCTGAGCAGCTGCCACGGGCAGGGAGCCACCAAGGGCCAGGAGAGCGTCAGTCACAGCGAAGACCTTGGAGAACCCAAAGACATCAAACTACCTGAAATAAACCACCCGGGAGAGGTGAGGTCTCGCATCCTCTGTAACACGGGTGACAGTGACTGTCTGCCACGGGAAGCGCAGTGGCACAGCCACAGAACTGCACATTTTGGAACAGTGTGAATGCATCACTTGCCATGGCTACTGTGAACGTACTGCAATCTTTTGCCAACATTACAACTGCTATTGCTGATTGCTGTTTTGTTCTCTAAGTTTTACTGTACTAAAGAAAGCAACAGAAAAGCAAAAGCATTATTGTTGGTCCATCCTTATCACTCCCACTGCACTGAAGCCTCTGAGATATGCAAATAATTTCTCATACGCTAAATTTTATGCTGCAAAGAACTGAAGCTAATTGTCTTTCTTGCAATAAAAGAGCCTTTTCCTGAAAATAAAATTTTATTTTAAAGAATCCAAAACTTTTTTTTCCAGCTTTGCTATTAAAGTTCTTCCATTCCAATCTGTTTTTTTTTTTCCTGATCCTTTTGTTTAATTCTACAATTAAAAACAAGAGAGGGAAAAGACAGAGAAAAACAAAATATTTCAGTTTTACAGTATTGAGTATTGAGACAGATTGGCACAGCAACACTGTGGGTTATACTTTTAATGCTCACAGGGCTGAAAATTGTTTTCAAGTTAGTTTGCCACTCAGAAGTTCAAGTACCACTAATTTTGTGAGCACATTGATGCTTCATCTCTCTCAGAAACAGGACTCTTAAGTCTTTCAAGAGATATATGCCTTCTAAAAATTACAGTTATGCTTTCTAGTCAAGGTTGCACATTTTGCTCATCAAAGAGAAGTTTTTGTAGTAATCAATGCAGTAACATTTGTTCCACATTTATTTGTCGGGTGTTGCAACAAGGGAGGAAAGATAGCTCCTTCACTGGCTGGGATGAGCCCTTCAGTCTGTGCCTCGACCCTGGCTGCCACAGACCTTGAAACACTGCAAGTCACTGAGCTGCTTCAGAGTTCAGTTCCTAATTAAAAATCACTCTTCTGCCAATTTTATTTATCTGGCTGTAAGCTCTGCAGAGCAGCACTTCTGTGAGCAGCATGTGCCATGGTGAGACTCCAGTGTGAGTGAGTGCTGTTCTGCTGTTGTATCTCAACACAGACATGGTAAACAAGTCCCAAAATCACTGATACAGCCCAACCGAAGTTCAAGGTCACAATCCTCCTGGAGAGGTCCGTCTTCAGAGAGTATCTGTCCCCAGGCTGCTGCTCCCCTCCCCGCCTCCCTCTTCACTGCACTAACTGTGGGAGATGGAGTCTCCAAGCACAGAAACCACTGAGCTTTTCTTCTTTTCATATGATTAAACTCCAAGCATCCCAGGCTGGCCGGCAAGCAGAGGAAACCCTCCATGCCCCTGCCCCTGTCACAGGCAGCATCCCCCGGCACAGTACTTGGAGCTGGGACACCTCAGCCCAGGACAGGGGCATGCCCTCGGCAGAGGAGTGGGGCCACTGGGCTGGGGAGAAGATTCCTGGTGGGAGCAGGGCTGGCGAGGCAGCAGGACACAGGACAGTCTGCAGGGGCTTGGAAGCAGCAGCCTCAAATGGGGCACGACCGTGTAGAAACAGCAGTGGCGGAGGAGGGTGCTGCGGGAGCACTGCGCACACCAGCCCAGGACCTGTCCTCTCAGCACAGCACACGGTCCCCAGGCCGCACACCACCAGCGCCACAGGGCTGCACGGCCTGCGCTCCCCGGGGCCCCAGCCCCGTCCGTCCCCGCAGCACCGCGCCCCACAGCCCCGGTGGAAACCCGGCACCTCCCCACCCCCTCTGGCAGCCCCCGCTGATTACAGCCTTCCAGAAGTGACCTTGCAGGGTTGCTGTGCTGCTCCCCCGGCAGAGAGGACTCCTCAGCCAGGGATGCCTGTCTGGACAGCAGGTGACTCTTGGGTTGGTTTTTTTTAGTCACTGAAAAACCTTCTGGGGACACGTAAATGCCCGGCAGCAGACTAGCCTCTCGCGAGTCACTGAGAGCAACCGCACTGCTCCCAGGACCAGTCGCAGGCCACAGCGAGAGCCCGGCTGGCTCCCAGGGTGACACCCAGACACCCCGCCAGCAGGTGTGCTGTGTCCCCACTGTCACCAGGACCTGCTCGGCTTTGACAGCGAAGGGCAAGGGGCGACAGTGGGCAGCAGCAGCCCAGCATCACCCTGCCGCTCTCCGAACAGCCACGACCAGAGGAAGCACCTGGAGACATCCGCGACAGCTCTGGCACTGCCCAAACCACACCGGTACTGCTTGGAGAACAGCAGCCACAAACAGGCTGTTTGAGAAACAGCAGAGAGGACAGCTGCCAGGAGCACTGCCCAGAAAAAAACAAAACCTTTTGTTCTCGGGAGTGATGCTCTTAATGCAAGAAATTACTCTCTTTCAACCTGAAGGAGAGCTAGGAAGCAAATCCCTGGGATCCTGTGCTCCAGACATCTGCCTCTGTGCCCCGGCCACTGCCTACAGAAGCTGCCAGGCTCCAGCAGAGGCTCTCTGAACCAGACTTCAGTTGGGTGTCCACAGCAGACCTCGGTAGCATGCCATGACATGCTGCATCCTAACCACGGCAGAGCAGTGGCTAGGGAAACATGGAAGTATGCTGCAGAAAATGTGAATTAGTACACCTGGCACAAGCACAGCCTTTTCTGACACACACTGACGTCTAAAGATGACATATGGGAAATGAGTTTCTAATAAAGCAGTGCAGCAGAGCCACGACACAAGACAGCTCACACCACTAGAAAAGAATAGGGCAATGCTTCATTTTGTTCCAACCATTTAAATTAGAGGAATCTGCTACTTTGCTATTTGCAATCAGTTAAACTCTCATTTACATATGCATAGAGCAAAACAAACAAACAAGTCCCAAAAGCACTGAGCAATATCTCCTAGTGATACCACGTCAGCCTTTTACACAACCTCTGAATGAGATCTGACTGGCCTTACTGTGTCTTTTTGGTGTAAAGAGCTGTCTTTATGTGCAATTTCCTTTCAACATATTGACACTCTCAGCACTTGCACCCACCATGGCACAGCTGGAAATATATTGGAAAAGACCTTTTGCAAAGCAAAGCGATTACATTTTGAAGCTGGTGTCCCTCAGTAGCTGAATCTAATGAAATAACAGAGAGGCCCATGCTCACAGCAGAAGGATCCTGCCATCAGCTCTGTCCTCGGTGATAACAGGCAGAACACGTTGATATAATGTGAAAAATTGACACTGCATGGGACATAAGCATCATCACTTCGGCAAAACCACTGAGAAGTCACGGCCTGACAAACCCGGCACATCCTGCGAGAAGGATGCCCGCCGCTGCCCGCCACATGGCCCGGGTGAGGACGCAGGAGCACATCTCCCGGCCGGCGGCACCACAGGGCACCCTCGACCTGAGCTCAGCCTCAGCTTCCACCTCCCCACAATTTCAGCCTAGCAAATTTCAGGAGGAGACCTGGCAGCGCCACATGCACAGAGGGTTGCACAAGGGCCCCTCCTGCCCTCTCATCCCCACAAGAAGCCACAAGATGTCCAGGCTGCCCTTGGAAAATGCTGCTCAGCCCTGCCCTGACACAGGCTGGGAGCACGGGTATTTTACTCTTTCCTACTCCTAGTCTGGGAGACAAGCCTAGCCCATCAGGGTCACAGATCGCTACCAAACAGCTGTTATCACTTGATGGGATGCGCTGGCAAGGCACACACAGACAGTCTCAGCCCACCTTCCCACTGCTGCTGCACAGCAGACAGCCCCCCGCCACCCAGCTGGGCTCCTGCTCGCCTGCTCCTCGCCCAAAGCCCAGCCAGGTCAGCCCCTTGGAGAGGTGAGCACCACGTGCTGCAGCCAAGCCCCAAGGGCTGGGCAGCGCCGTCCTGCGGGGGCAGTCACAGGGCCGCCATCCAGGTGTCCTGCCCGACTGATGGGACTGCCCTGCCCTGGGGAGCGGGCCAGCCCGGGGGTCCCCGGGGGCAGCGGGCGCAGTGCAGGGGTGCGCAGCTCTGGCCCTGGGCGAGCAGCCCCAGGCGCAGGAGCTCGCTGGTGGCAGGGGGAGCCGGAGCTGGGGTCAGCTCAGTCACACGCAGCCAACCCAAAATGTGGCCATACAGAAGACCCCTGCCCCAAGGGCAAGGCTCAGGGCAGGGATGCAGGGACAGGGACAGAACACCCAGATGGCCGCACACGGAGCTCCACAGTCCGGAGCGGCTGGAGCTGCTGCTCTGACACCACAGAGATGAAGCCATCGTTGCAAGGATGATAAAGTCAACTTTAAATCAAGTCAGTTATTTGGTCAGGTTGCTCGTTCCATTCCTGTCCTCATTTGCTGAGGAACTGACTTTCCTTCCATTGTTTTCTTCCCCTTCATTAATTTGTAAAAGGTATCCTCCTTCCCTTCAGCCCCTCCAACTACCATTAACTCATTCATACGCCATTATCTTTTCTGTGCAAGTGCTGGCTGGTAATTGGGAGCACTGCAGAGACTATTGTTCCAGGATGCCCAGAGGTGTTGTATTTGCAATTAATTTCCTGATGAAACAGCATCCATGCATCAACACGGACTGACATTTAGAAGCATTTAGATACCATCTTACTGCAACATGATTGTACCATATTAGTGTACAAAGCACTTTATGGGAATGAATGTCATGTCAAAGTTACAGCCTTAACTAACTGCATGTTTTAAAGAGAAGCAGCAGGGCACAGGTAAATAGAAAATAAGACATTGCATCACACAGCGATGGGAAAAGGAATAATGTCAGGACAGCTTGGCATCACCAGCATGTGAAAACTCACCCTAAACATCAAGGAATTGCTGCTAAGCTGTGATTGACCATGGAGATCCCAAGCTTCCGCTTCTGCCCTCCAAGCAAATGGGCTCAAATCTTACAATTTTGGGAAGGATTTGAAGAAGCTGCTTGAGCTTCTGAGACAGAAGCAGCACACAGAGAGGTTTACATTTCAAGTTCTGTAGCCAAAGGCGTAAGCCGCAGGGAAATGAGGTGTGCAGGGTGCTGCACGGCTGCGTGCTCCGGATGTGCACCAGCAGCCGGGGGTGCCCACGGCCGGGGGGCTCAGCCGGGGCAGCTCCCAGAGGGGACGGGGCCATGCTCCCCCCACACGGCTCCTGTCACCTCTTGCGGTGGACAACGGCATTGGAAGGACGCTGCCTGTGCCGATGGAAAAGTTGGGAAACCTGTACCTTAACCCTTTGTCTTTGAAGCCCGGTTGCTACGGTTAGCACATAAGGGCAGCAGCAGCTGGAAAATCAGCATTCATTTCCCCCTTCACCCAAAAAAGTACACGCTTTCTTCCTGTGGCAGGTTCTCCTGTAAGGAGAGCCACGATTTTGCGATGCAATATAGCACAAACTGGACAGAAACCTGCACTGCTCCCAGCCCAGCCACGCAGCGATCACTGCGCGGGGTCGAGGCCGCCCTGTCCCCAGCAGCGATGGCGGGCGGGCGCCTCTGGCTTTTCTCACCTTGGCAGGGGAACAGCTTACTGCCCAGGCTTCATTTATTTTACCATATGTGCCTAGTTTGCTGCAAAGACAGCTGCCCAGACTACTAGCAGTTTGGGGCTTTCCTCCTGGCAAACAGTAAACAAGCAAATTCCCTGCAAAGTGCAACCGAGAAAGTAAGTGCTGCAAAATATGGGCATGGCTTACAAGCCGTTCCTTGGTCCTCAGAGATTATTCTCTTGTGCTGTCGGGTGTTTATATTGTGCCAGCACTGCCAGGCTACATGAGCTGATTTTATGTCTATATTTGCATACACATATAGATAATATAGGTATTTTCTCACTGTATTTGCATTCAACACATAACGAGGTAGGCATTACCTCATCTTTGCTGCAAATTCCTCATAATCTTGTCATGGGATTGCATGGAAAACCAGAGCATGATTTTGACCAGCATCATTGTTTTGGATAGTGAAATCTACTGGTTGTTCTGGAAATCTCTGGCAGTCCAGAAACACCTTTTGCACCCACCTGGTCCCAGCTGCACGCTTGAGTTGGGCTGGCCATGTTGCATGGTACACGTCTCCCTGGGAGCAAATTGCCTTTCACGGTTTGGTCAAACTGTGCTTTCTGAGCCATGCTGAACATTAAATACCCAGCCAAGCTTGAAAACATTTCATAAACGAACACTAGTAAAAATCTTCACAAATTCTGCTGTTTTAATGACTGCTCAGGAGTAACGCACACTAGCTAGTCAGAGTCATGCAGGTACAGAGGCTGAGTGCCTGCGTGCTGGAAGCCGGGGCGAGTCAGGTCCTGCTGCCGCCCGCAGCCCTGGAGGGACACGTCTCTTGTTCCTCGGCCGGCAAAGGCGCGAGGGCAGATGCAGCTGTGCAAGACCTGGCTTTCCCTCCCAGCAGGCGGCACCAGAACAGGCAGCATGGCTCATGTGGGGGGACAGCTGTGGTCACAGTAGGTATCAGTGCTGCCTCCACACCTTACCCAAGACGGCGCCAAGTGAGCATGGCGCAAGGGGTGAGGAAATGGCTACACAGGGTCGGACTGAAGCTTTGCCTGTGCTCACCTCCTGCTACGAGCAGGAGTGGCCGGAGGCAGCTCTTAGGGAGACCGGGCATCCTGCAGAGTGACTCTCCCCTGGCTTTCCACCACCAGCTCTCTGCAAGGCAGGAGGAGCAACCAGAGGCGCAGCTATCTCAGCTTTTTAGCTCGCAGCTATTCTCTCCAGCTTTTGGCATTTTGGTTCAGAGGCCAGAAGCGAGCTTGCTGCTGAGCTGCAAAGCAGAGCTCAAGACTCTGACCTGGCTGGCATCCACATCTTGACATCAGCAGGTCAGCCTGTCATTAATTGAATTATACCTGCATTACTTAATAAACAAAGAATACTCTCCACATTATTACAATGTAATCCTTTAATTGGTTTATGAGCACAAAGTCCCACAGGGAGTGTCACAAATCCATCAGGATGCCCTGAGCACTGCATTTCTGAGCTGGCAAGATAAGAAGTGTCGCACACCGCCGTTCAGCCCTGGGCTGCGCCTGCACGGAGCCGAGCCAGCGCCCCGCGCCGCAGCCACGTGCTGCAGAGCTGCGCTGCCGGCAGCAGAGAGCCAGGCCCCATGCCAGCCCCTTCCCAGGGGACACCCCACACTGGGGAGCCCCGCTCGGGGCTGCTCCCAGGGAAACACAGTGGGACAGGACAGCACGCTCTGCCCCGAACTCCGTGTGCTCCTGCCTCTGACCCCCGTCCGGTCCATGATGTCTTACCAAAGCCAGATCTGTGCAACATCCCAGACGCACGCAGTGTGGATATCAGCTCCTTACCACCCATCATGTCACCCTGGAAATGCTCTCCTGCTACCCCACACCACTTGCTAAAATAGACACAAACCAAGGCTATGTCAGTGAAACTTAGCATGCTTAGACAAGGCACACGGAGACTACCCTAAAAGCAATAGGATATCCTGCTTCATGGCGCCCTGCGCACACAAATCTAAGTTAAGAATCCAGCCTACAGCATAAAATATCTACTTTTGTATCTTAATACTCAGCATTATTTGCAATCTCTGCACTGCTGGTCAGAACGTAAGTTGAAGATGGACACGGCACATGGCAGCGGGACAATGAGCAAGCCACTGTCCCTGCCACACTGCATGGACGCAGTCAGCACACCACCAGACGAATGGGCGCTCTGCAGAGATGTTTTGGTTTAGATTTTCTGTGTCCAGCAGTAAATTACAGAATCACAGAATCACAGAATCGTCTAGGTTGGAAGAGACCTCCAAGATCATCCAGTCCAACCTCTGTCCTAACACTAACAAGACCTCCACTAAACCATATCACTAAGGACTACATCTAAACGTCTTTTAAAGACCTCCAGGGATGGCGACTCAACCACTTCCCTGGGCAGCCCATTCCAATGCCTAACAACCCTTTCAGTAAGGAAGTTCTTCCTAATATCCAACCTAAACCTCCCCTGTCACAACTTTAGCCCATTCCCCCTTGTCCTGTCACCAGGCACGTGGGAGAATAGACCAACCCCCACCTCGCTACAGCCTCCTTTAAGGTACCTATAGAGAGCGATGAGGTCTCCCCTGAGCCTCCTCTTCTCCAGGCTGAACAATCCTAGCTCCCTCAGCCGCTCCTCGTAAGACTTGTTCTCCAGACCCCTCACCAGCTTCTTTGCCCTTCTCTGAACTCTCTCGAGCACCTCCATGTCCTTCTTGTAGCGAGGGGCCCAAAACTGAACACAGTACTCAAGCTGCGGCCTCACCAGAGCCGAGTACAGGGGGATAATCACTTCCCTAGACCTGCTGGCCACGCTGCTTCTTATACAAGCCAGGATGCTGTTGGCCTTCTTGGCCACCTGAGCACACTGCTGGCTCATATTCAGCCGACTATCAACCAATACTCCCAGGTCCTTCTCGGCCAGGCAGCTTTCCAACCACTCATCTCCCAGCCTGTAGAGCTGCTTGGGGTTGTTGCGCCCCAGGTGCAGGACCCGGCACTTGGCCTTGTTGAACTTCATACAGTTGACCTCAGCCCATCGGCCCAGCCTATCCGGATCCTCCTGCAGAGCCTTCCTGCCCTCGAGCAGATCGACACACGCACCTAACTTGGTGTCATCTGCAAACTTACTGAGGGTGCACTCGATCCCCTCATCCAGATCATCGATAAAGATATTAAAGAGGACTGGCCCCAGTACTGAGCCCTGGGGGACTGTACTAGTGACCGGCCTCCAACTGGATTTGACTCCATTCACCACAACTCTTTGGGCCCGGCTATCCAGCCAGTTTTTAACCCAACAAAGCGTACGCCAGTCCAAGCCGCAAGCAGCCAGTTTCTTGAGGAGAATGTTGTGGGAAACGGTGCCAAAAGCCTTACTGAAGTCAAGGTAGACCACATCCACAGCCTTCCCCTCATCCACCAGGCGCGTCACTTGTTCATAGAAGGAGATCAGGTTCGTCAAGCAGGACCTGCCCTTCATAAACCCATGCTGACTGGGCCTGATCGCCTGGTTGCCCTTCAAGTGCCTCGTGACGACATTCAAGATAATCTGCTCCATGAGCTTCCCTGGCACTGAGGTCAAACTAACAGGCCTATAGTTCCCCGGGTCTGCCCTCCGGCCCTTCTTGTAGATGGGCGTCACATTTGCTAGCCGCCAGTCGACTGGGACCTCCCCTGATAGCCAGGACTGCCGATAAATGATGGAAAGCGGCTCGGCCAGCTCCTCCGCCAGTTCTCTCAGTACCCTCGGGTGGAGAAACACATTGCAAGGAGAAACACATTGCACCCTCAGAGTATGATTCTCCTGATTTATGTGGTAATTGTAATGCTTGTGCCCTTCACTCTCCTCTTTTATCCTTCACCTCTCTTCACATTCCAAATATAAATCAAAGAAGCATTACTGACCATCAGGGAACCACTTGGGTATCTGGTTTCATGTACGGCCTGAATTTCAGATGGCAACTCTGCATTCTGAGAGCCTCTCGTTTTGCCAGCCAGAATTTTGCTCCTAATTATTGTTATTTATTTATTATTATTTTAGCTTTCCAGATGCAATTCAAATACAGTCACACAGTCTGTACACAGGCCTCTCTAATGCTTCTTAGTAGAAATTAAGCTTATTCAGTTGAGCTGTTTGTATCCTCCAGTGGAAGTGTGGAAGACAATAACACAACGTCTGTGAACAGCAAGGGGCTGTGATACTCAAACAGAGCTAACGCTGATCGTGTGGCTCGCCAACGTAAGCAATCAAAGGGCATTTACCTAAGCAGTTTATCTTTTACTCGTTTTTACGTATTCCACAACGCTACACTAGGAACATTCATTTATAAACTATATTCCTAATTTGTTCCCTTAGACATCTATACAGTTGTCATGCGTAACTAGCAGTCAGCTGTAACTATCCTTCTTTACCTACTACATCTTTTTCCATGGTATTTATCATGTTTTCCTTCTATGAGAAGGGAAGGACGTGGGGATTGCTTCAATACACAGAAGGTGTTTGTTTGCAGACTGCCTCTTAAATAAAACAAGTTGGAAACAGAGTGTCTGACCCAGGGCAGTAATGGGCAATAATGAATACAACAGAAATGTGAGCCCTGAGGGAAGTAACCTCCCATTTCAACAACTGCATCAAAATGTCTATAGGTCAGGCTGTTTGAACACAAAAAGCAAACTGGAGTGTGCTCCGCTTGTTTACTTACAGCGGAGCAAACAAAGCCCCTGCCCTGGACCACGGTGAGGGACGAACATCCTGCAATTCAGCTCGCCCAGCTGCCCATGAGCCCACATGCCACGCGGGGCGACGGGGCTGGTGCCCAGGGCAGTGCTGTGACCCAGGGGATGCCCTGAGACCCTGCATCCTCGCCAGGGCCAGGGCCAGGTCCTGGAGGCGACCCCACTCTCCGGCATCTGACATCCACAGGAGAGGGGCCAGTGCCCCAGGAAGAGGCCAGGCCAGCAGCCAGCTCTGCCGCCTTCTTCTCTTGCGCCCACAGCACTGGGAGCAGAGCGAGCACAGCCCCAGCGCAGGGCAGAGCCGGGCTGGTGCCCCCAGCCCCCAGCCACACCAGCTCCGCCATCACGCCCGGGGAGCAGCGCCTGGCACGCGACGAGGCACGCCCAGCACACCACCCTCGCTCTTATTCCCCATCACGCTGGGGAGTAAGTCATCACTCAACACTAATGACCAATGCTCATTTAATAAGACCACCATATGTCATGTGAAGAAATAAAAACCTCCTCCTAAGGTGGCAGCCTCTGCTGAGATGTATTTTACTGTAAATCTGCCACCCCACACAGAGAACTGCATGGCACTGCGATTTATGACTTTCTACTAAATTTTTAAAAGCCAATGTTTCACAACATGCACAGCTCTTCTAGTGTTTCTAGCAGATTCTCCAAGCAGAGCAAGTTCAGGAAACCCCTCCTCATGTCTCTGCTGCTGCCCTGGGCAGGTGTCAGCTCTGCGCCGCACCCAGCAGAGGAGCAGGTCCCAACAGCACGCTCCTGTGCATGTGGCACGGCATGTCCGGTGAAGTTAGGCATGACCTTATATTGCTGAAGTAACAAGGCTAATAACAGCCAGTAGGGCCCCGAGCCAGGCAAGACCTCAGGCATGCACTTCCTCTAGCGCTGTGCACAGTCCTACGGACTCTAAAAGGATTACTGCCACTAAACCTAGGTAAGTACGTTATGTGCTAGGCTGGATGAAGGGCTACACCGCCAGTGTGCCAGGCCTCTGTGAAGGATGCAATGAGACTGGAAACCATGCTCAGCTCTTACACCAGCCAAACTCCAATTTGGTTCCAGTGGAAGTATTCCATTTTGATGGAGCTGAAATATGAGAAGTGACTGGAGTGCTAAAGTTTTCTGATATAATGTAAAAAATAAAATAATAAAATAAAATAAAATAAAACAGCAAAATAAAATAAAACAAAACAAAAACTGCCTTATGCCACTAGAACAACACAAAAGCATTGCTCTGAATCTCTTAATTGCAAAAACAGTTGTGGGGGCTGGGCTTAAGACCCATTTAAGATGCACCATTTATGGCTGTTCACTGCAGGAAGGGGCATGGCATCTGCCTGCCACCACACACATACACTGTTAGGTGTATACCTATTTTTAACAAACCATGAGCTGAAATATCTTAGTTCTACCTGGAACATGAACAAACTTCCTTTTCTTGGACAACTGAAGACATGTAGTACAGGACTAACCATATCCCCATGGGTTTTCCACTAGCCCACAACGGGAGGGCTTCTCACTGCTTGCAGACACAGGGATACAGAGATGGGGAGGCATATGTAAGGCAACTGTTGTGATCATCTGGAGTGAGAACGGGGGCTCCGTGCAAGGGAACAAGGAGCAACTAGAAAGAAAACTGCACCCCCAGAACTGGTCACCAAGTGCATCCCTTGCCACAGGCTGGGTGACAGGGACCAAACATGGTTTGGAGTGGCCCAGTCCATCACTGCTACAGCCAGGGCACCAAACGCTGAGCAGCCCAAAGAGGGGCATCCATGTGCATGCTCTGCTCACAGAGGCTGGGCAGAGCCTTTACAGTGAAATGTCACCTGGCACACTGGTCCTCCCCACATGCACTCCACAATCCTTGTCTCCAGCACAGCACAGCTCTTTCCAGCCTGTGAGTCTGCTGCCTTCCCAAAGTTTCCCCCAGCAGAGTCATAGAATGGTTTGGGTTGGAAGGGACCTTAAAGATCATAAGGTTCCCACCTCCCTGCCATGGACAGGGACACCTTCCACTAGACCAGGCTGCTCAAAGCCCCATGACACCTGGCCTTAAACACTGCCAGAGATGGGGCATCCACAGCATCTCTGGGCAGCCCATTCCAGTGCCTCCAGACCCTCACAAAAATAAAGTTCTTCCTAACATCTAATCTAAATCTACCCTTTTTAAGTTTAAAGCCATTACTATCAGCCTTGTTCTATCACTACACCCCCTGACAAAGAGTCCCTCCCCACCTTTCCTGTAGCCCCCTTTAGGAACTGGAAGGCTCCTATAAGGCCTTCCCAGGGCCTTCTCTTCTCCAGGCTCAACACCCTAACTCTCTCAGCCTCTCTTCATAGCAGGAGAGCTCCAGCCCTCTGATCATCCTTGTGGCCTCCTCTGGATCCACTCTAACAGGGTATGCAAGAGCTGATACACAAAGAGAAGCCATGGAGTTGCATCATGGCACTGGGTTGTGCAACAAAACCTCTTTAGGAACCAAAGCCATAACCTAAGGGGCTCAAATGCTGCAGTCACAAGCTGCACTGTGAGGAAAGGTCCTCATATGGACCAACCCACACCACCTCCCCAGCCCTGCCACAGACTATCCAAGAAGATTCCTGAACAGAGCCTGCCGGGACACCCTGCAGTTGCATATGGGCAAACACCACCACAGCCTGAACTGAGGCCTGTACTGCTCTCATCTGGTTTCCTTACACCCTGGCGGAGGCAGGCGCACAGCCCTGTGTCAGTGTGGAAGGGTCCTCTCGTGGCACTCGAGACCAACGCGAGTGGCAGCGCCTGCTCAGTGGCGCCAGCACACAGCGGAGCCACGAGGAGCCCTGGCATGGCCGGGCTCAAAGGCAGTTCGGTGCAGAGCAGCTGAGTCGTGACCTGAGCAGGGGCTCTCCTGTGAAATGCGACGTCCTCAGCACAGCCACTGAGTCACAGCTGGCAAGGCGACACGTCCTGCTCGCCTTACTCAGATGTGCTCCCATGGAGCCTGGAAGGGGGCTTTACATCAAGTATTTTAAGAGTGTGTTGGTGAAAACAAAAACAATGCAGCTTTCCAGAGCACAGGCAATGCTGCCAACTGTATGTGTTTTCCTTTGCTGGGACAGACTGCATGAAATGGGTAAATTCTTAACTCTGGCTAAAACCTAGAAGAAATTCAACCCACATCTCATCCACATGTAGCAAAAAGTCTCTGAATTGCTGTTCAGTGTTGTTAGAGAAATCCCATGCCCAAATCCTAGGACCAGGAACATTGCCACCAGTGTGCTGAAAACACATTTGGGGGTTTCCTGTCTGTCGGACTTTTTCTACTACACTGCTTCTTCCTTGTACGCCTTTTCCTTACTGCTGTATTACAGCTGGTGGTCAGTCTTCATGCTATGGTAGGTAAAGCGCTGCCACACCTCCCTGCTACAGGCTCCTGTGCCAAGCTCAGGCCTCTGGTCTCTGTCCCCCTTGGCCAGGCACAGAGACTACACAAAACAAAGAATTACAATGACTTACCAAGGGAATATCAGATATGTGGCAACATAACAATGTTGAGGCAATGAAAACAGTTTTATGCCTCTAATCCAAAAAGCAATCCAACATGATCTTGACAGAGAAGCCTGAACAAAATCTTCAAAGGACAAAAAGCCATTCAACTTTAAAGCAAAGTTACCTAATCACGTGTTTTCATGGAAATGTTTTGATAGTTCCTGGTGAGAAACTTCATCTGGAAGAGCAACCTCAAAAGCAAGGCATTAGGCAAAGGTTTCGCAGCATCGGGAACCAGCTTCAAGCACTCAGAGTCACTCTGGCCACATGCTACGCAGTTAAGGAGGCCTTCACTGAGGGTTCCCATTAGCCATTTGATAAATCACCCTTTGCATTATTCAGCCAGCTCAGGACAAATATTATCTGCAGAGTGATTTAATCCCCAGGAAGATGGAAGCTGCCATGCTAGCTAGGCCAGCAGCCCCAAGGCCAGGGCCAGCAGGCAGCCAGCACCCAGGGCCTGTGTGGACGGAGCCCCCAGGGCCAGCGCTGCCATCGCCCTCTGGACCTGGCACCACCTGTACATGCTCTTGGCCAGGGACCTTCCCCCAGATCCTCCTCCCTTCAGACACCACAGACGCCACTACACACCTTTCTAAATTACAAGGTGATTTGTCAGCTAACACAGCTTCCATTGAAATCCATGTCCCCCGGTCCTTGGCCAGGCAGTGGCCTCCAGGGCCAGGCTCCTGGCACCACAACCTTTCATCACATCACAGACCTCTGGCTAACAGAGTCTGGACCTAGGATTCACCACCTCCGAGGGTGGTAAGGCACTGCAACAGGCCGCCCGGAGAAGCTGTGGATGCCCCATCCATAGGGTGTTCAAGGCCAGGCTGGGACTTGGGCAACCTTATCTAGTGGAAACTGTCCCTGCCCGTGGCAGGGGGTGGGGGTAGAACTACATGCTCTTTCAGGTCCCTTCCAACCCAAACCATTCTATGATTCTGTGATTCAAGGGGCTGGGGAGGGCACAGTGCCTGTCCTTGGACATCAGGGCATCAAACACCAGGCTCAAGACTTCTGAGAACCCTGCTTTTACATTCTCTGTGCCCCATCTCCACGCCCTATGAATACCAGTTCCTCTCACTTCCTCTACGGGCTGTCTTAGTTCTCCAAGAACCATCAGCAAGAGCTGCCACAGAAAAGAAAATTACTGTTATTACTGTTTCATGATGGGCTGCAGGCCAGACAGACAGCCACATAATCACCACAACACAATGAGGGATCCTGTTTGTTATCTGGGAATACATCAAAGGTCTCCATCCCTCTTCAGGAGCCCCACAAAACCCTCACTACTGCAGGAGAAATGCACTCATAGATATGGACTCATCATTGCAATCGCTTTTGCAGCAGGGTTACGTTGGAATATTTATGATAGCCTGGAATTAGGGCACCATCTTTTACCCCTGGGTCTGTAACACCATTTCCAATACACGACCTGGACAGCAATTATGATTACTCTCCACCTCAGTACTCGGTGAGACAGCTTCCCAGACCAGCTCCTCCACCAGCAACTGCTCCCTGGTGCGCAGCACAGCTGGGCTGGAGGGCTGGCCACGGGCTCCCCGCTCACCGTCCTCCGTCGGGAGCTGCTCGGTCAGTTAACCTGGGGAGAAGAGTCCTGCTCCCATCGCTGTGAACCCCCCTGCTGCCAGGGGCAGGCGGGTGCTCCCCTGGGTGCTGCTCTGGAGGAGGGGAGGCCCCAGCACCAAAGCACCAGCACCAAAGCACCAGCTGGCTCCCCGGGCCTGCTAGACACTCTCAGCAAAGGAGAAGGTGCTTCTTCAATATTTTGTTTCCAGAACGATGTCTCAAACTTCGGCATACCAGAAGATATACCTGACTAATTGGAAGCAAATATTTCCTTTTCATTGCAAAGTACACATATATATTTATATATATGTGATATATATATATATTTGATATATATTTATAGAAGAAGTGGTTCACTTTTAAGCAACAAAACCCTGTACTGGTTTGGATTTGGCCTTAGAGGCTTGAGCATGTCTCCAGTAGTGCTTCTGTTCAACTACATTGCTTTCTGCTATCCATCTGCACTGACAACATGCTTTTACTTCCAAAGCATTTTAGGTAACTACTTCAAGAATAATTTTTATTTAAAACACATGCAGAGACATATCTCTTAGCACGAAACTCATCAAATAGTGTCAGCAAGCACATTTTAATAGCATAATATTGAAAAGTAATTTTACTACTAGCAAGAGAAGTCTGAAGACTGCAGAGGATATATTTAGATGTGTATAAATAGACAACACTCAGCAATGTCTGGTCAAAGGAGTACAAATCTTCCCTAATGCATGGAATATGCCTGGCCCAAACGCTTCAATAGCACTTAGACAAGCCTTTTCTGTTTGGCTCAAATTCTGCCAGGCCTGTTAATAGCAGAGCTATTAGCATGATTTTCTGGACTGGTTGCTTGCTCAGAGAACATTCAAAGATTGTTCTATAAAACTGAACCTGTTACCACATCTGAAAGCATAGGAAATATTGATCAGCAATGGAAAGCCATTAGCTCTCCAGCATCTGACATATCCCCATACACCCCAGCAGGCGAACAAGCTCTCCAGGCACCTTTGGGTGCTTCATCTTCCCACTGTGCTTCCAGCTTGCAGGCACCCTTGCTTGCCAAGACCGTACCTACGGGCACACCAGCCTCTCCATGAATTCTGTGGGAAACAATGCACACTAAGCCACCTGCAGTGGCAGCAGCTCACAGGAGATCTGACCGGGGAAGATCTGTTTCCTTCTTGCCACACTGTTCTGCTACATTTCTCCTTGGGTTCCGAACCGTTTTGCACCACACACTGAGTCAGTCCCGTTGTTGCGCTGGGAGACAATCCCTGATCCTTCTTCCCCTGCCTTATGACCAAAGTCTATCTCCATTCACCTCTGTGTAGCCAAATGGAAGTCTCTCTAGATGACAAGAGTTATATGAAAAATTCAAGAAGCCCCCCTACGAAACCATCCTGAATAACACTGCAGCACAGAGTCCAGCCTTTTTCTTGATCATAAATGGAAGATAAGATCACCCAGCCCTCCCGCACTCACTGAAATAGCACAGTTTGGAGTTCATTCCTGTACCTGCATGGGTTTTAGTAAACCATCAAACTGGTAAACTACCTCAAACTCGTGCTAGATGCCTGAAATATCCAGGATATATTTCCACTGACTGCACTGCCATGATAAAACTAGTAACTGCTCTTTCAGAAATAAGCTATTATGTCAAGGGAAGCTTCTTAGTAAGGTTTGTGACTTGAGGCCTAGCTGGCAAGCTTGGGTATGCATTTTGATAGTCTTATGCATTTAAATGCATTTACTATGCATTTAAACAAATGCACAATCCCTTGAATACAGTATATATTTAGAAATTTACTTCAGAAAGGTGTTTGGGCACTGACAGCAGTCAGTTTCTTGTATGGTTCTTCTTCCAAAATTGAACCTGACACCCAGATCAGCAGAGTCCTTGTTTTGGAGCACACCAGCTCCAGTCCACCAGGACAGACCTCCAGCAGCACCGCAAAGTCCATGGGCTGGCATGAAGGTGAAGCCCATACACAGATCACAGCTTTGGGGTAATGCCTCTAAGCTAACGGGGGTCCCAGCCAGTGGCCATGAGGCACCATAAGGCATGCGCAGCCCTGAAAGTCCAGGTGGGCCCATGCTCCTGGAAACATCTGCAGACAGGATTTGTGCTGTCAGAACCAGCTGAGACCCTTCCGCAGAGCAGCAGCAGGCCCTCAGACGCACAGCTGTAACCAAAAAGGCTCAAATGACCCAGGGTGGATCCATCTCATCTCACAGGTTTGTTGTCTGGCCACGTTAGCTTGAACACATCTGGACATGCCGCACTCAGCCAAGGACAATCAGAAGGAATGCACTGACACGATGTTACTCTGAGGACACATGAAATGTAAGCATGGATGGAAAAGATGTCCGAACAGCAAGATGACCAAGGCATAGGTATCCTGGCTCCAGGACAGTCAGCTGGAGGCTGCAAGGGGCTGGACGTAGCTAGAGACACCCAACTTTCCCACGCTCAGTTTGGGGGACTGGTCAGGTTACGTTCACACCTGCAACTGAGACCAGCAAGTCGTGCTCCAGACACTCCATGCAATGACAAGCATTGCCTGTCCCAGAGACATGACAGACCAAGCTAGACAAGGAGACAAAGGTTCAGGAGAGGAAACACTGCCGTCTTGCACCACAGAAGACAATGAGAGAGGGCAGTGCTCACGTTAACTCTCATGGCAGACCTCGGTGGGCGCAGATCCTGTGCCTCCAAGCCAGCGCTGGCAAGCACCAAAGGAAGGGGCTTTCAAAAGCGCTTCCAGCCCAGTCACGCCAGTGCTCCCCTGGGTGCGGCAGCCCCAGAGCCAGCCTGGCTGTGCAGGCTCCCCCTCGCACGGGCCCCTCCTCGGCTGCGGCTGCTCCCTGGAATCAGGTTTGTTTGCTCCTGACATCAACATGGCTGCAAGGTTTCCGCTGGCTCCCCTACAACTGTTGTGCCGTCTCCCCGAATGGGAACCTTCCAGCAGCAAAAAAGGTTTCTCTTGTCCTACATTTGCTTTCCCGCAGACTAGAAGTGCACGCTACAGACAGGCAGACGGGAGGGGAAGGGACGGCAGCACACGCATATCCCGGGATCCCGGGGACAAGCGACAGCCTTCCGGGACTGAGGGGCGAGGAGCCAGGCGGGCGCCCGGGCGAGGGCAGCGGGACGGGGCGGTTCGCGGAGCCTCCCGCCGCGGGGGCAGGCGAGAAGGGGATGCCGGAGAGCCGGGCGCCTCCCCGTCCGGCCGCCTTCCCTCCGGAGCAGCTCCACACCCCCGCGGCCGCAGGAGCCGACGGGGCGGCGGCACAGCCCTCGCGGGAGCGCCCGGGGCACGGGGGGCGTCCCAGCGTGGCCGCGACCCCGCGGCGCCTCCGCCGGGCACGGGCAGCCCCGCGGGGGCGGACCCGGCGCGGCGGCGCAGAGCTCGGCCCGGCCCGGCGGTGCCGGCGCTCCCCAGGCGGCGGCAGCACCGCGCCGCGGCGCGGAGGGGGCGGCGGCCGCCGCGGCATTCGCGGCCCTGCAGCACCCCCAGCCGCGGGCGGCCGCCGGCGCCGTCCCGCGGGCAGCGGCGGGAGCGCGGCCCGGCCCGGCTCGGTTCGGCTCGGCCCGGCCCGGCCCGGCCCCGCCCGGCCCGTCCGCGGGGCGCCCGCCCCGCCCGCCCCGCGCAGCCCCGCGGCCGCCGCCCTCCCGGGAGGGGCGTCCCGGGCGCCGCCGCCAGCCCCGTCCCGGCGCCGCCCGCCGCGCTGCGGGGCCAGCCCCGCCCGGCCGGCTCGGGACCCGCCGCGGCCGCCCTCCCGCGCCCCTTCCCCCGCGGGCCGGTACCGGCGGCTGCAATGCAGATGGGGCCGGGCTCGGCCGCCCGCCCCGCGATTACCTGGTGCCTCCCGGGGAAAGACGGCGTCCGGAGCGCTCCCCCTGCAGCTGCGGCCGCGGCCAGGCTCCGGCGGGGCTTCAGGGTCTCGCGGCAGGCAGGCTGGCCGCCTCTCTGCCCTGTGCCGGCGCTCAGCAGCCGCATCCTAGAGCGGCTCCGCGGCGGCGGCTGCCGGCGGCCGGGGCGGGCAGGGCAGCCCGCGCGGACGGCCCCATGGAGCGCGGCGGCTCAGCGCGGCGCGGCCGGCGGCAGCGCACACGCACACGCGCGCAGCCCGCGCCGGGCGGGCGGGAGGCGGGGGGACGGCGCGGGGCACGCAGCGGCGCAGCCCGCCGAGCCCGCTCGCATCGCCCCGCCGCGGGCAGCCCGCTCGGCTCCGCGCCGCTCCGCGCCCGCCGGCCGGCCGGTGACCTTGCCGTGTACCTGCGCCAGGTTAATCCTCGCCGAGCGCTCTCGCTCCGCGCCCCGCTGCGTAATCCTGCGCGCCGGGGCGCCGCCGCTGGACGCACGGACGGGCGGGCGGACGGGAGGGGGGCGCGGGCGCGGGGCGCGCCGGCGGCGGCCCCGGCGCCTCCCGGGGGCAGCTACGGCGCAGCGGGCGCGCAGCGCGCAGGGGCGGCCGGCGGCAGGGCCATGCGGCTCCGCGCCGCTCCGCGCCGGGCGCGCTCAGGCGGAGCAGCCGTGGCGCCGGGCGTTGCGGCGGGGCAGGGCGGGGAGCTCGGCGCCCGCGGCTCGCCCCTCCGCCGCGGCCGCTGCGCCCATCCTCCGCGCCGCCGGCGGCCGCCCGGCCCCGGCCCCGGCCCCGGCCCCGGCCCCGGCCCCGGCCCCGGCCCCGGGCAGCCGCGCCGCTCGCTGCAGCATGGAGGCGGCCGCCGCCTCCCCCGCGCCGCGCCGCCGCGCCGGGGCGGGCTGGAGGAGCCGGGCGCCTCCCCGCCCCGCCGCACGCACGGCTGAGCCGCAGCCGCCGGCCGCCGCGCAGACGTGCCGCCGGGCGGGGGAGCGTGGGGCGCCGGCACGGGACCCGGCACCGGCACGGGACCCGGCACGGGACCCGGCACGCTTCCGCCTGCCCGCGGCCCCCGCGGCCCCGAGCGCGGCCGTGCCCACGGGCGCTGCCGCCCCCTGCCCCGGCGCGGCGGAGGGCGCGGGCTGCGGAGCGGGCGGCGGCGGCGGCGGGGGCTGTGCGGTGCCGGGCGGCGGCCGCCGCTGCTGCAGGGCGCGCGGGGAGCGAGGAGCGGAGAGAGAGGAGAGGAGAGGAGAGAAGAGGAGAGGAGAGGAGAGAAGAGAAGAGGAGAGGAGAGGAGAGAAGAGAAGAGGAGAGGAGAGGAGAGGAGAGGAGAGAAGAGGAGAGGAGAGGAGAGAAGAGGGGAGGAGAGGACGGCCGCGGCCCGTCGTGAGTGCGCGGGGGTTTCGACCTGGCCGTGCGTCCGGCAAAAGCGACCCGCAGAGTCAGCCCGCGGCGCGGGCAGCAGCAAGGCGCGGCTGCGAGGCGGCGGCGGAGGCTGAGCGCTGACCTGCATGGTGAGCGGGCCCGAACCTCGGAGGCAGCCCCGCAGCCGGGCCCGCGGAGCCGTCCTGCGAGCGCCTGGTCCGAGGGCACGGGCCCTGACACCTGACGTGGAGGAGGGGATGATCCTGGCAGGAGAAGGAGAGGCTGGGTTATCTCTGGGGTCAATAAATTCGGGAGCTTTTAGGGACTTAGAGGTTGTCGTCTGGCTCCAGAGATCCCTAACAGAGAGAAGGGTGCATCTCATGCTACGAAATGCTGGTACCTTTGCTCGGTTCTCTTTTGCGAGAAAATTTCAGTGGTGTTACAGGAGTGTCAGCAGAACAGCGTGACAAGTACTGCCTGGAAAGCCTTGAAGAGAAGCTAACGAACCTCATCAGCCTGCCGGTGACTCTGCGTTTGGAGGAAGGTGCACGCCCCGCGCCCCCTGCAACGGGCCGTCTCCTCGTTTGCCCTCCGTCGGGATAGCCCACATCCGCCTGCTCTTCTGAGGTGCCCAGGCCTGCTCGGCTTCCCTGGCTGATGCGCTCAGGATGCTGCTGTCTGCAGCTGGACCGGCACACAGGGCAGTTGCTGCTGCAGGGTGCAGGGGAGGACTCAACAACTGCACCGTGCGCTCAGAGGCAGCGGACCCAGTGCTGTTGGGATACCTTGGCATTTTGCTGCAGGTGCACGTGAGGGGAGCTCCACCCCAGAAAAGAAGAAATGCGGTGCCAGTTTTCACACCTCTCTGCTGACACTGTTCGTGCACCGGGATCCGATGTGTGGTGTCAGTGCGGGTGAGAAAAGGGAATGCAGCAGTGCTCCTAGGCTCGGGTCTGTCCGTGCAACCTGAGAAAACTGCTCTCCTTGCAACCTCTGAGGGGGAAAAGGAGTTTGTTTTTGTGGTCTTCACAGCAGCTTGTGACCGTGGTCCAGAGAGGAGTGCCCCTCCTCAGAGCAGCCGTCCTCTGCTCTTCCAGCAGCCTGTGAAGCTGCCCAGGGCCTGGCAGCCAGGCTAGGTACTCGTGGCAGCTCTCTTAAGTCAGTGTTTATCTCCAAGTCCCAGCTGCTGTTTCATGGATGTGGTTCAAGTTGTTACAGGGGCAGAGAGGCTAAAATGCTGGAGGGAGGGAATGACTAACTCTTCTTCTCCCCTAAGGGAAAGGTCATGGCAGAAAGCTGATTTTGCTGAGGTTGGCTCATGCAGTTACTCTCCCTAACATTCACTTCTATCGCTGTTGGCCTTTGGAGCTGGAGACAGTGTGTTCAGCTTTCCTCAGTCTTGTGTCCAGCCCTGCTCAGCTTTAACAGTGTGCTCTCCTCTGGAGAGAGCAGAGACAAGAAGATGCTCTGTGGTATAACGTTTGCAGTCTTGGCTGAGTTCTACCGCATTAGACAGTCTTCTCGGGCTTCCTGTTCACAGCGTTTGCTGCTCTGGCAGTCCTCTGCTGCCCCAGGAATAGGACAGCTGGCACGGTGGTGATGCCAGCTGTGCGGCTGGCATTGACAAAGGAAGCAAGTGTTTGGATATGGCTTCCCTGGCGACAGGGAAATGAAAAAGCCCTGCTAGCGGAAGCTTGCTCTCAGAGTCAGGCTTATACTGGAGGCTCCGCTGGTTTGCTACCATCCAACACAAACACACCAGGAGGACTGGTCCAGAACCGCTCTCTGAACTGGGATTGTGACAGCACAGCCCAGAAACTGCCTTCTTGCAGGCAGCTACAATAACGCCCCACACCCTCTGGCCTCAGGGGGCTGTGCAAGGGCTGCTGCAGCTTCTCTGCCAGCCTGAGGTCCATGGCGGACATGGGATTGAAGTGGCACCACTGCCTTGTTAACGTACCTGGTGGAAAACACTCCTCCGTGGAGTGTCTGGGGGCGTGGAGAGCCGGGGGTGTGCTGGGGGGGGCTCACTCCCTGCTGCATGAGAGGAACAGACAGTCCGTCTGGTCACTGCGCATGCCAGCAGTGGTGCTCCCAGAGACGCAGCATGTCTCTTCCAGTCACCTTCCACGGCCCTCGGCCTTGGCCTCGGTCTCCAGGTTGCCTTGCGGGTGCTCTCCCCTGGTAGCAGCTCCTGGGGTCTTGGTTTGAAAGCAGGGCAGCCCCTAAGGCGCGGGGATGCTCTTGGCTGTGATCTGCTTGCAGAAGGAAAAGCACTCCAGCTGCAGGAGATCAGGAGCGTCCCTTCCTGGGAGCACCGTGTTGGTGACAAGCACGGACTCGGGTCTGGAGGAGCAGTGGTTGTACAGTGACCGGCCTCTAACTGCGCTGCCCAGCGGCTGGTGCTGCTCAGCGAGCGGTCAGGCTCTGCCTGGCTGCCCCTGTCCTGGAGGCACATGCCCACCGCCAAGTGTAGCTCCATGGCCTGTTAGAGCAAAACCTCAGCTGCTTTCAGGCAGGAGCAGTCACCAGCGCGTTCTGTGCCACATCAGAGCAAGGCAAAGTGAATCCTGGGGCCGGTGTTGCTGTCTGCTGTCCTGCTGGTGCAGCTCCCACCCCGGAGCTGTTCCCCTCCCTCTGGTACCCCCTGCACTGGGGTCCCTCGCTGGGGTGCTCCTGGCTGCCCGGGGTCGGGCAGGGGGGCTGTGCCTGCACGCTCCCTACAGCGCTCAGGGCGGGCTGCGTGGAGAGAGACCTCGGTGGCCCAGGAAGGGGCCAGTCCGTGCCCGGGGTTGCCCCCGCGCGCCTGGCAGCGTGCCCCCGAGGTGGCCTGGGCACGTGTCGCCCACAGGGCTGGGGGCACACAGGGCTGCTCACCTGACCTCCGGTGTAGCTCTGGTCCCCCCGGCCTCGGGGAGCCCTCACGGCACCAGAGCTCAGCCACCGTGTGCCTTGCCCATTCCTCTTCCCCGTAAGCCTTCAGGGTGAGCTTTGTCTTACTCCAGCCTCCAAGAATAATATTAATGCTTTTTTTTCTGAAAGAGCCAATAACTTCTTAAACTCTTTCCTCCCCATGGTTTTTTCTTATTTCATCACCTTGGTCTTTTGGGGCTGAAATAACGAGATCTTTTTCAGGAAAGTGGTTCATACCAAATAATACATAGAGCTGCTCTGATGAGCTTTCTAACCCTAAAACAGCTCACAGAGCAGGGACGTACGGACTGGGCACAGTACCCCAACCAGCCAGCTGCAGGCTGGTGGCACTGTGCCCACCTCACTGCCAAGCTGGCTCCCACGCCTCCCAGACCCAGCTGTCTGCCCTCCACGGCGGCGGGTCGCAGCAGGAGCTTGTCCCTCATCAGTTCAGACCTCCTCCCTGGCTCCATGCCATAAACCCACACGCTCCTTAAAGATGCAACTGAAGCAGGTACCATCCACATGAATTGCTGCCAAACAGCTGGGCAAGCAAAACTGAACACTATTCTTGGGGTAAAAAAGGAGAAATACTTCTTTTCTAAGGTGGTGGTGGTTGTGTGCGAGTCTGGAGGAGTGACGAATTAGGCATACATCATTCTGCATTGATCAAAATGCTTTATGTTGGGAAAAAAAAATAAATTTTTCATTAGGCACCTCTGATTGTTCATACAGTGTGCTGTGTGTACACCCTAAAGGAGATCAGCAGCAGTGCAGTGTAGCAGTAACAGCAGCAGATGGGTGGCTGCAAGTTTTAGCATCCCTGCTTAAAACTTTAAGGCAAGAGGGAGTAAATGTTATTTTTTATGATAGGCTGTTGTGCCTCATCAAAAAGTATGTGGAAATTGCAGTGTTTACTCATCTTTACAAGAAGAAAATTCACTGCTTTAATCACTGAAATGTCAAGTGCAGCATTGCGTGGAGTGGATTTTCCCCTCCTCCAGAGCACTTGGGAAATGGGAAATGCTGCTGGCACAGGGCTTAGCATGAGCTTCTCCCTCCAGAAGAAGCAGTGAAGTTTGTTGCGTTGCCCGGTTTTTTGTTTCACAGGATTTTTTTTTCCTTTTCAAGTTCTTTAGTCTGTAAGATGGGGGAGCTGTTGCATTGTACAAAAACATTGCACAGACAGTTCCTCCTAGTTACTAGGTGTTGTGTCATCTCTTAAGCAGCCTGCAGCAGGAGTTCAGTAGAAGCCTGGACAGCTATGCAAGCCTGCAGCAGGCACAGAGGCTTTCTGGAACGAGGCTTATCCAATTACTGCATTCATCAGCCAATGAGGCACTGAGAGCTGTGCATAAACCTGACCCAGGCAAACGGTTGTTGGATGAGCCTCTTCCTTATAATTAGTTCTAAGTTTATTTAAGGTAGACTGGCTTTGTGTTTATGCCCAGCGTACTTTTGTTAGTGGTAAAGCATCAGCACAGATGATGCTTTACCACCAAAAGATTGATTTATTGCTCTTTGGTGTGCTTCTCTATCTGATGACAACTGGCACAGACGGTGAATCCGTCCCTGCACCTGAAAGCACCATGGAGAGGAGGGAGATTGTGGGTCTGGGTTGGTCCTCAGGCAGACTTGGTTCATCAGTTGAAACTAAATCGAGTAAAGGAGATGCTTAATAACTGAAAGCTACTTTTGTCAGGTTTTTTATCTTTTGAAAATCTTTTTGACTTAGATTTATATTCATGATTACAGTAATTGCACTGTTTGTTTGATCTTTTAACAGATTTTCTTTCTGAGAAAGAAGTAAAATAAAACACTGATGTAGTTTGGATTGTTCTTTAAATCTCATACAAGATTGTATGAAGATTTCTATCAATTGGTACCTGTCTGTCAAAAAAACGTTTAATATCTTCCAGTATTTTTAAATTTGTACATATAAACTGGAGTACTAACACATTAATACTGGACATCCAGTAGTGATCTGGCACACAAAGTAATTTTGTTTTATTATGTATGAATAATAATCCATTATGAATCCATTTTGTAACTCCGTTTTGTAAGGGATGCTGGTCCTGTGTAACATGAGCACCTCTCCCTGTACTGCAGTCCCTCAAGGTGGGACTGGCGTTAACTTGGGACAGGCACCATGGTGGTGGCTGTCACTCACAGCACAGAGGGACAAATGCCCCGTCCTGCCCGAGCCGCCAGCCCAAGTTGGAGTGTTGGGCAGGAAGGCACCAAGCGCAACAGGGAGCTGCCGCTGCGGCGGGAGGGCAGCACCGATGTGTCGGGGCTGGGGCAGAGGTGAATGTAAAACAAGGGGGCTGCTGACAACCCCAGCAATCCTGTTTTTCCAGCTGTAAAAGGACATACAGGTGTTACTGAGGCAGACACTGCCTTCAGTCTGTGAAGCCTGGTTCTTGATGCAGGCGTGGTTTTTACTGTCGCGTTTCAGCTAACAGCGGGAGGTGGGAGCCAAAATATACCAATGGTCCCCGGGGAAGGGACTTAGTGCTGCAGTGCAATGCTGCTGTGTGATGAGCTGGTATTGAGCAAAAAACAACCCTAGACTCCTTCCTCTGAGGGAGTTTAACCTGCTGGATCCAAGGGCAGAGATCACCCATCGCTGCACAAGGCTCCCTGCTGGCACACTGCACAGCACCCACATCCCCCTCAGTGCCAGACCTCATGTCGCTGCCATAGCCTGGCCCAGACCTCACCTGCCACAAGGGACCCTGCCATTTCTCTGAGCCAAGACAGGCCCACAGGGACAGGGATGATGATGGAGAAATGCAGAACACCACTCGAGGTGCCTTCATCAGAGCTGGCAGTCTTTCTACCCTGTACGTCATCAGGTGAGTGTGCTTCTGCTGCATTTAGGCAGGCAGAAGTGTTGAGTGATGTGTGCATGGGACGGGCTGCACCTGGCCATAGTGCAGGTGCCTTTGTCCTGCATCACCAGGGCTCAACACCCATCTCTGCTTATTTAACAAAGCAGAGTGGCTGAGTTAAGGATGCACTCCATTGCCTGTCACCTTCTCCCTTCTTCTGGTAGTATTTAGGTGTGCCCTTGACATTTTAATAATGTCATCCCTTAATACTTGCATTCTTTTTGGTTTGTTGTTTGCTTAGTTGCTTTTTGTTTGTTCATTTTTACTTATTTCCTGTTTGCGTTCTTTCTTATGTGATTTATATTTTCCTTGTTGAGGTGATATCTCAGCAGAAAATAGCAAAATCAGTATCACCAGCCTTCTCAAAGTCCCTTAGCATGCTTGCTGCTTCTGAAACAGCCATGTGGAGAGCTTGTTTCCATAATGAACTGAAAAACTGTTTGCTCTTCTCCCAGTTGCTGATTTAAGTGTTTTCCTTAAGCCAAGTCTTGCATGGAAAAGGGTATCCAATAATTCAAGCTGTTTGCACTGTCTTCCTTCCACATGTCCCGTCTCTTCTCTTGCATCCAAGCAACAAGCTGAGGGCACGTGTTCAGATGACTGTGATGGGAGAATGAAGAATACTAGAAATCTCGTTTATGCACACAAGCTTAATAAATAAATAAATACATTATAGTATACAATCTTTAATTTACAGTCTTTACAGTCACAGTTTAAAGCCTACAGAAGGTCACTACTGGCGTAACCACATTTAAATGAAAAAGCTAGACGAAATTTGAGTCAGTTGTCACTCTAAAATTTTCCTCTTGAATGCAGGCAAGGTCCAGATTTGTCTGATGATTTGCTCACCAAAGAAAGAATGCAATATTCCACTGGACCAGGAAAAGAAAGCAGGCTGAATGATTGTTAGGAGTAAACATCCTAAACAAGTAGAACGGAAAAAATGATAAGGTAACTAATATTTTGGGGAAGTTGCTAATTGGAAAAAAAATACACACATGCAAAAGAAGTCTGGTAATAACTGTTCAAAAGAGAGTGAGCTGGAATCTGGCATGGATCCCCACAGCTTCTGAGCTTGTTCAATTAAAATCAACACTGAATGGTTTTTCTTTCACTTCCATTACTCAAGCTGCATTCTTCAAAGGGATAGCAAATGAGTGATATGCATATGAAAGAACCATGGAGTATGAAATTACAAAATGATACAGGGTTTGGATATTTGCACTTTGAGATATTAAATCTTCTGAAGGAAAATATTTGAGCAAATTCTGAATAAAGAACCCTACAGAGGAAGAAGGAACAACTGTGAGATAAATCTAATAAGGAAGAGACTACGCAATTGCCGAGCACTATTGAATTACTTAGTTTAGCCATGACACAGTATTTCCAGTGGAGAATTTACTCCTGTCTAGTCAGGCAGCAAGCACATTTTAAAGGCCATTTGGGCCTATTTTCTATTCATGTCTGCAGTGGGGCAATCTGTGGGGTGCGCTCATGTCCTTCTCATGCAATTTCTCCTGCCACCACAGTGCCACCGAGGCATGGTTTGGGGACCACAGTGTCTGTGTCTGGTCGTGCTGGGCCTGCACTGCACGTTCAGGATCAGTCCTTCCTCCCTACACCTCTCTTCCCCACCACTCCCTCTGCTGCCCGCTCTCCTTGGGCTGCCAGCGTGCAGCACAGCAGACAGAATGCAGTCACGTTGGTCCCATCCTCGCACAATCCGCCCATGTGCAAACTGGGGGGGTGGGGGGGTGGAGGGCTAATGCTGCCTGCTGCGAAGATGTGCCTGCTTTGGTCTCACTCTGTGTGGTGGTTTCATGCTGATGGGCACCTCAGCTCCACCATGCCACTCAGTCACTCCCTCTCCTCAAAAGAACAGGGGGAGAAAATATGATGAAAAAGGGTTGAGATAAGGACAGGGAGATCACTCAGCAACTACTATCATGGGCAAAAGGGATATAAATGTAATTTATTGCCTATTACTAACAGACTAGAGCAGTGAGAACTAAAAGCAAACTAAAAACCTCTCCACCCTCCATCCACGTTCTTTCACCTCCTCCCCCCAAGTGGCACAGGGGAAGGGGGGAGTGGGGGTTGCAGTCAGTCCCTGACGCTTCATCTCCGCCACTCCTTCACGGTCCCTCTCTGCCCCTGCTCCCCGTGGGGTCCCTCCCATGGGATGCCGTCCTTCCCAAACTGACCCTGTGTGGACTTCCCACAGGCAGCAGCTCCTCAAGAACTGCTCCCACACGGCTCCGTACCACGGGGTCCATCCCCCAGGAGCAAACTGCTCCAGCACGGGTCCCCCACGGGCGGCAGCTCCCCCCAGACCCCCTGCTCCTGCGTGGGCTCCTCTCCACGGGCTGCAGCTCCGGCCCGGGGCCTGCTCCTGCGGGGGCTCTCCATGGGCCGCAGCCTCCTCCAGGCCACATCCACCTGCTCCAGCGGGGGCTCCTCCACGGGCTGCAGCGTGGAGATCTGCTCCGTGTGGGACCCATGGGTGCAGGGCGACAGCCTGCTCCACCAGGGGCCTCTCCACAGGCCGCAGGGGAACTGAAGTGCCTGGGGCACCTCCTGCCCTCCTGCTGCTCTGACCTTGGGGTCTGTGGGATTGTTTCTCTGCATTTTCTCACTCCTTTCTCACAGCTGTTGATGTGCAGAAGTTCTGTTATGTTGGTTTTTCTTTTTTCCTTTCTTAACCACCTCACAGAGGCACAACCAGTGGTGCTCATGGCTCAGCTCTGGCCAGCAGTAGGCTCTTTTTGGAGATGGCTCGAGCGGGCTCATCTCTAGTATTGGCAGCTTCTGGGCTCTGCTCACAGAGACCCTCCCTGTAGCCCTGTGCTACCAAAACCTTGCCATGTAAACCTAATGCAGTCTGCCAGCCTACTTTATTTTGAATACTATGTACAGATCAGAAGGCATTAAAAGTCATCTAATTGGCACAGAATCATCTTGTGCTTTCAGGAATATGCTGCATGCAAAGCACTTGGAAAGTTGCTTTAGAAAAATCCTAGCCCTGACAGTCTCTCTAATCACATAAGACTTCCATGCTGTGGTTAAAAATCTCAGAATGTCATGAATTGATGGTAATTAGTGATAATTGTTTCACACGCAGGCACTATATCTGACTAATAACTCCCTTTACAAGAGTCAGGGAGATCGGGGACGCCCCGGTCAGAAGCCGTCACTGCTAATTACTGGCTCACTCCTCCTGTTGCTAGCACAGGCTTCTCTGCGGAGTCTGCTGCTGGTGACTGCAGGGAGAGGGGCGCAGCCGTGCAAGAGGCTGAGCTGCCCTGGCACCACGCTGGGGCACGCAGCAGCTGGGTCGGGACGGCAAACACTGCACCCCAGGTCCCCTTCAGAGGCTGCAAACAGATTTTAGTTTCTTAAAAAAAAAAGAGGCAGGCATGTAATCCCCGTCTGAACTGCTACAGGGCACAGGCCAAGAGCCAAGAGTCTCTGTGCTGCTGATTGAAGTTCTCCTAGAGACAAATCCAGTCTGGGATGAAAAAAGCTTCGCGAGGCAAAACCCAAACAGCCCCTTGGATAAGTTGCTCCAACGACTCACTACCCTTATTGTTAAAAATGTGCATCTTAAATTTACTTTTAAATTTTCCACTGTAGTTTCCAAATATGGCAGTATATATGCGTGTGTGTGTATAGAATTTATTTAATTTATTATTTTGAGGCCTAGCCCCTAAAAATAAAGGTTTCTCAGCACTGGGTAATATATGGTAGTATGGTATGAAAGGCCATGGGAAATATCCTAATAAGGAAGGGGTCAGGAGATATTCAGAATTATATTGCTATCTCCAGAGGAGAGAGGAAAGAAACAAAACAAACAAACAACAACAACAACAACAAAAACACAACACTCTCTTCCCACTTAGGAAGCACCGTTCCCTGCAAGGCCACACATCTGCAGGCTCTTGAAATTTACACAGGTGAAGTGAGAGCGTTACCGCTGATACTGCCACAGCAGCTTGAGAAAATATGACTGCAAGGAAGGGACTGCTAATCTGAAAGGGTCAAGAAACCCTGCTAAATCGGAGGAAGCTGTTTACCAGGCTGCCTTCCCCCTCCCCTGCTAGCCCAGCCCACCCTGCTGGAGTCGCACCTTGGCCATCCCTGGGTGCAGGGAAAGAGGTCTCCCTGCTGCCAGACCCCACTCTCAAGCGCCTCGTCCCCCTGAGGTGCACGGGGTCCCACTGCGCAGGGCCCATGTTGCTGTGTCCCCTGCCCAGAGGCATGCTTGGGAAACGCTGCCCTAGCTCAGGGAGAAGTTGAAGTTTGCCTTACTGTGATGAAGGGACCTCATGGGGGACAGCAGTGATGGCGAGCACCCAGCCTCACAACAAACCCCCTGCCCTTACTGCCCAGCATGTGCCCCCACCAGCTGGAAGATGCTGGAGGAGGTTGCCCCCCCACCGCAGCTCACAAACCCCTGTCCTGCCAGCCCTGCAAAGCTGCCTGCCTCACACAGTGCTGCCCTTGAGGAGCAGGCATGAAACCACATTTCCCTGTGAATATCAAGCACTTAGATGCTCCTACTTGTATTAAAAAATGTATATGTTTTATAGAATCAAAGGACAAGATTACAAAGATACAGTACCCTTATGAAGTCAGTGAGCAATATGAATATGCAAAACAAATATGCATTCAGTACGTATAGGAACATGAAATTGTAGAGGAGGTGGGAACAGTATCTACAGAAAATGTCCTTTACACAGCAATGACCAAGCACTTCAGGTAGCTGTGTGAAATAGCAGTCATTCATACGCACTGAGTGAAAGGCAGTTCAGGAAACCTCCCCCTCTGTGCTGGAGATAATACCCTTCAGAAATGCCTTTCCCATTACAGAGACCACACTACCAAAGTCCCACCTGCACATCCCTGCCTCTCCACTCGCAGAGATCTGTGCATGTAGCTACAGCGCAGCATGAATTCTACATTGCCAATGGCAGACATAGTAATGAAAAGCATCTTCCTTTTGCAGCAGCTTCAGCGCCCTCGCAGCAGCCTTCTCAATGAGCCCACGCAGGAGCCTTTGCTTGGCACTGACCTGAAAATCTACCTATCTGCCTCATGGTAGGAGGGAGCTCAGGACTGCTGAAGGCTGAAATGTGTACGCTCAGCATAAAAACCTCTGCTCACCTTAACCCCTTGCTACCCTTCCACAGCCCTGCGCTAGCCACCGCACTGAGAGCAGATGGACCGTTTCCCCCAGCTTTCAGCCTGCTCGGGTGCCTGCCAGAGGGGCGCTCTGGTTTCTCCCCATGTCAGAGTGGCAGGTTTCTGTTCGTGCTGCAGGGCGCAGCAGTGCCAGGAGCCCACACATCAGGGAGGCAGGAGACACTGTGTGCAAATTCCTGTGCATCAGACGGGGCTGGCAGGGAGACGGAAAGTACAGATCAGGAGCTGCACTTGCACTAAGGCTCACGTATGCTTGTGCTGCTGTTCCTTAGCTGAAGAGGACACCATTTTCCATGTTAGGGCCTCTCTTTCTGGTGACTTGCCCACTGCCTGCTGTTCTCCCCAGACAGCTCAGCCCAGACTGAGTGTGGAGGTCCCCAGGTCCTTCCCCAAGGAGCTCCTCTGTCAGCACTTCCCCAGCACAGTGCGCCTCGCCTGGCCGGGGGCAATCACATTTACCTCCTCCCAGCCAAATTTAAATATGTTTGTCCTCCTGAACTCCACGCAGATTGGGTCCGTACATTATTAGGTTCAGGATAATCCTGTCTAGGAAGTCAGTCATTAAGAAAATGTTGCTGGCTGGGTAATTCTGCTGCAATTGGCTTCCCTTAAACCCAGTCTTTGTTTGATAATAGGTGTATCTACTTATCTTCAGTTGTTATTTCTTCTCAGTTTCTACTGCAGCTTTGCACACAACTAAGGACTAACTTAAAGATGCCTGTTTTGCTCTCTCGCTTCAGCCCCCACTTTCTTAAAATATAGGCCCTAGTGCATTTTTTTTCCATCTGATGATACCATCCACAATCTGACTGTTCTTAAAAACCTTGTTTCTGATCTGTCACAACAGTACCATGGGGTGTAGAGCTGGCTTTTGTGGGTAAGAAGCTCAGTGGTCTCAGCTGCTCCTCATCCCCATCAGCCACCTCTATTCCATAAACTTGCTTCCTTTCACCAGCATCTTTCTGTGCCTCTGTTCACCACCACAGGCCTTACCAAAGACATAAGCATAAAGTGAACAAGTCTGTTCTTCTGCCTTGCTCAGCTTTATTTTAATCTTGGCCCCAGCCAAAATGCAGAGAAGCCGTCTTTTTCTCATGTTGCTGAACACAATGGTTTGACACATGCTGTGTCAAAACCTATCCTTACTTTTCTTCTGGAAATTTTGCTTTCTCTAAGATTCTCACTGTCTCCAAGATGCACTTCCCTTTGCTGGATAATCTTTTTTTTCCCCAACTCTTCGCAAGTTCTCTCACTCCTTATGTTCTCTTTAAAATTGTTCATCCACTTGGGGCACCTTCACTCAAATTTTCCCTTTCATGAAGGAACATAAATAAAGCACTGCACAGCTACATTTCAGAAAGGCATTTTTTGATATCTGAGTGGGATTTTTTTTTTATACACAGTAAAGAAATAGGTACTATTGTCTCCATTTGGCTTGTTCTCTCGTAACTCCTCTCTCAAACTACATAGCAAAAGGATGTGCTGCCAGAAAAGCTTTTTACCTTCTGGAAAAGTGCAGATACTCATGAAGAAGATGTTCTCAATCAGTGCATCCAAAAATCTTCTCTCTGTATGACCACAGAAAAACCACCTTCCTTTTTGAGACTTTAAGCTTATTGAACTACTGGCCTGGTCCGGGATGGGGTTGTATTGCTGGTCACACCTGGGAGAGCTGCATTTTATTTCAAGGAGAGCACTGACTCTGAAACACCAACAATGAAAAAATTTACTTTCTCAAAAACAAACCAACAAGAGAGAGGGAGAGAGAGAGAGAGAGAGAAAGAAATCACCTTTAATCTTGCTCATCTGACTGCAAAAACATTTCTAGAGATTTCATTAACTCTACCTGATTTTAGATTAGTTTTTTAAAACAAATTTACCATTGCAATTCTGTAAGCCTATGTACATTTCCAGTAGAGGCAGAAGAGATTTTTGTCAATCCTAGTTTTATCTCCAAACATGAGAAAAACCAAAATGTGCAGGAGAGTTCACATGCAAAACGACGAGTCTCATTTCTGCTGTTTTTCCATATTTAACATAGGTTTAACGAAAAATCCGTAAAACTACCCTGCTGGCCAGATACGAATCTGCTGCAGCGGGCACGCACGAAGGCAGGCATCTCTGGAGCCCATATGCTCATGGGAGAGCAGCGCCAGCCACGCGCCAGGGGCTGCTGCCAGGGGCAGGCCCTCCCGTGTGATAAACAAAACCCATGAGCCATGCTTGCATTGGCTTTTAAGTTAAACTCCCACTGGGGCCAAAGAGTGGCAAAGAACGAGCACCTCCTTGTATCTCCTTCAGCCTGTTCTGCAGAAGAAATATGAACACAGCCAGAAGTGGAAGCAGGGTGAGGAAGAGGTGGGTGAGCAAGACTTCCTCCTTCAGTGGTGGATCTGCTTCGCTTGGCTTATAACCTCATCTGCAAATACTCTGTCAGGATGCTGAGGCACTCGTTTTATCAGCCCTGGACTTATTTCAAGCCAGCTTTCTGTCAAAAGCCAGTAATTAGATGTAATTCTTTAAATCATTAAAGTGTTTGTATAGTAAGCAATTGCCAAATTCTACATCACAATTCTACAATTAGCAATTCTACGTTGTTAATAATGAATTTAAGACTTGTGTAATAACTCTCAAGTGCTTTGATTCCTCCTGGAAAGATTATGCTTGCATTATGAACATGAGTTTATATACTGGCCAGCCATCACTAACCTGGTCCAAGTCTGAAAAGTGTTGGCATTTCCATAGCAAAGCTCAAGAGCCAGTGTCTTTTTTTTGGAATAAGGAAGCAGCAGGTCAAACCTGTAGCTGTGAGGGCAAGGACTCACAGGGAAGGTGCCATGAGGCACTGGTCCTCAAGTACATCCAGCAAGACAGAAGTAGTCCTTCTGCCAGTGGAAGGGTTTGGGAAGATGGTTGAAAACAATCTCTGAGTTTTCTTCCCTTCCTCTCTTCCAAACAGCCCCAAGTGAAATTGAAACGGACGTGCCTCCTCCCACATCCCTCTAGCATTCATTCCCAGACAGAGTCCATGTTGCTCACAGAGCACAGCGCCCACTCTGCCACTGCATGTCCCAAGAGGGCTGTGTGTGACAGAAAGATGCTGAGGACACCCAGAGTCATTCTCTGGCTTTGTTTTTCCAGACAAACTCTGAAAATTCTTCAAGGATGAAAAAATGCGTGGAAGAATCCTGTGCAAACAAACAAGGCAGCATTCTTGAGATGAATGGGACTCAAAAGACTGTTACAACCTGGCCTTATATTTTTCTTAAACAACAGCTTGTAACGACTAGATTTTCTGTTAGCTCTGCGGAATAGACTTCGTGGGCATTCTGTGGTTTATTTAAATAACCCACTAGCATTGCTAGAGTTCTTTGATGTCGAGAAGGTTGACATTGAATAAAACTTAGTTTAAGTTTTTTCCCCCCTTTCACTCTCCAAAAAAAGCAACAACAACAAATAAAAGGAATCCAGCCAGCGAGTCCTGCTTCTCCTCTCTTCTCTTCTCTTTGCTTGCTCCTCATCATACCACACACAAAATGGCAATTTCTTCCCTAAAAAATGTTTTTTGCCACCGCTCTGTACTGTTTGGGAAGGCTGGGAGATCTCATTACCTTCATGAGGTTTTCCAGGTCAGCTACGTTCAGTATCCACTGAAATGAAGGTAGAAAAAGGATCTAACTCAAAAGCTGGATGAACTGTGAGATACAAAAGCATAGCAAGCAGTTTTTGTGGTTGGTTGGCTGCCGGTTCCAAACAGGCTGCCAGGAAAAGGAGACGACGGCTGTGGCTGCGAATATGCGTGCAGCCCTTGACAGGGCGCTGCCGCTCCCGCCAGGCCCCACCACGCCAGCACTGCCTGCCCTGCCTGCCCTGCCTGCCGCAGCCTCTGGCCTGGTGGAGCTGGGACAGCAATGTCTGCATCGACCGGGGGCTGCGTCTGCTCTGCTGCTTCTTGTCCTTGCACGGGCAGCAGCCTCCAGGAGCCGCTCCAGGCTGGAGCAGTGTCGACCACCAACACACAGACGTTGCGTGGGGAGACGGGGACTCGCACAGGAGCAGAGGCGGAGGCGTGGAGACACGGACGTGAGGCAGGGCAGCGCAGGTGCGGGGTGGCGAGCTATGGGCATGGGAGACCCATGGCTGCGCACAACTCACCACCGGCGGTTACAGAAATGCACAGCTGGTGCTTCACACAGCTGGCTTTGGGGGGGGACAAGGAATAGCACCTAACACATGCAGAGGCACTGCATGGCGTGTGTTCAGGTGTAACCTGGAGCTGCAGGGCAATGGAGAAAGAGAACGTGTCAAGGTATCGGCTATAACGACAACAATACCCCGATCTCCCACACCTGCCCACAGCAGTGTGAGGATGGCCAAGCGCTGGGGACACCGGGAGCCCTGGCCGAGGGGCAGAACAACCCCTCCTTTAGCCTTGCTGACAGCCTGAGAGGAGGGAGGGGACAGCCCAGAGCTGTGAGCCTGGCGGTGCTGGAAGGTTTGGGATGATACATCCTCCAGAAAGCGTTGTGTATCTTGTGTGAGCTCATGAACCAGGCATTGCTGTTGTGGATGCTACAGGTTCACTTGAACTGAGGAGTGATTGGGTACGTTTATAATGAAATGAAAAAAAAATCCTGTATTTTTAAATACAAAACTATTTGAGCCACAAATCCTGAGAAACTGGAAGAAAGTTCTGGGGTTATATGCTTTACTCTAATCTCTTTTCCAGTTACTTGCTGTCAGCCAGTGTGCAAGTCTGTCATCTTTGCTTTTAGGTCTTTCTCATTCCTACATTATCCAAATTTTCTATTAATTTTGGTGCATTTTATGTGTTTACTAACCAAACTGTCTTTATTTTCAGGCTTCAGGATTTGATCTGCAAAGTTAGAATGTATTTTCCAGACCTATGTCCTGTTATTGCCAGCTTTAGGTTTTAGCTCCTTTCACAGTATTGCATAGTGATTTGCATAGATTTTTAGGATCTTGGGGTTTGGAGGTACATTGCTTTCTGATTCTGCTCATGCTGGATAAATTGTTACATGGACTTTGGGTTGGAAGTGGAGGTGGTTTGCATCTTCTGCTGTATCTCTCGAAGTGGAAAATGTGATTTTCTTTCCAATTTGCGGAAATAACATACTTACAGCTGATCTAAATACATAAGTAAGGTAAAGTCTATGTAGAGAGATTATATCTTTTAATAGAACCACTGATATGGTAGGAAAAGTTTCAGATCCAGAGATCTTTTGTTCCTGAAATATTGCCTGTTTTTCTCCAGCTACATCAGGTAGTAAAATAAAAGGTCCTGTCTGCTATAAATCTTCCTTGCTTATATCCTTAGAGCATCGTGGCAACAGCAGCTCTAGTGCTGTACTGTCAGACAAGCGACGTCATTTCTGTCCTCTGAGGAAAAACATGGCAGGTGTGGAATCCCAATCAATGGTTTTAAAAATAGTCTCGCAAAGCTACTTCTTATGCAACTGTTAGTTTGGTAAAGATCCCCTATAAAACAGAAATGTTTGTATTCACTTGCTTTTGATTTACATAACAATGTGTTCAGGAAGAAGCCCCTTTTACATTCGGTACTGCACTGAGCTGTTGGTAATGCGTGTAAGCCTTAAACATATTAAGGATTACTCTGGCTAATTATGTGCTTCGAGCTCTTTTCAATTGCAAGCAAGTATAAAAAGTTAAAATGCCATAAACATAAGCATTTCAGCAATTTTCTTAACAGTTACTCAAGCAAAGTTTCATTTTGCTCTAACGCGGGATACGCCTAATACAAAACCAGCTTGCTGCAGTGCCCACATAACCTTGCAGCGAGCCAGGGCGGTGCTGTGTCCCAGGCCACCTTGGTGCCCCTCAGCAGCCTCCTAGACCAGGTCTTGCCTCGCTGCACGAGTGCCAGGCGCTTCCAAGGGCCAAGGCCACAGGGGGCTGGGTCGAGCGGTGCCGGACACCTGCAGGTGAACTTCTGCACCCAGAGCCAGCTTCACGACATTGAGCGGAACTGCACAAGAGCACTTGCTCAGCAAGGCATGGTCAGCGTGCAAGCAGCAGCTGGCAGAGGCTGAAGTGCAGGCGTGGGGACACGGGTGGGCAGGGAGGCCCGGGGGGACATGGCAGGCCCGTGCCCGGCCAGCAGCACTGCAGGGAACGCAGACGGGGAGCACGGAGCTGGAGCGGCTGCCATGATCCCCATGGTGCCATCAGTGCTGCGGCCCTCGCCACGAGGAACGGCCACGGCCCTGCACGAGCAGGAGTGAGCCATGTGCAGCCCTCAAGGGGAGCCTCACAACCCTGAAACCAACATTCATCATCACAGGGATGTTATTCCAAGCTTTCAATTGCTGATATAATTAATGTAATACAAAACACACTATATAATATATCAAACAAGATCTGATACATTACATACATCAGAGAAACTATTACTTACTGAAGATTTGTTCTCCATATTTTTCTAAGCTTCACAATCCAGTTTATGAGCCACAATGTTGTTTTGTCCATTCAGGTGTCCCCTTCATGATTTATTCTTTTTTTTTTTTTCTTTTCTGTTTTTTATGCATTTATTCAATCTATCCTGCATAGTAGCGATTATTTATCTCTGGACCACATGACAGTGAACCCTGCTTGGCTGGCTTTCAGCAGTCTGGAGGTACCTCATTCATCTTTTGTTTGCCTTGAACATAAGTCATAAGCCACCGTGGCCACTTGGAAATATATCCTACTTTTCTGCAAGCTAAATATATAATTCTGCAAAACAAATACACAAATAAAGCATAAATATATATATTGATATTTTTATGAAGTTTTGATTAAATAAAAATCAAGCACTTGGGAAGATATTTCTCTTTTTTGGAAATTGTTTTCATTTCCAATCCCTCTTCACCTGCAATTTCAGGCCTCCCTTCCCTGCTTTTCCCTGTTCATTTCCAACTCTCATTTTCCCTCACTGGAAAAGGGAAAAAAAAGAATGGAGGGAGTAGAACATGAAATAAAAACACTGAAATTCTGAGCTTTGTGCTTTCTTTCAATAAAAGTGGAAAGTCATTGAGGAACATTTGTGGGACAGAATTTAGGGACTGACCAAAAGACAGGAGTGGCCTCTCTTTTACTGTAGAATTGCTTTGAATAAAACTGAAAAGAGATGTTTCCTTTCCTTATGCTGCAATGCAATATGCGCATGGCCCCAAACTGTCAGATGGGAATTAGCATCTGTTAGTTCTCATTTTAAGAGTACTTTCTTACAGCTATCATGAAGACAGGGTAGGTAGACAACTGATCAGCCAGAAATTATTGGTAACCTGTCCTCCATTAGTATTAGAAGAAGCATTATAGTTCTGATAATGACAGGACAACGGGGAATGGTTTTAAACTAAAAGAGGGGAGATTTGGATTAGAGGTTAGGAGGAAATTCTTCCCTCAGGGTGGTGAGGCACTGGCACAGGCTGCCCAGAGAAGCTGTGGATGCCCCATCCCTGGAGGTGTTCAAGGCCAGGCTGGATGGGGCCTTGGCAACCTGATCTAGCGGGTGGGATCCCTGCCCATGGCAGGGGGTTGGAGTTAGGTGATCTTTAAGGTCCCTTCCCACCCAAGCCATTCTATGGTTCTACGATTTTTATCATGGGCACACCTTATGCAAAAGCAACGCCAAGACATTATTGTGAGCATCGCTGAAATCTTAAGAGTCAAGTCACTATGAATCCAGACCTAATAGCTACAGCAAAAGCAGTTATAGTTGCTGTACACATGCTTGGTGTCGCAGCTCAGCCAAGGGAGCTGCAGGCGGATGATGCTGAGCTCAGGCAGCGCCAGCGTGACAAGCCCTGGTGCTGGGCCTGGAAAACTCAGTGCAGAGAGCATGGACTGTGACTGGCAATGACAACACCATTTCACAGGGTGACACAGCTGCCTTTCCCACCTTTTGATAGCCTGCAGATTGCAGCTGTCACTCAAAAGCACAGTAAGAATGTGTAAATCCCTTTCGACTCCGGACTCCCACCAGGGCTGCACGAAGGAGCATCCTAGGGGCACTCGCCCCTCCCTGCTCTGTCTTGCTTCGTGACGCCCTGTGCAGCCCTGAGGGAACTCCGCAGCTCACTATGGGATGGATAGCCATTCCTGGTTTGTGAAGTGCCTCACATAATTCCTAACAGAAAACACAAATCCACTGTAATTTCTAAATTAGCTCTATAATGTGTAAAGACAAGTCCAGAAGTCTTGCAGCTGTTAAAAGCGATCCATTAGGCCACTCACTTGTTCCATCCCCATGAGCCCAGTGTGCCTGCAGCCCCCCGGGTCAGGGGGCAGACCCCCACTGCTGGCAGCTCCCTGCTTGCAGAACAAGGGCCTGCGGAACAGTGTGAAGCAACAAGCTCGATGCCAGCTGCAGGTCCATATGTGAAAAACTTATTAAGAATCATAGGATTATGATATATAAATAAACTTAACACTTGCACAAGCTATGTTACTTCAACATTAATTGTTGCCATCATACGAATCATGCTTTGCTCCTCTGGAGATGGTATCCACCTGTGGAGTGTTCATGAAAGATGATAATTAACCTCAGTCTTTATGTATTACATTTAATTAACTTTACACAGTCCTGATTTTTGTGATGCACTTCTTCACAGAGGTGTTATTCGTTCACCTGCGTGGCCCCCTTCCCCACACCCCACACCCACCCTGCACTGTTGCTGTCCCAGGGAGACCCTGGCTGCCCCCCCTCTGTGCTCTCCTGTCCCGTCACCTGCTGACAGGGCCCTGGCTGCAGGAATCAAGCCCTTACTTGCTCTGGGTCCGGTGGCAGCAGGGTGCCATTGCACCCCCACTGTCACAGGGTTGCCCCCCTGCACACCAGGGCTGCTCCCACCCCCAGGTGCAGCGGCTGCTTGGACCGGGGTTGGCTTCTGCTTCTGCTCTTAACTCCTTGTTTCTCTGTGGTTCAGGTCTGATTTCTTCCCTCTAGTCCATTCATCATGAACTATGCTGCTTGTTCTTGTGGACATTTGAAGGCTTTGGGGAGGAAAAACATAAAGGTGGTGTTTTTCTTTAATTCCACACATTTGCACTCAGCTGCTGCGCGCCCTCTCAAGAGCCATGGGGGCTGCTCGGTGCTGCACGCCCATGGCCCCTGCTCTGCTGCCCGTTAGGAAGGGTTGTCGTGTGTGCTCTGGGGTCAGTGGCAAGCTCTCTCGAAATCTTAGTGTGGTGTTTCCTTCAGCTTTGTTTTTGTTTTCATAGGGTGTTCCTATGTTTGTTTCTTTTCATTGGTTGGTTTTGTTTTTTGTTTTCTTTAGGAAGTGAGCCTGTCCTTCCATCTTTTTACAACATCAAAAACAAACAAACAAACAAACAACAACAACAACAAAAAAACTCTGTAAACAGAATGCAGGACAGAAGCAATGAGAGTTTTCCCAGAGGTCTTGCACAAGTTCTGCCACAGAGGCAGCTCCCTGCAGCTTCCATTCCCCCCGAACCGCTGGGCTCACCGCTCTGGGCCATTCCTGGCCCCCTCGGGCTGTGGATGTCTCTCCAAAGGTCCCTCAGTGGTTTGCTCCAGGAGAGGCAGGGGTGGAGGCTAGGGCCTGGAGTCCCCTTGTCCCCGTGTCCTCATGCCTGGCCAGGATACGGCTGCAGGAGGGGCTGTGTTCGTGTCCCCATCCCACTCCCCCAGCTCCCAGACAGGGCTCCCGGGCCCCCAGTGCTTGGGCACCCTCATACTTACCCCTGAGGGAGTACACAAAGTCTGGAGATGATTCAGACCTATTCAGAACAGCTTCCCTTGCTACTGGGCTTCTCTTGGTCCTCTGTTTTGTGAGATCCTTCTTCACGTCTTTGTAGTCAGCTTTAAACAAACAGGATATAAATTAACTAAGTTCAATCCATTGGAACAAAAGGCAGAGAGCTAAAAGCAACTGTTCACTGTGCAGAACTAGAAATCATTTATTTTTTCTTATGAACAAAGGAAAATGTAGTCACTGGGAATACCTGACATAAGTTTAATTCTCGGAGACAGCAAAAGGTGTCTAAAAGGATGCTAAGAGTCTCCTTGAGATAGTGCTGCCTGGTTTGACTTCCTTCCTGCTTACCACTCTCTGTAGCCCCTGCTGGGCTTCCTGCAGTTGTGGTCCCACCTCACAGAGAAGGATGCCTGAGAGCTGGAAAATATACAGAGGGCAACAGTAGTGGCTTTCATATAAGAAGTAACCAAACATAATGAATCTCTTCAGCCCAAGGAAGATGTGTTTGCGTGGCTGGTATGATAGTACTCAATAAAGGGGGAAAGAAGATAAATGGAGAACTATTTTTCACTGTTTCTCACAATACATGAACAAAGCAGCACAGCAAAAATGACCACATAGTAAGTTTAAAGCATAGACACACACACACACACACAAAAAAAAGTGTTACTCCTTGAAGTGTCTCTGTTCCTTGTCCAGAAATGCATTGTTAGAGAACCGTATGTATGCAACAAATACAGATAAGTCCTCTATTTTTTTTCTTTTATGGAATAATATTGTATGGATTTGATTTTGACCACTTTTCTGTCCTGTCTCTGTCAAGTATGCCCTCTGCCAGGCTGACAGATAAATGGTTTACAGGACAATCGGGCAGTGCTGATACAGTTTCCAGCTTAGGTTACCTCAGTACATCCAATTATATGCTCAGAATTGCCACAGCTATCCGACGGGTTAGAGCAAAGAGAAGTAGCGACTTGGGATAAACCTCAGGTCATTCGCTTTAGCTACATGGTTAATGGGAATATGTGTTTCTGGAGATACTTAGCTTTCACTCACTGCTGGATGCTAAAGGCAACCGTAAGGTCAGACGTGCCAGGAGGGGAAGAGGTGCCTTGGCGCAGGAGGCAGGCCTGCGGCCGCTGTGGCAGCAGGAGCACAGCGCCAGGCCGGGCCCGTGCTGGTGCCTGCAGCGCGAAGCCCTCCCGGGGACGGGGGCGTGAGGCCTGCGCGCCCCAAACACCTGGGTGCTGCGGGAGAGGTGGCTTGGGCCTCTGCAGTAGTATAGGGATGGTTGGCCGCTTTCTCAGGGCAGTAAAAGGCTGGGAAGTCCAGGAAAAACTGCAAATGCATTCCTGAGACAAATTTTTAGCAGTGCAGCATTGATTCCACTGAGCGAGGACTACACGCTCAGCTTTGGCAGAAAACAATGCTTCTGTGCACCCTCCCTCAAGGTAAAGCCACCCGGGTTACCGGGTGTACAACTGTGTTGCTCTCTCAAAGTGGGTTTTTAGTACATGTTATCGTAGAGGGTCATTTTATTCCTGTGCAGATGTACCATTTTTCCACCATTTGCATGCTTAGACAGTGTGTGCCGGATGCTGGCACACAGCCACGTTCCGAAGCTTCTGACAAATCTTGAAGCCTTCTGATTAGCTGATACCTTTAGCATTTGTACGTATAAATCATATGGTGAGAGAGAGATAACTTTCTGAGTGAATTTCTTTGCGTACAGGAGGAATGTGTAGAATTATTTCAGCTGGAATTAATGGTTAACTCTTAAACTTGCATATATATATTTAAGAAATAAATTTAATTTACCACAGCTTGCTGTCATCCTGGAACTCCGTGCTCTCATGGGCAAATGGAAAATTGAGGAGGTAAAAATGAGTTTCAGGATCTGATGTTATAAAACTGAAAAGTTTATAGTGATTTTTAGAAAAGCCTGATATTTTGCAAAATAATTGACGCTCTCACTGGTGAACTGACTAAGCTGTTCCAGGTAACCTATAAGGGCAAGGATGTAATTTATTACCAGCTATATATTTTCAGCAAAGAAAAACCTTGTATTTGCTGAGTAGCTAAAGTTTTCAGCCTGTGTTATGATCTCAGTAAAATGTCATAGATATTGGGAAGGACATTTTGTATGTGATGAGGTTTGGTGGTCTCCATATGAATGTTATAACATGGAATTGTTTCCAAAGAAGATGAAGAGAATGAGTGGCATTTTTTCATTTAATTATTTGCCAGAATGAGTCACTAGTTTGATATCCCGAACTTTTCCTTCTAGATAATTTTCTTTTACCTTCCATCTAATTCATTCAAATTTTAACCTATTCTTTCCATAAAACTCTGAACGTGTTGATGTCCTTCAGTTACCATGGAATTTGGGGAGTTTTCCTTGTATGGAAACACCAGTAAACTTTGAGCTGCATTTGGAGCACGTGGGCCAGTGATCAGTATCTGTGACAGAGGCCATCCCTGCCTGTGACAGGCTGCCCTGGGTGCAGGGACCCAGCACAGCTCATCCACAGCCTGGCCTCGATGCCTCCATCCTGCAAAAGGGCTCCTTTTAATTGCTGTGATGGATGTTTTCAGTTTATTTCCCATATACATTAATGGTTTGGGTTCCTTGGCAGATCTCTGCCTGAGGAGTGAATTTCAGTCTATTCCTAGATATTGCAAAATTGTAATAATCCTGGGCTCTGTGTTTCCATCGGTGCCCAGAACAGATGCCTTGTTGCTCTCAGTACCCATTTGCAGGCTGGTTCAGGACTGTGGCCATTTTGTGGAGACTGCTCCTGTGCACCCTGAAAATCACAGGACACGAGAAATCATCTCCCTCATCAGCGGTTCCCACGGGTGAGCAGGTGCTGCGGCAGGGGCAGGGCTGGCCGGCCGGGTGCTCCCCTTCACAGGCTGGTGCCAGCAGTTCACAGCCCATAATGTCTGGGTGCCAGGCACCTGTACGGGTGCGGGCAGTGCCCCTCCAGCCCGTGCAGGTGTGGGGCAGGGGGCCATGCTGGGGGCTAGCTGCACTGCACCACCAGGATGCCGGAGGAGGGCTCACAGAGGCTCCACATCCAAAATGCTCTTCTTTTTCCTGTTTTGGGCAGAGCTGATAAGCAAACCTGACGCAGATCCCTTTTCTTTAATCAGGCCTGTTTCTTCTGCTACATTATTTATGACTTGTCAGAAAGAATAATAATTGCAGGATTGTTCAGTGAATTATGTGTCACGAGTAATGCACATTTACTGTTTCCTTAGTACTTCCATCTTGCTTTACTGGAAAGAACAATTTGTTGATTGCATTTAAAATAGAAAGACTGTTAAGAATCAGCACATTTAAGTCTTTTTGCTCAACCACTTCCCGTTGTTATTGTAAGATAGTAGCCCACCATCTCATGAAGACCATTTATGTGCTAGTAACCCTTGGTTGAGGATCCCCAAGGACCCTGAACTTCAGGAAGTTTTCCACAGAGATGGCAGATCCTCCAGAGAGAGAGAGGTGGAGTCCAGGGCCCGCATGGCACATGCAAGTTATCTGGAGGGCTTGCCCTGTACATTTGATGCCAGTGCATCTTTGACCCAGAGCTGCTGGTGCTTCCCTGAGCCAGCCCTGCACTGCACAAGCCCTGAGGGACAGGAGGCGCCAAGGGACAAGAGGCACATGGAGCATGTTCAGCCATGGAGCAGCTTGCCCACAGTGGTTTTGCCAACACTTCTGCCACCTCCTGTAAAACCTTTCTTAGAGAAATTTTATGATGCAAGCTCAGCATCAATTTCCCCCAGCCCACAGAGGAGCAACTAGTTTAATGAAGGTGATGCACATTTCTCCTGGCAGATTAACATTTAAGCAGTTCAGGGGAACAGACACCTGCCATTAGTACTTTTTTTTTTTTTATGTCTTGCGTCTTTCACATTGTGTCACTGTGCTGCTATAAACACTGAACCTTGGCTGGAAACATGGTGTTTTCCACTGTAATTAACCACCTTCTGACACGTGGGAATATACAGTCACAGACCCAGCTCTGTGGTCCCAGACTGTGTCTCTCACCAGGGCCCAGAGGGTGTTGCCACCCTTACGGACTGTGACTTGCAAATTTAAACCCTTACTCTTGCAGGGAGTTTGGTGAATTTCTGTTTTCAGTATTTGGGGCTTATGTATTCAGCTAGTAGATTAGGCAAGGTGAGCTTGCGCATGTAGCTCACATATCCAATTATCAGTTCTTTGACCCTGCCACAGCTGACAGTCTGCATACCTGTGCTGGCAGTGATAGCTCCCTCCTCTTCCAATGAAGCAGTGATGCATCGCTGTATTATCTTGTCTGTACTTCAGAGGTTATTAACTTATTTGAAGTCACAAGGTCACCTACACAGAGTGCAATTGGTTTTCATAAATACTTTTCATTATGCAAATTCATTATTTACAGATGCCATTAAGCTAAAGTGGATGTGAGGAACAGAGTAATAGGAACTGTGCTTTTGACACTAGGAAAAAATATTTGACAGAAATGAATTAGGGCTTGGCCAAATGAGTGAAAAGTAATTTGAAGAATGGCAATACAGGCACTTTTTGGTTAAGAGGGGACAGGGCCCTCATCTAGAGCTGAAGTTGGCACACTGCTCGCTCGGGGAGATTTTCCTCCACATCCCTGTCCCTCCTCCTGTCCCCCTAGCTGTCCCCAGTGCAGATGTGGCACCGGTACCTGCAGCCCTTTCCTCCCTACCCCTCTGCAGAGGGCTTCTTTCTGCAGGGAGGCAGGAGTACCTGCCAGATCTTCCTGCACTTGTCTGGAGATGCACTTTTCAGTACCCACATCTCTATGGAGCAAATGTATAAACCATTAAATTAATTTAATTTGAGGAAGCCTGTAGCTTCATGGTCTAGAAACTTAACCATGGTTCCCACTCCTTAAAGCAAATGTTTACTGTTCTGACCGTGCTTCTTATTTGTCTTTTGGCTTCTTATCTGCTCTTTGTGGGGGAACCAGAGTAAAACTTTTTAATTTACTCAGCACAAAAGTATCAGCTGGAGTCTTGCAAACAGGCTGTCAGACACTCAGACTGTTTTTCCTTTGCCCATGGTTGCCATTAAGTACAACTCTGGGTCCCAGGGCAGCCCCAGGGAGGACCTACCCTGACACACAATTCACGTTAAGGCAGGACACTCCATGGACATGGTCTGCAGTCCTTTACCAACAGCACTTAATGCAGGCTTGCACACTCTTTTAATACAGTGTACCGCTTCAATGGTTGTTTGTCCTATTAGCTCTTTGATGGGCCATAAGTAGGAATGAGTTCAGTAATTTCTTAGTCTGTCAGTGGTGTAAGAGCCAGCTCCTTAGCTGACCATGGACTGAATGAAGACAGCACCATTGCTGGACATGATGCTCTACTGTTCTGGTCCTGCTTGTCCCTGCCACCTTTCTTGAAATGGAGGCCGGCCCATTTAGTGCTTCTTTTTCCTTCTCCCTTCAGCTGTTGTTTGCCATACAGATATTTTCACAGCTGCTGGCAGCCATAGTTAGGTGGCCCAGGCTATCTGTTTGCCTAATTCAGGGCCCAAGATGGGTATTTTGCTGCTGACCCTACAGAGCTTGGTGTCCATCGATCCATCCTCTGGGCAGCACACAAAGCCCGTACCAGCAGGGCGTGCTGGCTGCCAGTGCCACTCGGGGTTTGCCGCCGGCCAGTCAGCCACCCTGCATCAGCACAATGAGGGAGTAAAGATGCTGTTCGTGAGCCTGAGTGAGGATGATGGAATTGTTGGTAATTCCTTGTTATTAAATCCATAATTAACTCCAGGATATTTTTGTCCTGCTGGGTGCTAGTGGATGTACTAGGAGCAATCCCTTTACCTGTTCTAGTAGTGCCCATGAGATAATTCACAACAGAAGACTGCAGGCTTTTAATCTCCAAAGGATAATAAAAAGCTCCTGTTTGGATCAATGTCACTGGTATTTCTAAAAACTTAGCAAGCAAAGAAAAAAAAAACTCTTCCCCAGTAAATCCCATCACCCATCACAGAAACATCTCACACTATCTCCTTCCGCTCTTCCCATGTGCCTTGGAAGTGTTGCAGTCAACACGCATAACAACAGCCTATGCTCAAAATCCTATTCTAAACTCTTCTTCGGGATTCACTGGAGAAACGTGAGTTCTGTGTGTGTGTGCAGATGTGCACAGGTGTATGCTCAGCTGAAGAGCTAGGCAACATCTCACTTGTTGACAAGTTTCCTCTTCATCCACAAAGCAGGACAGCGCTACTACAAGGGAGCACCTAAGGCAGAGAGGCTCCATAGCTGCCTTCAGTGAAGTGCCTTCATTTTAACCTAAACCAGTAATTCCTTCTGCCCATGCCTCCTGTGCAGCCAGCACTCACTCCCACTGTGGGACGTGCTGCCAGTGAGGTGACTTTTTATGCTTTAAGAGTCTTTTCTAATGCAAAAAGAATAGGTAATTCCCAAAGAAGCTATGAGGGAAGAAAGACGGAATTTGTTGATGTTCTTTTTTTTTCAACGAAATTGGTTCCTCTGTGGAGAACACCAGTGCAGAAATGACGACGTGGGGTGATGGGGAGCTTACCTGACCTTGGGTCTCCCTGGTCTCTGCAGCGATGCTCCCCAGCTCCTCTCCCAGATCGTGGAGCCGGTGTCACTTGCTGGGAACGCCCCCGGGCTCTGGCTGTGCCCCAGTGACTCAGGTGGGCTGCCAGGTCCCAACTTGCTCCCCTTTCTGGGAAACCACTTGGAAAGAGAGCAGCTGCCCATAAATCTCGCTAATGGTTGCAGTGGTGCTGCATGGTGGCCTTAAAACCTCTGTGGCCTCAAAGGACCGCAGCCGAGGTTTAAAGTTACATGGAAATCTACTTTCCACATTTACACGGTTTTCACCTGTAATTATAACTTCAGGCTTGACAGATAAATCACTTTTTATCACTGGAGCAGAAAACATCTTCTGCTCATTTTGATATATTGTAAGTGCAGGCAAGGTGTGTGAGTTACAAAATGCAATTTTGTCTATGAGGCTTTAAACTACAGTAGCACCACTGGGTTTTATTTAGCAACACTGAAGTCACGGCATGATGGAGGTGAGTGTTATCTTTTCCTTCATCAGTGAGTGTGTAGATTATGGGTGTATTTCCCTTTCAACCCTGCCTAATTTTATTTTAGGGATCCAAAAATACGAAGCCAAAAGTGCAATTTGATATGATGGTGATATGAAAACAAGAGCAGGGTTATTCTCTGTGCAGTTACTGACAGCATTTCTCAATGATTGCTGACAACGCCTGGCAAAGGCTGGACTGAGAGGAGTTTCTCATAATCTTCCTTAGGGTTGTAGGAGGTGGCAGCACACAAACCCTTATGTCCTTCTTCTGACCTTGAAAATGTCTGAAGAGGTTTGGGTCACAGACACAGACACAGATTTCTAGGTTGGAAGAGACCTCAAGATCATCGAGTCCAACCTCCGACCTAACACTAAGTACTCCACTAAACCATATCGCTAAGCTCTACATCTAAACGTCTTTTAAAGACCTCCAGGGATGGTGACTCCACCACCTCCCTGGGCAGCCCGTTCCAATGCTTAATAACCCTTTCGGTAAAGAAGTACTTCCTAACATCCAACCTAAAACTCCCCTGTCGCAACTTTCGCCCATTCCCCCTCGTCCTGTCACCAGGCACGTGGGAGAATAGACCAACCCCCACCTCGCTACAGACTCCTTTAAGGTAACTGTAGAGAGCGATAAGGTCGCCCCTGAGCCTCCTCTTCTCCAGGCTGAACAAGCCCAGCTCCCTCAGCCGCTCCTCGTAAGACTTGTTCTCCAGACCCCTCACCAGCTTCGTTGCCCTTCTCTGGACTCTCTCGAGCACCTCCATGTCCTTCTTGTAGCGAGGGGCCCAAAACTGAACACAGTACTCAAGCTGCAGCCTCACCAGAGCCGAGTACAGGGGGATAATCACTTCCCTAGACCTGCTGGCCACGCTGCTTCTTATACAGGCCAGGATGCTGTTGGCCTTCTTGTCCACCTGAGCACACTGCTGGCTCATATTCAGCCGACTATCAACCAATACTCCCAGGTCCTTCTCGGCCAGGCAGCTTTCCAGCCGCTCATCTCCCAGCCTGTAGCTCTGCTTGGGGTTGTTGCGCCCCAGGTGCAGGACCCGGCACTTGGCCTTGTTGAACTTCATACAGTTGACCTCAGCCCATCGGCCCAGCCTATCCAGATCCTCCTGCAGAGCCTTCCTGCCCTCGAGCAGATCGACACACGCACTTAGCTTGGTGTCATCTGCAAACTTACTGAGGGTGCACTGGACGCCCTCATCCAGATCATCGATAAAGATATTAAAGAGGACCGGCCCCAGTACCGAGCCCTGGGGGACACCACTAGTGACCAGCCTCCAACCAGATTTGACTCCATTCACCACAACTCTCTGGGCCCGGCTATCCAGCCAGTTTCTAACCCAGCGAAGCGTACGCCAGTCCAAGCCCCGAGCAGCCAGTTTCTTGAGGAGAATGTTGTGGGGAACGGTGTCAAAAGCCTTACTGAGGTCAAGGTAAACCACATCCACAGCCCTTCCCTCATCCACCAAGCGCGTCACTTTGTCATAGAAGGAGGTCAGGTTCGTCAAGCAGGACCTGCCTTTCATAAACCCATGCTGACTGGGCCTGATCGCCTGCTTGCCCTGCAAGTGCCGCGTGATGACCCTCAAGATAATCTGCTCCATAAGCTTTCCTGGCACTGAGGTCAAACTGACAGGCCTATAGTTCCCCGGGTCTGCCCTCCGGCCCTTCTTATAGATGGGCATCACATTTGCTAGCCGCCAGTCGACTGGGACCTCCCCCGATAGCCAGGACTGCCGATAAATGATGGAAAGCGGCTCGGCCAGCTCCTCCGCCAGTTCTTTCAGTACCCTCAGGTGCATCCCATCCGGCCCCATCGACTTGCGCACATCCAAGCTCCTTAGCAGGTCGCCAACCATTTCCTCATGAATAGCGAAGGCCACATCCTGCTCCCCATCCCCTTCCACCAGCTCAGGGCACTGGGTATCCAGAGAACAACCGGTATTGCCGCTAAAGACTGAGGCAAAGGCGGCATTAAGCACCTCAGCCTTTTCCTCATCCTTAGTAACTAGGTTTCCCCTCGCATCCAGTAAAGGATGGAGATTCTCCTTAGTCCTCCGTTTCGCGTTGATATATTTGTAAAAGGATTTTTTGTTGTCTTTAACGGCAGTAGCCAGGTTGAGCTCCAGATGAGCTTTGGCCTTTCTAATTTTCTCCCTGCACAGCCTCGCTACATCCTTGTAGTCCTCCTCAGTGGCCCGCCCTTTTTTCCAAAGATTATAAACCCTCTTTTTTCTGCTAAGCACAAGCCGCAACTCTCTGTTGAGCCAGGCCGGTCTTCTTCCACGCCGGCTCGTCTTTGGGCACGTGGGGATGGACCGCTCCTGTGCCGTTAAGATTTCCTTCTTGAGGAGCGCCCAGCCTTCCTGGACTCCTCTGCCCTTCAGAACCACCTCCCAAGGGACTCGGCCAACCAGCATCCTGAGCAGCTCAAAGTCAGCCCTCCGGAAGTCCAATACAGCAGTTTTACTGGTCCCCTTCCTGGCCTCGCCAAGAATAGAGAACTCTACCATTTCGTGGTCACTCTGTCCAAGACAGTTTCCGACCACCACATCTCCCACCAGTCCTTCTCTGTTTGTGAAGAGAAGGTCTAGCGGGGCACCACCCCTGGTAGGTTCACTGACCAGCTGCGTCAGGAAGCTATCTCCCACGCTCTCCAGAAACCTCCTAGACTGCTTTCTCTGTGCCGTGTTGTGTTTCCAGGATATATCCGGGAAGTTGAATTCCCCCACGAGGACAAGCGCTGACTATTTTGCAACTTCTGTCAGTTGCCTATAAAACTCCTCATCTGTCTCCTCATCCTGGTTCGGCGGTCTATAACAGACCCCGACCAGGACGCTAGCCTTGCCGGCCTTCCCGCGGATCCTAACCCACAGGGATTCGACCTTATCATTCCCAGCCTGGAGTTCCACAACATCAAAAGATTCTCTAATGTAGAGAGCCACGCCACCACCCCCTCTGTGCTGCCTGTCCCTCCTGAAGAGCTGATAGCCAGGCATTGCAGCACTCCAGTCGTGGGAGCGGTCCCACCACGTCTCCGTGATGGCAACTAAGTCGTAGCCTGCCTGCTGCACGATGGCTTCCAGCTCCTCCTGTTTGTTACCCATGCTGCGTGCATTAGTGTAGATGCACTTCAGCTGGGCCATCGCCTTCTTCCCCAGACTAGCCATTGTTTCCCCCGGCACAGCTCCAACAAGCCTTGTTTGAGCCCCGTCCCCCTTCTTACCTAGTTTAAAGCGCTCTCTATGAGCTCCGCCAGCTCCTGGCCTAGGATCCGTTTTCCCCTTGGAGATAGGGACCCTTCTGGGGCCATCAGGCCGGGTGCCGAGTAAAGCTCCCCATGGTGAAAAAACCCACAATTTCTGTGCTGGCACCAGCCTCTGAGCCACCTATTAACCACGTGAGCTTTCCATGTCCTCTCCGTGCCTCTCCCTTCCCCCGTAGGGATAGACGAAAACACCACCTGCACTCCCGCTCCCTCCACCAATCGTCCCAGCCCCCTATAGTCCTGTTTGATAGCCTTCAGGCTTCTCTTTTCAAGATCATCACTGCCAGCCTGGACTATCAAAAGCGGGTAATAGTCAGAGGGGTGAACCAGGTTTGGAAGCTTCCTGGTAACGTCTCTGACCCTGGCCCCAGGGAGGCAGCAGACTTCCCTATGTGTGGGGTCAGGCCGACAAATAGGGCCCTCCGTTCCCCTGAGGAGGGAGTCGCCCACAACAATCACCCTTCTTTCTTTCTTGGTGGAGGCAGTCCTGAGGCGTGGAGTCAACTTCCTCACCTCAGGCATCCTCCTGGGTAGGCTTCCTACCTCGTCCTCACCCACCGGTCTCTCAAGCTCCAGGGCCTCAAACCTATTGTTCAAGGGCACCTGGGAAGGCGGCGCCTAAAACAGTTGGAAACCACACCAAAAACATTTTGTTTTTCCCTTCTCCCTTGCATTATTGACCTGGCCTGAGTGATCCCTAGAAGAGGGACTGTGAATTCCCAACACCCCCAGGGTGAGCAGGAACGCTGCCACCTCTCCCTCCCCACTGGGGCCGTGGCACGGCATGGTATGGAGCTGCGGGAGGGCAGGCTGCCTCACCCTGCTCGCACTTTCTGTGCTGGTTCATGGTGCTGCAAACAGCAGGCTCTGTTAATTACACATCTAAAGTAGCGGGATACGGTTTTGCCTCAAAATTGGTAGTATTCACCACTTTTCAGTTAAAGACTTGTCTGATGTGGGACATGTGTAGTTTAATATGTTCAGTAGAAGAAACGGAGTATTGGCCTTTATAAAAATTCTTTTCAGACACATAGTATAACAGATCTTCAGGGTCAATTAATATTGCAACCCAGTGTTTCACCCTTTGTCTGGATCATAAACCAGATCTAAACAGCAGATTTCTTACAGGGCACCGATTTTGGACTGGCAAGTGGTGCAACCAAAGGCCACAGGCTGCCCAGAGGGCCCTGGGTTTTGGCCAGGTCTGGCCTCAAGTTTCTACCACAGTGCCAGGAGTTGTAGCAACACCCGTGGGGGCAGTATTCTTGCATGGAATCACCGTTGGCTGTTTGGCAGGCAGTAGGAAGGTGTGAAATGACTTATGACTCAGAAAACGGACCTGCTCATCATGCAAACCTACGTAACAGCCACCTGTGTAGGGTGCATTTCACTTTCCTTGGGGGTCTATACGTAAAATCTTACTATAATGAAGCAGTAAAAGAACAGAGCATGCTATCTGCAAAATTCTCTAAATATAGTTCAGCAATAATGCTGCTGCTTTCTGCAGATTAAAAAAATATGGACCTTGCAAATCTATAACACTAATACAATCAAATACAATCATAAGCAACATTATTCACAGTGACTTGATTAGTGAAAAACAAAGCAGAGTATGCTAATGAGATCTCTAACAGCATCTTTCTCTGTGTTTGGATGTGACACTGTATCTCTCTGAACACTTCTGTGCATCTGTTTATCTTTGCTGGACCTGTCAGTCTCGGTAAAACCAAACCTTCCCTCTGGTTCTCTCAAAATGTGCTGGCTCCAGGAGGATGAGTGTACTTTGGGGTTTCCCTCTCCAGGTCTGCAGCAGCCTGTGCCCGCCGCACCCTGGCAGCGCAGGGCTCCCCACTCCTCCTCTTAGAGAAACAATTTTGCACAGATAAAGATAGTCTCCTGTGTGCAGAGCTTGGCTTTTTGTACATGAAACATGAGCACAAGAATGCAAAGGCAATTGGAATAGTTTTGAGTTGTGAGTGTGAGTGGTGTGCACTGCTCTGAGCCTTCCCAGCTACAGAGAACTGCAACAAACATGAAGAAGTTCAAGAAGGATTTTCCCACTCAGATCAGGAAACAGCATGAAATTGTGGTCATGGGTCCAGGTGAGAGGTGGCAGCCAGGCAGCACTTCCATCCCCACTCTGGGTTTGGCATCTTTGTCTGAACTTCCTGCCAGCTTGCAGGGAAGGCTTGTGAGGGTAAAGCAAGCTAAAGGCTGCAAGTCTGCAGGAGCAGGGCTCTCCCATGGCCAAGATAGAAATGATGCCATGGGGCAAACCGGTGCCTGCAGGTCACCCCTGCCCTCCCTTCTCCAGTGCTGCGGGGCTCCACAGCACGGGGAGTTCTGCGCTAAAGCCAGGAGGTGAGGAGCGGCCAGGCACTGCAGCCGCAGCACCCAGCTGAGAAGCAGCCCCCAGGCTTCTGACACAGCCACTGCTTGGAAGAGCCTGTGATTTCCAGCCCTCTCGTCTCCAGTGCTGGACGACACCTCTGGAGGCAAGATGCATTATCACCTTCATACACCTCTGGTCTCGTTTCATTACTGTCCACATTAATGTCTGGTCTGCTTTTGGAATTGTAATAAGTTACCAGCCTCAGTGGTAGCCCTGGGCAGTGAAATAAAAGCACCCATGCAATTAAAATTGCAGGTCCTCAAAAAGGAAGAAAATCGTTCAAGCTTTCGTCACGTTACATTGTGAAAACAAACCCTGCAGCGCCAGCTTGTGCTTAGCTGCTCTGTAGAGGAGTAGCAGGGACCTCTCCGATCGCCATAATCCTCTCACACGACCAGTAAAATGCATGCTGGCTGTGAGGCGTCTCGCAAGTCGCTTGAAGGTAGAAATGATGGCTACAAATCCGGGAAATCATGTGAATTTCCTGCCATTTTCACAGCCACAACAAAGCAATCCGAAGGGACGGATGATCGAGGTTTGAAAACAGCGGGAAAACCATTTTTTGTTGCGGGCCCCAATGGCAAGGTAATGCCTCATTACCATTACAAAAACCTTTCTGTGCAAAGATAGGCGGACAGTCGTCAGCACGGCTGGAACTAAAAGCCCGCTAAGTCTTTGTAATTGGTTAATTTGCTTTATTTTACTCTGGCTAGTAGATAAAAGGAGTCAGCCCCGCAGCCCAGCCCGTTCAGAAAGCACTCGTGGTCGCCACGCGCGGGGACACACACGGTGCCGCTTTTCCCACAACAACAGCAAGCGGTAAAAAAAAAAAAAAAAAAAAAAAAAAAAAGCGTTTTAAAAAGCGCCGCTGGCCTCGCCGGGCGGGGGGCCGCGGGGTGCCCCCGGCCCCGGGTGTCGCCGTGGGGGGAGCAGGGCCCAGCGGGAGGGCACGCGTCGGGGGGCAGCACCCGGAGCAACGTGGCCGTGTCCCTGTGGGTGTGGGGGTCAGTGAAGGTGATCCCGCAGCAGCCGGTAAGCGCGTGAGATGGATTTCTTACTTGTCATTTTCCACGCTGCAGGGGGGTTCCATACCTCCCCCCAAAAACTGACTCTGAAAATCCTGGGCTTACAGTCTGTGTTTTGGAGATTACGTCGTACTTGTGCAATTCACTATGAAACGCCTGTTACGTGGTTCATTCTCCACAGAGTCCTGTATCTCAGCTGCTTGACCTGAGACCTGCATGGGTTTACAGTCTGTCCACTCAGCTCCTTCGTCCTCCTTCTTTAGAATCTTATGTAAATGATAAATACCCTTGGACCAACGTGTGTACCCATAGAACCTCCTTAAAAGCAGACTAATTTTTTGAGGATTTACAGATAACATTTAAAAATAGTTTTATGTACCCTATACCGTCTAATGATGGCATATACGAAATAGTAATTACCAGAGTAAAAATGCCACATTCAGGTCCCCATTCCAGTTAGCCCCACAAGCTGCCAAGCCCACGGATTTTTAAAGGACTTTCAGTGCCTGGAGATGCAAATAATTTGTGAAGGTGAGTTTCAAGCCATCATGAAGCAAGGAGGGAAGGCAGCCACTCCAGCTCTGCCTTCACGTAGCCCTTCAAACACAAATCCCACACAGGACTCCAGCTCAGCCTAGGTGCACTGCAGCAGGGCTGCTGCCTGCAACACACGGCACATATGACCCCGCAGGCAGATGTTACCACAACAGCAGCAAGAGCTCTGAGCAAATTAAGGGACAACTCCATCAACGTGTTCAGTCTGATTTGTTTCAAGCATTCCTACGAAATGCCTTGGAGATTAAAAACCTCTCATCAAGAAGATCAGAAAATCCTTTGCAATCTACATTGTAAATGGCAATGATCAAATGACTAATTAAAATGGAAATCTGATACGGTCTCAATCTTCTCCTGTTTATTTTCATCTTGTCAATTTGAATTTATACAAGGCACACATCTGCCTTGCAAGTCAGTAAGTAGAACTTGAAACAATCCAGATGTCCCGTTTTGAAACATTCTTCTTACTACTTCTACTCAAGTTTTACTTTTTCAGAGGAATATTATAAGAGATTATCATTTTCTAATATATTTTTTATTAGAAAATATTTTGTTTTGATATTTTGATTTTTGACAAAAGTGACTTTAAGCCCCATAGGCCTGTACCTGAGCACTGCATGTGCAGCACTGTGTGTGCATTTTATATGCCCCAAGGAGAATTTGGTGTTGCAGAAATCCAGGGAAGAAAACACTTTTATTTTCACTGTATGTTTGAGTTAATATTGGTTATAATAGTGGATCTGTCACTCTCCCTCTTAAAAGCAAGGACACAGCAAGCTATTACAGAAGAAAGAAGTGAGAGAGAACAGAACTGCCTTGCTGAGAGGAGACTTCAGTGTTCTTCAGTACTTAGTATTTTATATAGCAACTAGAGTGACACACCATGAGGGGATGTACCTGTATGGCAGACTAATGCTGGCGAGCCAAAAGTCTGTTGTTTTAGAATTAGAATAGTTCATTTGGAAAGGACCTACAAAGTTCAAGTCCAACTGCCTGACCACTTCAGGGCTAACCAAAAGTTAAAGCATTTTATCAAGGGCATTATCCAAATGCCTCTTGTTTGGTTTCCTATTTGACAGAAGGTGCCTTAATAAAATAAAAATGAGGCCATTCTTCCACTCCATCCCCACCATGCTCAGGCATGCAGGTGAAGCATGCAGCTCCATCCCTGCCCCGTGCAGAAGCAGCGATGTGCGAGCAGAAGGCCCTGCGGGGGGGAGCTGGTCCATCCGGAGCCGATGGGATACGCAGGGCACCCGCAGCCTGCAGCCACCTCATCCCCCACCAGCTTCCCCTGGGGTGCTTCGGACTCTTCAACCAATGTAAAGGTTCAAATTCTGTCAGTTACAGTTATCTGGCAGCAAGTTTTCTCCCTCCAAAAAAAATCAGCTCCCCCCCAGAATAAGGCAACCTCAGAAGTGCAGATGGAGGTGCTCCAAGGAGAGCTGTCTCCTGGTTCCCGAGGAGCAGCCGTGCATCACCCACAGAAGCCTTGACTCGTCTGATTTCTGTGATTCCTTCCAGGCTTGAGATTGGACCTTAACAGCACTGGTGAAAAATGTGGAGCTGAGGGGCCAGGGTGCCTTGAGCACCCCTGCAAAACAAAAGGGCTGCAGTGCACATCACCGAACCCAAGAAGCAACAAGAGCTGGTGCCAGCAGCAGTAAGAGCAGCCCTCTTGGCTCTGCTGTCACCCAGGGATTTACAGACAGCCCTACCTGCCTGGAGCAGCCGTGGACATGGGTGCAGCCATGGGACTGCCTGCTCTGTGGAGGTGGGGCTGGGGGGGGATGGAGGGGAAGTGGGGATAGAAACAGAGAAGTGAGGGCACCAGCCGCAGTCAGAGACCCCCTGCTGTGAGGAGATGGATGGGCAGTCTATCTCAGGTCATTCTGGAAAGAAAAGCATTTTCTGCTTCCCAAACACAGCACGAACCCTTCTAAAGAGTTTCCTGTGGCTCTAGTGCTGCATTATTCAGGCTGTCAATAAGACAATAATAACAGCACGTGCTGTGTAATTTGCAGACAACTTGATCCAGGAAGCGTCCCAACTCTGCCAAATCCGTAGATGCACAATGCAGTTGTTCCTCAGATTTTCTTTTTTTTTCTCACCCCAGTTTCCTTGTCACAGGTTACCAGGCTGCTCCACCACAGAGCATGTTCTTCTGCATTAAGCATGCAATGTGTTAATGGGCATGTCAGCTTCGCTATCAACTCCCTGTCCCTGGTGCCATTTCTCCACACAAATGCTGAGCAGTTAAGGCATTAGTGCAATTGAGTGATGAAGCCTTAATTTCCATGAAAAGATCTTAATTTGTTCTTTTCCAGACACAGAGGGAAATGCACATTCTGATGGGGACATATTTTGCTCTTTTGTGCAGTTATAAATACAAAGTACGTGGGGGCAGAGACGCTCTGCATGCTGCCGATGGCAGGGTGCTGTGGCTCAGGGAGCAGCTCCCTGGGGCGGGGATGCAGGGTGTAGGGGACGTGTCCCCTGCGCCCCTGCCTGCCCCGGCCCAGCTCCAGCAGGAGCTGCCCTCTCCCTGGTGGCTGCTCACCACCACTCCTGCCCTAAGCAAACTTCTCTTAGAAAATAACAGTGTTAAAAATACGGAGGGATAGTGTATTAACCACAGGGGAGCATGTTAACTGCATGGAACCACAGCAAGCGCAAGTAGTAACCTCAAGCCTAAATCCTCCTCCAAAAGCAACAGTGCTGGTATAATTTAAAATGGCATTTTTGGACCCATAATGCCATATTTACAGAGACCAATTGCAACAGAGATGATCAGCTGCCCGTCTAGCTTGCTGTGATAACGATTTCCCCAGATCTCCTGTCTGAGCTTTAGCAGTTATGCCACTGCCTATTTCTCAAAGTCCCTGTTTTACCTCATCCGCTCCTGAGTCATGAGCAGTTACTAGGAGTCAACTCTCATACCATTACTTTGAATTGTTGAACAATTACAATATTGGAGCATAATTAGTTCCCCTGATCCTTTTTAGTTGTTGGCAGCTGATCTCAACAAACATGCAATGCTGGCAAATCATCCCTCTGTTTCGTTATGTATGCGTGCACCCCCACACAGCCATGGACAAGTGCACACGCTGCAGTGCTGGAGAGCCCCAGAAGTCAGAGGTGGCTGAGGAGAAGCAAGTGTGATGAGATCAGCAGGGGATTTTGGAGCTCACAGGCTATAAAAGCAAAGAGAGAAAACTTAGAAGTAAAAAAGTATTTTGACCACATGTACCCTTACCAGGAAGAGGAGAATACCTCCCACCAAGTACTTGGAGGTGACCCAGCCTTGAGTGGCACTGTGCTAAGAACGGAGGTACCATCTCCCAAATTCTGCTCAGTATTAGAAAGAAGAAAAAGTTAATATGCTTAAGCAGAGCTGAGAACAAGTAGCTTTGGTTTAACAATATGAGAAATCTGAGAATCATTTAAAATGTAAGCAGTTAAATTGTTCTTGAGCTCATCAAAGGACAGCAAAGCCAGGAAAGTTTTATGAATGTGCCACATCAAAAATAAGTAGAAATGCAGTAACTCACCTCTAGAACCAGCATATGAGCATATGTCTAGGCATTTCAAACTAACATGTACAAACAAATGTAATTTGGATGTATGGGACAGTAAGGTCTTCTAAGGTGGTGGGAGAGCGCAGCAACACTGCTGAAGCACTGGTCCACAACTACCAGCATAAGTGCAAGCCAGTGCTGTGAGGTGGTCACAGAAAAGGCAAATCCAGCCCTGAGATACATTCAGGGCAGCATTGCCATTTCAGATGGAGATGTTTTAAAACTACCGTGTGTCTCACTAGTAAAGCTTAGGGCAGGCACTCACTGGCAAAACAAGTCAAGCCAAAACAATTAAAAAAACAAAAGCTATCCAGGGGAGGATAAAAAGGAGAAACGGAAGCAGAACTTTTCCAACTCCCGTGCCTGCCTTTGTGGCTGTGTGACCTGGCAGCCCCGCTAGCCCCGGGTGCAGGGCACCGTGCCGCCAGTCAGGATGACGGGAGCACGAGGCAGAGCTTGCTGGGACCTCGCCAGGGCCATGCCGCGGGTCACTGTGGGCCACATCCCAGCTGGCAAGAGAAGAGGTGACATTAAAAAATAATCAGCATTCACTGATAGACTGAGCAGACTCAAAGCTTGCATAAGCAGTAAGATGAAAAGCAGCAGGAAAAAGTAAATTAATAGAAACCCCATGGGCAGCAGAGTTGATTCTATGACCAGGCACAAGGTAAGAACATATTGACAGTTCTCTAAGACTAATTATTAACAAAAAGCGAGAGCAGCCATGTGGTAAGGAGGTTTCCTCAAATCTCTTCCAAATGAAAAAGCAAGGTACTGAAGAACAGTGGAAAGGTCTGGTACTAACGAATGCGTTAAGTAAAAGAAGATGAAAAAAATAGACTTTGATTCTTCTTTGTTGCCAAAGAACTGTGGGGAGATGTTACAAACAGTTCAGAACTTCTGTTTTGTGAATTTCATCAAAACAAAGGCTGGTTTTGTGGAAAAAACTGTTCTGCTTTATGATGCTGGAGTGGGGTGGGTTTGGGATAGTTTGGAAATAGGTAAATGAGAGCACCAGCTGAATGTGCAGTGGGTGGTATGGCTTCACATGCAGCAGGGTGCGATCACACAAGTGCTGAGCATCCTCCGAACCCTGCGGGGGGCTGAGGCAGTAGGTGGGACTGGGACGACTTGGTAGGCTGTGACCTTCACACAAGGACTGCAGATGTCAGACTTCTCGGGTGGGAGGGGGGCAAATGACTTGTCCTCTTCACCTCTCTTGGTGCTAGCCAGCAGTGTGGCAGAGGCAAGACCCAGAAATGTCTGGTGTACAGCTCTGCCTGTCTCGAAGGAAGACTGCATTGTGCCTTGCACAGGTGAGCTCTGCCCCACAAATGGAGGTTGGGGTGCTAAAATGAAACCTCTGCAAACCCACATTTTCACTCCTGGGGATTTGCAAGCTTTCTTTATAAGACTGAACAGTCTGCTGAGAAAGTTATGCTCTGGAGCAAAGCAGACTTGTAGGGGTGAACCCCCCAGCACAGGCGGACAAGGCGCTGCAGTGGGGACTACTAACAGCTGCTGCTCAGGAGCCATCCCTCACCTCGGTGGGAGAAGGGCCCCACTGCAGAAAGCACCGTGGCCCTTCTGCTGAGTGAGCATCACCGCCGTGCACCTGAGGAGGTCCCAGAGGCTGACAGCTGCCACTCCCATCCCTAAAGCTGGATCCATGCCTGTATCTGGGGCTGAATGAAGCTTGGAATGAGTTTCTAGAGAAAAGCTGAAGTGCAAGCCTTACAGCAAGGCCTTGCACAGGTGAGTGATGGGCACAGCCTTCAGTGTGGGCTTACTCGCAGTTGCTGGCTTACTCTATTGTAAAAGATGCATAAACATATACAGCCCCCTGCAAACAGGCCTGGATCAAAAAAATGCCCTCCAGTTCTTCAAAAGAGAAAATGAGCCAGCTGTGCCAGGGATTTAAATGCCTTTCAACAGGAGCTGGCTGCCCAGGCGAGTGGGCTGTGCAGGTTCAGCAGGGATGGCCCGTGCAGGGACATGAGGTCTGAAGGGGTGGGGGGTCCTCAGTGGATGCCTGGGGGGCCCGGGGAGCACTAAGCCCCACAGGCTGGGCCATCCCCACCAGCAGGCACCCAGCTGTGGTGGGAACAGGCAGGCATGGCTGGCTGCGGGCGGTGCCCACACTGTCACACAGCAGGACACAGGCTCAGGTTAAATGCCACCAGCTACCCGAGCATGAGCAGAGTGCCTTGGCCAAGGGGATATACAAGGCACAGCTTGGGTCCTGTGCTCTCCCGGCAAGGACAAAACTAGCAGGAGGTACATGAGGCACAAAACATTCCCACTTGGGTGCCTCTTTCCCTCCTGGCACCTTCAGGTGGGAGAACAATTGGGACAAGCAGTGTAATGCTGCCACCTGATTGGACTGACAGATTCCTGTCTATCTGTCTGCAGCCAGAGAAACAAACCTCTCCCTCTGTAGGTGGATAACAGCTCACTCTGATATTACCAGTAGACAAATACTCTTGCAAGAAGAATTAAAAAATAAAATGAATGAATTCAATTATTTGATGAGATGTACTAGCATGCAGTGATGAGTAATAGCCCCTAGAAATAATACACCTGCTCTAAGTAGCTAAGCAAAGGAAACACATGCTTGGGTATGATGATACAAAGTTCAGAAGGAGAGACCCCTTTTTCACAAAGTGCCCCAAGATGGATTCACCCTTGGTTACACCAGGTTTTTGTTTCACTGAATTGATACAGATGGGAACCCCAAAAGCCTCTTATCTTCTAATTGCTTAATATGCTGTTTGTGAGGTTTGGATGTGCTATTTACATCTCCAAACAAATTACAAAGTGATTTCCCAAGATAGCTAATATCTAGTTCATTATAATTTAATGCTCAGTCACAGGGTCCCTTGAAGCATGAAACAAGAACAGTTCATCTGCTCGTGGCAACACCGCACCCTTCCAGATCACGCCATGTGTAGGGCCAGAGGTCTCCTCAGCCATCCCCACCACGCCACTTCCAGGGTCAGGCAGCCCACCCTGTCATACTGAGCTGCAGAAACCCGTGCCTGGAAGGGCCAACAGCCCCTGCAAAGTGCCTGCACCTACAGGTCAGGGTGGACATGGGTGGGCCTGAACCTGCAGCAGAAATGGAGATCCATCCCCATGCATTTATAGCACAACATACAGCCCAGAGACTGCCCTTAGGCAAACAGCAGTAGCACAAGCCAGGAAATCATTTAGTTACTGAGCGCCTGTTGCAGGGATCAAAGTCATCTTCCCACAGGAAAATCGGAAAAATTGGGAAAACTCTTGGTAGCTGAAGCCCACAACACACTCTCATGCTGTTTGCAAGGTGCACGTGCTGGCCTGGCTCTGGTCTTTTGTGGCCAGCTCCCCAGGAGAGGTGTGCACACCCTGCACACCCTGCGCCCCCAGCACGCAGCACCTTGCTGCAGGAGCCAGTCCCGCTCGCCCTCCTCCATCTCAAGACAGCTGTGGGCTGGTGGGAATAGCAGCAGACATGTTCACTGCTCTATTAGCACAGGCACGACTGCAAGGCCAAGTGCTGCGAGGCAGGAGTGGAGCTGGGCTGCTTTTCTAGGAAACGCTTTTCTGTCTGACTCACTTTCAGAAAAACTCCCGCTCACTTTTGTAGATAAATACTAGATTGACTGAAAAATCAGTTTTCCTGGTGTAAATTAAAACTAGTATCAAATAGATGCGAACTGCATAATACATTCATTTTGGATATATTTTAATTAAATACATTCTTTTCAACTAAAATATATATTTATATATATTGGTAGTGAGCATGGGATGCGCATCCTCGCCTGGTCTGGGTGGGACGGATGGGCAGAGCTGCGCCGCAGAGGCTGAGAAAGAGGATGTAAAACAAATATCTGGGAGGAGAAAATGCGAGCAGAAGTAGCAATGGTGAAAAACTATATGCCAGCCTGCCAGAAGCAATGGTAAAATTTGCATTTTCTTGGACATCACCCAAAGGTTTTTTCCTGGTACAGTGTGCAGCAGCTGTGAGTGCTGGGACGGGAAACATCAGCCTCCAGAACCCGGCACGGGGTTTTCTGCCTGCAAGTGTCACAACAAGGAGAGCCGAGCTGTGCCCAGAAGCAAAGCTTTGCCCTCCCGATGAGCACTGCCTGCGCCTGTGCCCATGCTTGTGCCCGTGCCCGTGCCCAGCAGCACCCAAGGAGCAGAGGCTGTGCCGGGCAGCGTGCGGGTGCTGTGCCTGCCCCACGCCCTGCCCACAGCAGGCACTGCCCAGGGGAGGCAGGAGCCAGCGGTGCGCCCCGCACACGGCACGAGGCAGAGCAGATGGGACCTGTCGCTCCTTTGCTGGGTGAACACCAGCACGAGCAGGCAAGATGAATGCGCATCAGCCAACAGCTTTGTTAGGCTGCGATGGGACAGCTTTTTTACAGTAAGGTGTGGATAGGAGAATGGTTGTGATTGGCAGACTGCTTCTGAAATTTGTCATGGTGCCCCAATGCCTCACAAAAGGTGGAAGGCAGACTTTGCTGCACAAGAAACGGTATCAGGTACAGACTGGGAACAGTACTTCAGGAGTAAAGCACGTGCTGTCCGTCTCTCCCTCAAAAACATAAAACAAGGTAATTTCTAGTATCAATGCCTGTCTCCTATTTCAGGACACCGCTGTCTAGGTCCCTCACGCACAGTTACAGTCCCACTTACAGCTTTGCCACCACAGTGCCACCATTGCACAGGGCACCAGTGTCGCAAGTGAAACCAAGACTTCGGGATTAATTTTGCATTGGGGAAGCACAGTTTGCCTGTCTGTAATGATGTCTCCCTGCATGTATGAGTGGTACTTTGCTGCACATTTGACACTAGGATGTTGTCCTTTCTTCAGCTCCATAAGAGAGAAAAAAATGTTTGTCCACATGGCTCCAAAAAGGAGACATCTCTCAAGAACTCAGAGACATGTTGCTGTTTAAGGAGGGTACAGCATAAACACAAATCATCCCTTGTGCTTTACCCTCAACTATATATATTTCATAAAGTGAGTGTTATATTAGCCCAACTGTTTACTTGACTCAGGTTATGAGGTATGGAGGGAGGCTTCCATGTCTAAGGCAGTGACCTTTGTGTGTTTTTCAGGAAAAACAAGCTGCCATGTGCGAGACCTGGGCACAGAGCTCCTGAGCCAGAGCCAAGCCTTCGAGCAGTGCACCTCGGAACAAACCCAGAAGGGTATCTGTAATCTGCTTTCTGTTGACACTGACCAGCTCCATGCTTAACATTTCTCCTGGCAGAGCTCTGTCCCTAAGTTAATCACCAATGTCCAGTCCTCAGGTGGGGCGTGGCTTGGTTTGTCCATCCCCGAACCTCAGCTTGGGCCCAGACTGAGATGCCAACATGTCCAAGGTGAGTTCCCAGACTCCACTGGTTTGTGTGTGCTTCTTTTTACCCACTTTTCAGCGGTATTCAACCAATTCTGTCTGCCCAAAGTTTTGATGCCAGTTGCAGATCAGAAGCATCATTTTTACTCTCTGTCAGTAGGGATCTTGCCTGGTTATATAGGTCAGGATCAGTCCTTTTCATACAACTTTCTGTCGTATTTTTCAGTCTTCACAGAATTTAGTATTTCTCCCAATTTTTTTGAAATATTCCATTTGTACCCCTTTTTTCCTTACCTTGGCTATACTCTTCTGTTGTCTTCTCTCCATTATCCATCTGATGTGAGAAACAAGGCATTGGACAATGGTTTATACATGATCCAGAATTTCCTTAAGCCTTCAAACTCTTTGCACAGATACCCTTCTGGGTTTGTCAGACAGATACTTCCATTACACAACTCAAATGTTCAAGAATAATAGTCTGTATCTTTTCAAATATCAAAACTTACTCCCACTGGAAATCAATCATCAGACAGACAACAAGAGACATGTAGGATAGCAGAGAATTGCCTGCCAACTTTCTTTTTCTATAAAAGCTCATGAAAGCCGGCAAAATATAAATGACTTGTCAAAGGCAGCTTAAAGAGAGAAACTGAGAATATAATTATGGCCACAAAGTATTTGCACAGATAGTTGCAGTAAGGGCGTGTACAGAGAAAGACGTGTCAGAAGCACAGGTTACGTGTCCAGAAGCTGTGAGTCACGATCTGAGCAGATGATCCAGGAGGCCACAGCCGGCACAAGCTATGGGACAACAAACCTGGCAGCACCATGCTAAGGGTAATGTTGGCTTCAGGTCGGAGAGCAGTGTTGCTTTCCTGACCCCATCCTCCTTGGTTGTATACATCTGTAGAAAATAGGGATGTAAGAATATTATGGGATTTGCAGTTGTTACCATACAAGAACTCTGTATTTGAAGATGAAATATGGCAGCTACCAAAACGGATGAAAGTCATTCTTAGTCATTTGATTAAAACTTTTAAATGAATGTGCAAATAAGCAATGGCAAATACATTTTCCTTATGAGAAGAGAAGAAGGAAATCTGAGACACGACAAAGATTAACATATGTCCCATTATTTTTAGTGTGTGTTCGCCATAGCAGCACCACGCCTTGCTGGGACTGGGCTCCATTCGCCATCACGAGCCCTTCGTGGAAGCGGCCCAGCTGCCCTGCGCTCCCTGTGCCGCTGTGCCCTCGACCCTGCTGGCAGAGCAGCTCGCGGGTGCGAGCACAACTCCCCACCTCGCTGCTGAGCCCGGGGTGCCAGGGCACAGACTGGGAGGGGGGCACAGGGCCGCAGAACTAGGAACACCCCCGGGATGGCAGCCTCAGTTTCTGCCCCCCGAGCACCCATGACCCTCTCCCACCCCTTGTCTTCTCCAGCACTACCTGTGACCCACAGTAATAAAATCTGCTGAGAATCGAAGCTCTGCTTTGCTCCTTCCCTATCCCCATGTCGTGTCCACAGTACTAATAGTCAGTAGTTGTCACTAAATATCTTTTTATTTATGCACACACACACAAAAAAAAAAAAAACAACACCTTGCATTATCAATATTTTAATTAACCTTTAGGCAAGCTTAAAAAAAAAAAAAGAAATCTGCATTTTCTCCCTGTCTCGAGTAATCTTTATAAAGTGCTTAACTACTGATTTCCTTTCCCGTTGCGTGTATGAATCAACAGGATAAGGTCTTTAACTTTGCATCATGTACAGATATCATCCTCAGAACAAGTCACTACAGAAAACCACAGCATTGACTTTTCATAAAAATACTCCTACATTTGTGATTTTTGCCACTGCTAAGTTCTCTCTTGAAAAGGTTAATGCAATTTGTTCTGTATTGCTGCAGCTTTTCCTATTTCTTCTGATAGCTTCCTCTTGCATGAAGAACCCAGATCATTTTCTCTGGTTCTCAACCATAAACACTTGGAAATACCAACTTACCTTGGGGGAAGGCAGTCTGGGAGCTAGGGGACGCCTGTGACTGTTGGGTGCTGAATTATTCAGAATTTTGTTCTCCCGGCACAGAGCTCCCGAACAGTAATAACTCATGGAAGATAAGGCTGAAGGAACTTGTCAGTACAGGCTTAGACTATTACATTTTTCTGAAGGAGAGAGAGAGGTATCATTGGAAAGGCACAAAAAAGCTCCAGGCACACCTGCCTCTCCCTGAGCTGGGGAGGCTCTGCGGCACTCCTACTGTCAACATCATAATCATGGTGATGATTATCTGAGCTCCTGCTTAGAAAAGCCACCTAATTTCTGAATCTCCAGGCTTTAACTGTTGTAGCTGTGGCCTCCAATTAGCGCTTGTGAGTAATCTCTGCCTAGTGCTCCAGGAGGATCCAGACGGAGCTGCCCACCAATGACAATATCCATGACTCCTAGAGAACAGCCTGGCACCCAAATGCTTGGGCTCTCTTTCTAATCTGTGTGCGTCATCATCACTCTGTTTATGCCAGCTTTGGTGAAATGGTTTATGTGTTTTTAATTAGAGTCCTATCATCTTTCACCGTGGTGAGACTTTGGCTCAGGTGGGAACAAGGCAACTCCTGCAGGTGATGCAGCCAAAAGCAATGAGTAGTGGTAAAATGGAAAGGTATTAGTGTGGAACAGGTGTTCCAAAGTAATCCCCCTTTCTCTGCTCATTAACTTACTGATGTCATGCCCGTATGCCCCAGGGCAAGTCTGTCAAGCAGCTGCTAGCTCTGGTGTGTTTGGCAGCTCCATTGCCTAGCAGAGCACTGAGGCTTTACTGGCATCTCATAATTGTAAAATTAAGAGGACAAGCTTACCTGCTCTTCCTCCCCCTCAGGTCTCTTCCACAGCCATTTTGTTGTGGGCTGTGGTGCAATGAGCCAAAGCTGGACTTGTCTTCTACTTAGGTACCAAAGTCATGTCTGTATGAGACCACAAAACTCAGTGGTGTTTGGAAATACTTGAGAAAAGTAATGCCAGAGAAAACAAGTGCAGCCAGGAGCAGCTTCGCTCTTTGCCCAGGTGGTCTATGGCTGCAATTGCTCAGGTTAGTGTGAAGCTTCAAATAGCGTCCAACAGACATGGCCCCGTGGTTGTGACATTTCAGGGTTTTTCTTTTTTTTTTTTGTTTTTGGTTGGTTGCTTGCTTTTTTGTGTTTTTTTTTTTCATTTGTTTGTTTGTTGTTGTTGTTTTTTAATTGAGACTCCATGCACTTCACTTCAATTTTCCTTTCCATATGCTGACTTCTGCCTGGAAAAGAACAAATGTGTTTTTTGCAGCTGACAGGGACACCCATCACATACCCAGTGCACGGCTTCTCTGTTGAGCTAAGAGGAATAACACTGGGCACTCTGCTATCCCATTTTGTCTTCAGTGAATGACCTGCCCTGAGCTGTGCATACCTTTTATTCATTTCAAACACTTTAATGACTATAGAAAGTACCAAATGAATACTAGATGGCTATGACCTGTGCTAAAGCAATTCTCCTGTGTACAAATTGTTTTTTGTCAAGTGACAATGGTATGCTTGCTCCTGGACTCATAGCCTAAGCCAGAAGATTACTGCCTAATTTGGAAAAATAATCAGACAGGAGTTAAATAATTGGGCTGAGGAAGGTATTCCATTAATTGATCACATATGCCAAGTAATTCAGCTTCAAAATTTGTCATTGTCACTTTTCCAACATAAATTTAGAAAGAATGGTGCTTCATTAAGTCTGTTAGGTTCTTCCAGAGTGAGCAATGACTGACCACTCACAATAAGTTAATGAAAACAGTTTCACACTAGAAAGAACAAATGTTGGTGGAGATTAATTGATTTCCTGTTACTATACGCTCAGGTCTGAATGATGTACTAGAGACACTTTAGCTACACCCACTTCATTTAAGTCAAACACAATCTTTATTGTGCAATTAATTTCACTTTTCCATTAGTAACTACTATTAGAACAAAGTTAAATACCATAACTGCCCCAGCTTTTCCTCATTTTGCCCTGCAGTTTCTAGGTAATAGTTTATTTTATACCAATCCACACCGTTAAAAAAAAGGACTGGTGGCAAGTACTGATGACTTATTCACATTTCTCTGTCTTTTCACCTCTGCCAATTACATTTAATATGTTCACTATCTAAACACACTTTCTCATTATTTGCACCTCCTATATGATGTCTGATGTCAGCAGACTGAACAAGATGGAGTGCTAGTATGGCTGTTTTTCACTGTGCAAAACCAAGGAGAAGCATCCAGGAAGCCCCTTTTCCTCTCTTGCCCTTAAGCCAGCTTGGTAAATTAGGGCATGGTTCAGCCATCTGCTTCAAAAGTGGTGTTAGGCATTAAACCTAAACCCCTCTAATCAGCTGTGTTAATCCTGCCTGAGTCTTCATTATCTTCTCTCCTTCCCTGACAGAAGGAATTTCCCAGCTGTGCAGGATCAACTCCTCACTGTGCTTAGTTCTCACACTGGTGATAACACTGAGCAGCATTTGATGTCTACATCACCAGTAGATCACAGTTATGTTTCTTACCCTCGAATTGAGCTGATATCCCTGATGAGCATAAACATCAGATAGTCTTTGTCCTGTGTGGAAACCTTTCCCTACTCCACCTCCACAAAATCTTATAGCTTAACAGTGGCTGCAAAGATTTAATCAAAAGCACTCTATAAACACTGTGTTTTGAGTGACTATAACATTCCTACATCTCCTGGCAATATCTGGTCTAAATGTTTTGTGAAATAATTCATTAATTACAAAAACACAAACTCAGGTGCACTGAAATTGTGTGTAAATTCAGATCAAATACAGCAATGAGTTTATGTCCTGGTTTTGGCTGGGATAGAGTTAATTTTCTTCCAAGTAGCTTGTATTGTACTGTTTGCTTGCTTCTAAACAGCTTGCTTCTAAAAATAAGGGGAAAATCCAAAAGAGTTAATGTTTCTTTAGAGAGTTGAAATGAAAAGTTCCAATATTTGCTTAAAGACTAGGTTTTGAAACTGAGTCTTATAAACAGAAAAAAAGATCCGTTCTGTTTCAATAAAAACTCTAATGAAGCTGAAGAGAAGCCTGGGGATGGATACCGAATGAGAATAAAAGCATTGTCACCTAGCTCTAACCCTGACACGCTAATGATCTCATGGACTCAGACCTGAGGCTGTTTGCACCAGCCTCTGTCCCAGCCCCATGTGGGCAGAAGGGGCAGGTGGTGTTTGCAGACACCTACCTGCAGCCACGTGCAGTCACGACTGACCAGTATCTGAGGAGGCAGACGGCAGCACTTTCATGGTGTGATGTGCATGCTGTTCGCCTTGAAAATGGCTGTGCTGAAAGGCTGAGCCCCAGTAAAGCAATTCTCAGTGATTTATGAGCAGTGGTCATCTCTGAGTCTGGAGAGGACTCCTCCAAATCAGCACCCTGCAGGCAGCTGTGTGTTTGACTGATGACTCCCAGAAAGAGTTCCTCCAGGATGGGTGACTGCACCCTTCAATCTCCTTTCTGTACAACTAAGCTTTTCCATCATCTGTCCTTTTCCTATTTACTTACTCTGGATCTTATGGCGGTTCCACTTCATTGTCATTTTCAGCAATGAAGTGTTCTGACACTCTGTAAAACAGGTTGTAGTGAGGTCGGATCTTGTATGAACAAGTGGCTAGGCTATCCTACTCCAAACTGCTGTGCCTTCAGCAAAATTGCAGCTGCATTTGAGAGGGGAGCGCTCTTGCAGTGCCTCTCTATTCTCTGCAGCTCACAGTTTGCATTGTTTTTTTCTGCTCTAGTCCATGCGTCTCTCTGTGCCTGCACTTTGCACTCTTGGTCTAACCTCCTAGTAGTGCACAGTCCTGGGGGCTGTTCTGCTCATGTTTTCATGGGGAGGGAGAAGCAAAGTTCTTTGATTTCAGTGTGTTAGCCTTCAGGGAGCAGGTAAAAGGGTGAGAGCTTGAGCAGCACTCATCCTCCATTGCACTCAGCTGTGTGCTAGTCTGGAAAAGGGCTCAGACACAGCAGGCTGGTGCGTCTCCAGTTCCCCTTTCATGGGACCCTGTCCCAGGCTCCTTTACCCTCTAGTTTCTTATCCCCTAGAAGTTTGAACTGCATGGCTGGGACAAATCTGTTATCTTAAAGGTCATCAGGGACACTTCACTCATCGGCTCTATTCTTAACTCTGGATTGCATCATTCAAACAAGGAAAAATCTGGTAACTCCCTGAGTAGATTGCCCCTTGTAAAAGTTTTCTGTAAGCCCTGATATCTAAAGGCTAATTTGGAGAGGAGACAGCACAGTCTGCTTTTTTGCTAAAAACTCTAATTTTCTCTCTTTCTCTTTTCTTTTTTTTTTTTTTTGTGTGCAGAATTGTAAATATTATAATTGCATTAAATTTCTTCTTTAATGGACAAACAGCTGTATAATTATAGGAGCATGTTCACACCTCTGTTGTAATGGTTGTTTAAGCATTTTAATTATACACTTTGATTCCAAGGGTTGGACTCCTCTCTGGGAGAGCAATTCTCGATGCAAAACAGTTCACCAGCCTTTAGCCAAGAAGCGTGCATTTTTGCACTAATTTACCTAGGAACATTGTGAAAGTTTGGGTGTGTGCCCAAAGCTGTGATGTGCCTTTCTCATTTGATTACCCTGTCTGTAGCTCCACGAATCCCAGCAGTCTCTGCAGGTGACCAAAGGCAATTACCAGACTTACAGAAAAGCTCTAGGGTTGTAAGTTCGCTGCTATTCCTTGGTGAACCATGTTATTTGTTTTTATTATCGCTGAAGGTAAAAGCACCCTAGATGTTTGGCTTACCAGTGCTCTTGTCTGGTGTGAGACAGCCTGTATTTCTCATTCACACACCAATCAGCTTCCTTGCTTCACACCAAGTAACAGGGTGGATGGCTTCCTTACCTTGCTTTGCTCCTACTGCCCTTCCAGTAATGATCATTACATGTAACGTAGCTAGGAGGGTCTGCTACGTCTTCAATACTGCAGTGTTCTAGAAATTTTGCTTTGTTAGGAACATTCTTTGGATGCACATCTTTTCATGCCAAGGGCCTAACATAGTTTTAGTTTTCTCTTAAGGTTTCTTTAAACACTACACATTGTATCTTCAGACATGGCATTAGCCTAATTAATGGGTGTAAGAAGAGAAAGATTTAGCCAGTGCCCCATACCACCACAACACATATCGTTCAGCAGTACTGACTTTCCTGGCACCACAAATGTGGAGCTGGAAGGGACCAGTACCCTGATAGGACCCCACATTAGTCGAAACTGTGCTGTTGCTCCACAGAGGTGCACATATAGAGAAACAAAAACATGGGAGCTAAAGCAATGAAGCTTTCTTTCTGTGGCTTAATAGTGTAAAAAATATATATAATAAAAATAAAATTAAATAATTCACCACATTTCAAAATGAAATGACGTAAGAATTATGCCATATGGCTCAGCAAGGAAGTTGTTCACAACAGCTGGTTTAAGAGTGAAAATTTTAATGATTGTCCACAAGCAGCAGCAATTTAGAGCTTCAGAAATAATTTGCATATCTGGCAAAAATATATATATATATTGATATCATCCCTCCATTCTACTGAAGATGTCAGACATATGCTTGGGAAATTCCTTGTTCTCTGAGTCTGATGTGACTGACCAGACTGTAGTGAAATGAAGGTTTTACAGAAGAAATTGCTTGCTGCCCTGTCCAGTTATTGTCAAGTCCACCCAAAAGTTCCACTGGGATTTCTCCCTTACTTCATCCAAAAAGCAGGAATCCCCAGTTTCCTCAGTTCTTGCCTGAAGCACCTGGAACAGTTTAACAGAGATGGGTTTCGCCCAGTGCAAAGGGCTCTTGAAGGCGTGAGGAGCAGATGGAGGCTGAAACTGGAAGGGATAAGGGAAATAGCCCCCAGTCTCCTGTTAGTGTATTGGATTAAACTGCTAAAGACAAGCTTCTGAAAGTCAGTAAATGCTTAAATAAGCAAGCGATAGGAGGCTCCTGCTAATTCTTTTTCTTCTTAGCAGAACAATTTTTCCTCTGACTCAGGAAACCGACATATGAGCCTGATTTTTCCTTGTAACTGCTGGTTTCATCAGATTCATTTTGCAATAACATGTCTAACTGAAATCAGACATAGAAAACGTCAGCAATGTTCCAAAAAAATGAATGGTATGTGTCTTTCTTATTTATACTTAAATACAATAATAATATTAATAAAAGCTTAATCTATTCATTTGGCTTTTTGTATCATGATCAGTGTAACTGAAGGTGGGTAGCAGACTGAGCTCAGATTCACCTGAGAGGAGGGTTTTTTGGTTTTTTCTTTTTTTAGAGATTTCAGTGTGACCTGTTTGAGTTGAGTGTGGCTGATGTGAGTTAGCACCAAAGTATTTAGGCCCTTTTTAGCATAGGTGAGAAAGTTATAAAAGATCAAAGCATGCAGGTAAAACAGAATGGAGACTTTAGGGCAAACAGGAAGCATCACGCTCTGGTAGCCAATTGCAAGATGAAAATTCACTACATTAGCTCGATCTAGACACATACAGACATCTGTACAAATGGAGTACAGGGCTGGGTAAGAAGACAGTGAGAAGGAGATGGAAATAACTAATGGTATAAACAGTGCTGAGCTCGATTATTACTTGTTAACAAATACAGCGGAGGGATGGACCAGCAGGGAGTCGACAGCCTGTCCATTCCTACGTGCTGGTGGACCGGTCACTCAACTGGTGCTTTTGTGAGAGGACTCCATCCCTCTTCATTGTGCTCTCTTTTAGGGGAATTGAACTAATGGGGAATGGGTGGGGAAAAAGTCTTCAAGCATTTGGTAACTGTCTAGTATGCAATGGATGAAAGGTAGTCTGTATAGCTTGGTAAATTAGTTTCCAGATGAAGGAAGGATGAATTATCGTTGGAAAGGTAAATGGGATCGGGGATGGGATTATTTTTAGAATGAGAGGGATTAAAGCATGTTACTTTGGTGGGGGGAAAACAAAAACAAAGAAAGAAATGAAAAAAATTGAGGAGGAGCAAAAGGGAATGGCAGAAGAGCAACAAAAGCAAAATGGGAGATCAGAGAGGGTATGAGCAGGTATGACTGAACAGGTGAAAGGTGGGAGGAGAGAATATGAGAAACTTCCCTTTCCCTGCCACAGAGGAAAAGGAGAGAGCTGCAGGGGAAGGGAAGTGCTGTGAACCTCAGCTGGGAGGGCGGGGGCAGCTCCTGCAGCTGGGCTTTGTGCACCGCAGCTCGATGTGATGCAGCCCATCGTGCTGAGGGCAGCTGCACAGACACAGTGGGGAGGTTTGCCAAGGAAGCATGTCCCTTCTCATCTCAAAGGGCATGTGAGAGATTTTCTGTGTTTGCCTCAATGCAAGACGTAAGGCAACTGGCCAAGGAAATATCTTTTCTTGGACGGATGTTACTATCACCAAAAATATACTGAGTTTTGTGAATGGACATTTCACTCAGTCAAATATGTCAGAGGTGATCAGGAAAGAGAAGCTGGGCTTGGTTCTCCTACTCCCTGAAGCCCCCTGAGGCATCACCTTACTTAATTAGGAGAATCATTTCACCACTTCCACTCTTCATCCATCGTCCTCATTTGGTTTCCTGATTACTAATAAAGAAACTCTTTTCAAATAAATCATTAACCTTGAATAATAATTCGTTTGGATATCCTGGCTGAAGTCAAGTGGGTTGGAGTCTCATAGCAAGAAAGCGAAGACAACTCATAACACCCTGAGAGCCCATGCTTTAAATGTGCCCAAAAGCTGTGCTGGGCAGCAGAGATAAACCAAGACTTCCTCATCTTTGGAGACTCATAGCTTTGGGTGGTGCGACTGCTCTGCAGGACATACCCCAAGCTTGGCCAGCCCTCAGCATGCATTCCAGCTGCATGCTCTGTTTTCCCTTCTCTCTACACTGCTAAAAATATTGCTGCTGTCTCTCTAATATCTTCTCCACAGGTCAGGTCCTCAGCCATGCCTTCTCAAGCACAGGCTTAATTTCCCATTAGAACTCTCTGGCGTGATGTTAATTGGAAGGTTTGGGTCAAATACTATTTGGCTGGCTTTGAAACTGCATTCTTTGCTTTCTTGTGACTAACCTGTCATCTTTCATATGCTTTTATTACTTTTTCTGAGAGACATATTGATCCCTTACACCGTGCTGCTGAATGCTGCCTTTCCTCAGGGCGATTCCCATCATCCCTCTTAAATGACGTGTGATTAATTTGTGCATCATGTTCACTGGGTTATTGACTCCAGCAAATGAGAAAATACATGCTGTCATTATTTTCAAATACATTTCCAGGAGGGAGGGGCAGGAGGCCACCCAAATTAGCTGGCTTTGGCACGGAACCAGGACCCGTGCTCCTCCCCAAGGAGAGCCATGGCAGGGCCTCTCCAGCCACACTGCCCAGCCCGGGCACCCTGCGGGCAGTGCTGCCACTCCCCATAAGAGGGGTGGGGGCCAAGCCAGGCTTCCCATTGCCGCTGGCTAATTGGTGACAACAAAACGAGCCTTTTAGGGGAGATCGTGAGGTCTTGCGACGTTCTGGTTACTGGTTGCTCTGTGTGAAGATGCAGGAAGTGGGACGTCTCCGGCAAGAACAGCAGGGCTCCCAGCTTGGCCTGATGGCCTCCCTCTTTGTAGAGAGAAAGGTTTTGGATCAAAGTGTTCATCTGCCTGAATTCTTTTGATCTCATCTGTTGCCTGTAGCCTTGCCAATGATACAACAATATGATTAGACTGTACAGACAGTTCCACCCCACTGTCAAAAGCTTCTGATTAGTGAGATCAGAGACTAAGTCCGAGGTTTATGTTTCAGTAAGTCTTCCCCCAACAAGGTGAGAACACCAGTATGACCCCAAACACTGTGAGGAGGCAAGCATTGCAATTCAGCTCAGAGCCGATTCCCATAATTTGCCAGATTGGACATATTGTACCTCCAGACTCATTTTCAGGATTAATTATGCCACATTTGCAAATCACTGTAAAACAATTTTCATCTGCAGAAAAATTATTGTGATATTTCCTCTTGTTCTCAGAACCAGTGAAAGCAAATTTTCACATCCTCCCTCTAAACAGACATTGCCAGGAAAACATTTTCCAAAGTGATGTGTGTAATGCTCACTTACTCATCTTAATTCAAACCTGTACCCTGAGTGCCACAAGAGTCTTTGTTATTTTGTCTTCCGTTAGATTATGAACTCAGGTCAGGGACAATGTCTCCCCATGCACTTACAAAATACCAGGAAACCCACTGGCTTCGTGCACAGTGAATGATGAATATGGAGCTCACTCAACGACAGACAATGTAAGGCCAAGGGCAGCTCCAAGAAACATTTGTCTGATGCAATACTTTATCTTTCTCTGTGAAGCTGTGTTCAAAGTGCTGCATAAGAGCCAACAGCATGGAAGGAAAAAAATGTTTCTATTCTTCATTTGCTTCAAGTTGAGGAGAGAGTGGCCCAGGACTTCAATCAGGGTTACATCTATTCCAGAGACAATAAAGAGCTAAGGAAATAAGCAAGCAGGTCTGTCGACGATCTTCTCAGGACAATGCAGGGATAATGCACAAAAAGCTTACAGAAATAATGTGTCCAAAGATGCTTTTCTATCATTACTTAATGTACATTCATATAACAATGGGAGACTTTTTAATGACTTATTCTGATGTAGAACTTTATATTGCACACATTTACCTCCATATTATTCCTTGCTCTCAAATTTCCTGTTATAAGGTCAGTTTCCTTAAACATTGCTAACATTCTTTTCTTGCTAGGTAATTTCTTTGTCTTGAACAACATATGCAGTTACAAAATCTGACTTTTTTGGAGTAGATGAGCCCTATTGCTATTCTTTTTGTTTGTGCCTTTATGAAAGCAATATGTACCATCTTCAATTTGGTTTAGATCAAGCTCCAAAGGTCTTTCAGAGCCTTTTTCCAGATACAAATATGCAAGATTATGAATTCAGAATCTCCTGTCTCAAATATACCCTGCAATATTAATTTCAAACTCCCTGCTTCCTACGAGCACCCTCATCTATGCTTGCATTAACTGGGATACCCACAGAAAGATGACACACGCAGAGCAAATCCTACTAATAACAGGAGTGCTACCTAAAAGTGATCATTACACAGTGCTTTCCAAGACCTGGGCATAGATACATCACTTTCCCAGTTCCCAGTACTGTCTTCTGTCTGTCTCAGGCAGTGTCCTGTCCCTAACCATGGGTAAGAGCTGATGTCAGGGGAAGAGGAGTGAGTTGAGCATGTAGTTGCGTTTCCTGATGTGCTTTCTCAGCCTCCAGCAGCTGAGGGATGAAATCTTCGTCTTCAGAGAAGTGGTTTCCTTCTTAAGAATAAAAACACCAGAATTAGACAAATTGTGTGTGTACACATCCCTGTGATTAGGATAAGGGTTAATTTGGGCCTGATTTTATCATCCTCTCCTTGCAAGTCTCTGGCTGTCTCCCTCACAGTATGGTCTCCCTGCTAGCAGGAACTTGCTGGTCCTAGACTGGTCCTGCTTCGCTCCATGCCCATCTGCGCCCTGCCCAGGTGATGCCCAGTGCCATCCCTGGGTGGGAAGGGGTGGGACAGCACAGAGCTTTCCTCTGATCTGTTTCTCAGCTTCTGTCCTATGCTGCTGTGGGTCTCCCAGCGCCACAAGAAGCTGCTGGTCTTTGACTGGTTCCATGCTCAGCTGGCTTGGCATGGGCCGGGGGCTAAACTGACACCAGCTCACGGATGGGAGAGCAGGAGGAGCCTGAGAGTTGCTGCTGTTTCTTTGCCAGTTCTGATGAGCAGAATGTTAACATGACAGAAAATCAGCAACATTACCACCCCTCACCCGTAGTTAGTTCTCAAACCTGATTTAAAAAAAAAAAAAAAAAGGTATTGAGAAGTGCAGAGGAATTGTAGACCAGTTCAATTTAGGCTATGCACATATCTATATATTCTTGCTTAGCTTTTTAGGAAAGCAAAATGAAATCATATTCTTGAATACTCTGCCAGAAATAGTGAACATGAGGATTCAATGTTCCAGGGAAATACCTCTACTATCTTTGAAACATGTTAAAATAGCATTGGCAAACAGCAGCTAACACCAGTTTTACACAGGGTAAATGTGAAAAGGGGAACTTGAAATTTCACACAGCACTGAAAAGAGAATATATTTTTGATATCTTAAAGCAAATACTGGGTCACTTCCTGAGGTGCGGTAATTCAGAAATAAAATAGGTCTCTAAAGGAACAATGGCACTCTTTTCTCTGGAGGAAATGCTCAGTGAATCCTTTCCCATTTCCAAATGTGAAAGGGTCAAACCGTCTCCTGCCCTTATTGTGCATTTTCTGTAGGAGGCTGAGATTACTTGCATGATCTCACAGGTGTGGGATGCTTTATAGATTGCTTTATGCAGTACATTCTGCCTGGAAAAGCAAACCTTCAGTATTCCTCCATACATGACTTTGCACAGGAGGCTTCTCAGGGAGTTGAACTCAACTTGCACTATGAATGGTTTGAATAATTTTTATTATCTAGATATATATATGTATATATTACCAGAACTAAACATGAACTATTAATTTAGAGTTTCAAACAGAAGAACCTCAGCCACAGATGAGCACAAGTTTAAAGTCAGCCAAAAGAACTACTGTCCATTTCCCAGTACCTCTTGTCTTTAAAAAAAAATAAAAATAAAAAATACATTTCAAGTTTGGGATAATTTTAGAATCAGTCTTATTGACATCTGTCTTACATTTTCTTCAATTATGTTTTCATCACCAAAGAAACTGTGAGCCTACTGCAACTAGATAAAAGCCCTTCAAAATGAGAGCCTTCCTCAGTGTCTCACTCTTGATCAGAAATGCTTCCAAGTGGCAGTCTCCAGACCTCACATTTCATAGCAACGTAAGGACACTTAATGACATTTCTCATTGCATTTCTGTCTCACAACGGAAGTGTGTCACTGGGGGGTGTCTACTACACCATGTTGCAAACTGACTGGAAAACAGGTGGAAATGCATCATCATTGGTTTGCTTAGAAAACAGGTAGAAATGCGTCATCATTGTTTTGCTTAGAAAAGTGTTTCTGACAAAAAATCGCAGACTGTTTCACTAAGTCTTCATAGAAAAGAACACTTGATTTAAAAGTGTGAAATAAGAACTGCATCCTTAGACAAGATAAACATTTTCAGGTCAGTGAAAATTAGGCATATTAATAGACAGTTCCTGATTACTGCCTCCAGAATTGATTTACTGTCCTTTGTCTCGCTTGAGGCAAACTGAGAAATAAATGATGAGAGCCAGTGGAGAGCATCTTCCTTCCAAGGGCCACAGAACCGTGCAGTGCCTGCAGAGCAGTTTGGGTGAGGTGCGCCATCCTTGTGAACATACCCGGTGTCTCTGTGTTCTTGGTGATGCCAGGAACTGCGGGGCATGGCAGACGCATGGATCCAGCAAGGAGAGACACCAAAGAGGTCCTTGGCATTATCTATTTAGGTATCCCTGATTACTAATCAAGATCTGCTAACTACAAGGTGCAAGATCTGATTGAGAAATCATTGCAAGCCACCAAAACCTCCCTGGTCTGAGCGGGGACAGCTTTCAGTGCCAGGAGAAGCACAATGTGGATACATTTCCAAAGGGATAGTAAGGAACAGATGGTGGAAGAGCTCTTGCACAGGGAGCCCCTCTCGCCCGCCCCAGGCAGCAGGCTGCAGGGGCAGAGCGGAGAACAGCAGGCGGACGGGGCCTGGCGCCGTCCCTGCTCCTCCAGGGTCTGAGTCCAGGTGCCATCAGTTGCCACTGTCCACTCTGCTGCCCCGCTGTCCGCACAAGTCCTTTCACAGCAAAGCTGAGCACACCCGGGTTTCATTACAGTTGTGAACTAAATACAGATGAATCAGATTCGTGACTGTGGTGCGGACAGCACTGATTCTCAGTAAGTCCAGTGTTTGCAGCTCCAGAAAAGAGAGCTCCCAGGCAAATGCCAAGAATTTCTTTTTCAGCCCTGCTTCTATATACATGAGCTATATTCATCTCAGTTGTTCACACAAGTCTAGGTCCACATTGCTTTAAGTGTTCGGTTGTGAGTGCACAGTTCAAGCTCTTGTCCAGTTTCATTTCTCAGGTTGTTAATGACATATTTAGTCATAAAAAGTCAGTTAGTCATAGTTTAGTCATTTACTTCACAGAATCACAGAATCATCTAGGTTGGAAGAGACCTCCAAGATCACCGAGTCCAACCTCTAACCTAACACTAACAAGTCCCCCACTAAACCATATCACTAAGCTCTAAATCTAAATGTCTCTTAAAGACCTCCAGGGATGGTGACTCAACCACTTCCCTGGGCAGTCCATTCCAATGCCTAACAACCCTTTCCACAAAGAAGTTTTTCCTAATATCCAACCTAAACCTTCCCTGGCGCAATTTCAGCCCATTCTCCCTCAAATTTCCCCTACTTGCAATTGCAAAAAGCAGAGGTGGTTGGAAGTCTATTGCTGAAACTCAGTTTTTGTCAGCAAACAGTGATGTGTTGAGTCAGAACTATTGAAAACCAAGCACAGGGAGATTGTGAGTGCTCTCCTTGGCTGTTACCTCTCTCAGACCAAGAGCAGAAGTGTTTATGAGGTTACTGAGAGCTGCCTGGTTGTTTCTTTAGGAACTCTGCTGAAAGTTCAGGGCCTGTTTCAGCAGTCACTCTTTCTTCTTGTCAGAGAGCCCTTTCTGACTTCTGGTGTGAATCTTCATTGTGTGCGTGAGACTCTTGCTTGTTGCTGTTTCCATGGGGGCTTTGAGGAACAGGGCCTCTCTTCTTCTCTGCAGCAGATTCCTAAATGCCTGAAGCCCGTTACATTAGCTCTTCTCAGCCACTGCTTTTTCTGAAGTGACCAACAATGGAGCAAATCAGCTCTGGCAGGTGACCTGCTCAGGCATGGCCCCAGGTCTCACTTCCAGTGGTGGGGATGCTCATCTGGCCAGCAGGAGATCTGCTGCTTGGTGCTGTGCACTTGGTCCTCCTCTGTCCTCTGTGTGTGACCTTCAAAATAACAATTTCTGTACGAAACCAACAGCCAGTACCCCACCAAAATTTGCACAAAATACAAGTCACCAAGTCTTAACTTACTTGAGTTAGGTGTCCATTTCACAAGACTACTGACTGCAATGGGGTAGACATGTTTTGTCTGTTTTTTCTACTAAACGTTTTCAAAGGATGTTGCTTAAACCAGAACAGAACAAAACCACATGCAATTAGCTGTAAAGTAAATGATACGATTCAATTCACAAGAGTTTTTTTCTGCTTTTCAGAAGCACAGCACTTCAGCACAGGATATTCATCTAAAATAAAGGAACAAATTCTGCATAGCAGAGTCCTGCTGGGATTTGGCAACTTACTTCCATGAACTGATTGTCAACAGTGGGGGAATTAATGGTAATGTTATGAACAGTGTACATCTGCACATTAGCTCTTTATGTTAGGCAAGCATACATCACACTTGCCATGAAATTAATTACAGAATGACGTGGAATCCTTGTTATAAATACAACGCAATTAGGCAGTCTTGTCAACTATTTAATGTATGTCATAATCTCAGCAAACCCATTTCTCTCAAGGATTTGCAACTTCTTTCAAACATTATAACAGTTTGTACAGTTGAAGTGGTTGACTTGTAAAATAATATGTGTTCTGCTGATAGTGATTTTTTTTTGGTTTCACATCCTTCAGAACAGATTATTGTAAAGATTTCTCCCCACTACAGAGTTTATTTCTTCACATTATCTTACACTGTTTCCTTATTACTTAAATTACTTTCCCTTTGTGTCTTGTCACCATACTAATTCAGCACAAACTGGATATGTAACAGGGTCTGTGGCTAAATATGATTCCTGCGAGAGTGCTAAGATGGAGAGAGCAGAAGGCATGTGCCCACCCTCACCCAACAGCTACGCACATTATCAGTAAGTTGAGCAGTTATCTAGTTAAAATGTATAGTTAACCTTAATGAACAATTTAGGCATAGAATTATGCATGGCTGTTTAATACTGCCCATTAGGATTTATAGGAGATCACCAGTTATGTCGCATGAAGCAAATTCTCCAGCACAGTTCCATCACGCATAGAAATCTGCTGTCTATTTCACCAAGCCTGTAACTATTTATTGCACTGTGGTCAGCTTCTGTCATCACCGCCCTTCATGAAGCAGTGGTGCCCACAGCACGGGGACAGGCAAAGACCCCATCCCCTCCCGCGGCAGCGAGAGGTGTCCCCAGCACACGCAGCCATCGAGTGCGCCTGGCTCGGCCCCGGCCAGCAACGCCTGCCTGCAGGTGCCCGTCCAGGGGCTGCGGCATCAGCGCACTGTGCCAGGGCAATGGGCTGCAAGGGGCGAGCGGGATGGGAGCTCAGCTCCACCTTGACGAGCCATGACACAAATCGGTCATGGGGTAAAAACAGGCAAACCAAACAATACCTGAGATGGAGAAAAAGGCACAAAGCTGTTCCCACACTGACTTGAAGCCAGATTTGGTTTGCATCTATTGCTTATTGTGGTCATGAAGGAGGTTAAAGTAATGAGATCGTCCAGAACATGGCACACTATGAAACATTTCTTCCTGTTTTAACATGTTCTGGTTACACTGTGAGCAAAGCCAAACAAACGAGCGGCCAAGATGCGCAGAGGCAGGCCCAGGTACCAGCCCACACAGTCGCAGTGCCGCAGCAGGAGGCGGCTCCAAGGCATGGCAGCAGCAGCACCGGCTGTCAGCTGCAGCCCTTGTCCTGCACTTAGTACTGTTGTACAACAGCTGTAATTCCGAAGAGGACTGTTTTATTTGACATGGAATATCTTTAAATGGCTAACTTCCGAGTGCCTTTTCAGCCTTAAATTATGCTGAACAGCAGCAAGCAAAATTAACTCATATGTAGAGTTTTCATTATCAATGTTATAGCTGTACCAGCTGGCAAGTGCACCCTTAAGATATGATCATTATTTCCTTTATGTGAGCCCCTTTCCTGTTTTCAGATATATATTTTTTATGCTTCCATAACTCAACACAACCTTCTGTTTGGGAGATAAACTGCACAGTCTATTATTCTACAATGTGTATCAGTGCTTTTGGCTGAGTGAAAATCCTTGCATTCAAAAGCTGACACCAAAGAATAAAAAAGGAGTACTAGGTGGCTTCTCCACCCAGAGCTTTAGTTATTGACTAGTTGCTGAGTTTCCAGGTAAAGCAGTTTTTGAAGAACAGTGTGAAGTCCATCCATGCAGGACATGGGGGCAAGGGAAGGGCAGAAGAATGGGGGTGATGCTGCAGTCCACAGTGTTGTGACAAAGGTCTGCCCTGGAAAGATGTCATCGGGAGTGGTGGGTGATGTCTGATGGGCAGACTGCCTTCAGCACGTGTGGGGTATCACAGGGGGCTTTGTGCAACCGTGACTGACCGCCTGGCACTGTGCCAGCAGCCAGTTGTACTTTTGGTTTCATGCTACTACTGGTAATGTTCAAAAGACAACATATTTTTCTGAGTCACTATTAACACTGAATAGCAGTATTGTTTGCTCTGTGGCTTATACTTTTCCTTTTAATCCATTTTTGTATTCAGAAATTGTGAGACAAATGATGGAATGAAATAATAAAAGAGAATTGTAGAACCATAGAATATTCTGAGTTGGGACCCATGAGGATCATGGAGTCCAACTCCTGGCTCCACACAGGACCACCCAAAAATCAGACCCTATTGCTGAGAGCGTTGTCCAAATGCTCCTTGACCTCCGGCAGCTCAGTGCGGTGACCTGGGAGGCCTGTCCCAGTGCCCGACCACCTTTGGGTGCAGAACCTTTCCGTAACACCCAGCCTGACCCTCCCCTGTCCCAGCTCCATGCCGTTCTCTCGGGTCCTGTCGCTGTCCCCAAAGAGCAGAGCTCAGTGCCTGCCCCTCCGCTCCCCTCGTGAGGGAGCTGCAGGCCGCCATGAGGAAAAAGGAAACATAAAGAGCACTTATTAATTTGTTTTATTGTTTTGTCCATGTCTGAGGATTTCCACATAGCATCTTGGCTGTAATAAGTAATAGAGTTCCTTTTCAACATGGGTAGGACTGTTTTCAACATGGGTAGGCGTTCTGTACATGTGCCCTGAAATAAAGATGTTCTGCTAACTCTGAGCAAGCCTCAGTATGAGCTCCTCTGATCTGAAATTTACTTGGGGATAATCAAGGTTGTTTAACTTCTGAGCAACAGCTTTGCTGAGGTAATTGATTTGTTCTTGAAACCACAGTTTCAGGGAAATGCTCCTTGCAGTTTTCTCAGCTGACATCGTGTTGTGCCAAATTGTGGCTGTCACACTGCATTGTATCACAATATGATTCTCAATGGAACCCTAACACCAGCTCCAAGTGATTGTTGAAGGAAAGGCTGAAAAAAAAAAAAAGCACAGAGAAAGAGAGCCATGAAACTGTGTTTTCTGTGAAAAGCTACAGAAAATTTCATGGCAAAATACATCGAAGTTTCACTGAATCCTTTTTATTATACATAAACACCTAGTATACTAATTGAAACTTAAAGTAATCCTTTCTGATGAACAAGGTAATGTACACAAGATGTGAAACAATGTCTGTGAAGCATCTAGAGAGATCTTTATGGTGTGTGATAGCTATAAAGATGGACTACCCAAAAGCTATTAGAGCAATTGTGAATTGTCCTTTATAATTTTGTATACTCTGTGTATTACAGAAATGGACAAAAGCCTTAACTGCAGCTCTACTAGCTTAGTGATGGTACATATTTTCAACATGTGTACCCATACATATTTTCAAAAAACTCATATTTTCAAGCACTGAGAAACTGAGGCATGACAGATGCTGTGTGGGAAGCAACGCTGTGGGAACGAGTAGTGACGGCTGGGTGACAGAGGGAGAAGGGACATTTCACTGCTCACTCCAGCTGCCCCCTGGGATGCAGACCCTTGTAGGAGGGTCACAGAAAGACAGAGAAGGGGAAGAGGACACCAGCTGAAACAAGGTTTATTTTGACCAGCCATTAAGAAACACTATTAACAGTGAGGCTGGTCAGATGCTGAGCTAGGGCCGCAGAGAGGTTGTGGGATCTCCATCCCTGCGGACAGTCAGAGTTGAACTGGAGAGGGCCCTGAGCAACCTGGCCCAGCTTTGAAGTGGGAGCAAGCCTCCAGGCTGGCCACCTTCTTTCAAAGGATTGGAATCGCTTTCTTCCAGAGCTCTCCTTCTGTGTAAATTCATGATTTGCAGTTTTTATATTTCTGTATAACCTGAGGCATCACGCTGATAACTTCAGTACTAAAGGCCATCTTTGAGATTATCCCAAGCCTTCTCTGTACTGCAAAGATCTCAGAAGATTTTGCTATTGAAATATTTAATTAGCACAGCAAAAATATTTACTAATATAATTTATGAAAATGTAAAAGAAAGTATTCTACGGCCCGTTATTCTTCCTTATAATGCTCCCACTAAATCTTCTTTCTCTGATAATGCCTGTCTTCTAGAGCAACACAGATTAGTTTCCTATATGATAGTATATCAGATTCTGTGTAGAGGGGGTTCTGGGAACTTCCTTTGCCCAGAAAATCAGCTCTCAGCTTTGTTGGTATGACCTGTCTTCAGTAAACACATGCTGCATGTTAAATTCATGTCTTTAACTATCCTTTTCTTCTAAGTTACTCTAACACCTTGTGTTAAGCGTCAAGTCACATTCACAAACTGGTAGCTGCCCACATCAGCTGGAAAGCACCAGCCTTGATATAAGACTTTAGTTAAGGAAACTTGCTCCTAGACCTCCAGCTAGAAGTTTTTAATGGAATTGGGATACTTTCACTTGTGGGTAGTTTGTAACGGTAACGTTTTAATACTTCCGCTAGTCATCCCTCAGCTTGCTTCATTTCAGATTGTTTTATTCCTCATTTCTAGACAGTGACTGTAACTCAGCATGTTTTTGATTTTCCTGAAGGGAGTCATCATTTACTCACAGTGATTTCTGATGAATGGTTTGTTGTACAATTTCCTTTTTATGATGACTATGCGGAGTGTGCACATCATCATTATTTCCTTTAAACCATTTTGAAGAGTGTTTGCTTGTAAATAGATCAAAGTTGTAAACCCCAGCTTTTTGAGTTTTGGTTGCATTTATGTTGCTTTAATTTTCCATGTAAGAATTACAGTAATTACTCCATATTTATCCAGCACTGAAGTAGCACAGAATTTGGAAGCTTGTTAACATCTCTAACACAGAGCATTTGTGCTCATCTCATGCATTACACAAAATGGTAGAAATGGGGAAAGATAAATCACAGGTTTTTACAACTGATGTACCAGCTGTGTTTGTGATGGAAGACAAAGCAATCTCAATCACTCTTAATACAATTGAGCATAGCAGGGTTAGGCACTCGAGGAAGAGCTGACTGAGAGAACACTCTTACCAAAGGACAGCTGAATCTTGGTGTATAAAAGAAGAATGAAGCAGAAAGAGAGCAGTGAGACTGAGCTGGAGGAAAGCCTAGAGTCTGAACCTCCTGAGCCTCTAATCCCTTTCCCAGGAATTGAACTCATTTGTCGCAGTCTGTGCTCCAAATCAAATCATCAGTGGACACAGATACCTTAATCTGGGAATATCTTGGACAGTGAGTTTCTTTTTTTTTTTTTTTTTTGGGGGGGGTGGGGGCAGTTATGGGAGGAGGGGAGAGAGATTTTGTGTGTTTTCTCAAATTGTTTTCTCAAATTACTGCTTCCAGGTAGCACAAAATAAGATTATCAGATAAAAGGCTGAGGCTTTGAGGCTTCCTTCAGTGGGTAGAAGTGAGATGAGAAGAGAACAGATTCCCTTCTTGCAAGACAGAGCTTTGGGAACAGCTGATCTGTGCACAGCTGAAGCCAACCTAATGCAGAATCTGATTTTCTTTCTCGAGTTCCCCCTCCTGAGAACATTTCTGCTGTTGGCATGTCTTGGAGGGGAAGATATTTTTCCGCTTTTTTTCTCATTCTCTTTATTTTAGTACATGGAACATAGTCTTCTTTTTTACGTGAACATTTATTGTTGTATCTGTAATTATTAAATCCCAGACAGACATTTTACTGCTAAATTTTCAGAAAGATGCATAAAGACTCCATAGATAAATGCAATTCAAATACTGGTATTTTAAGTATGTAATAATTTTCCCAATAATCACTAGGGAAAAAAGATCAGATACTACTGCACTGTTTTCACTTACTGAGTTGTCTGATAAGGGCCACAGTGCCAGAATGTGGTGAAATTCTTTTAAAGACTAGAGTGAATAGCCATTTGTTTAATTGCTGTATATATGCCAGGCTGGACCTGGGTCAGTTTCATAGTACAGGAGTAGTCCAATCTGACCTGAACAAACATTTCTGCGTGGACATTGTTCAGTACTGCAAGACCATGCCTGTGACAGGGGCACTTGTTTTCATCTCACACATGAACTGGCTTCAGTAGTTGAACAGGATGGACACCACGGGTTGCTGGGCTGCCATTCAGGGAAATTCCTTCTTACCACCAACCACTAACTCACCTTCTCCACGAGAGGTTGAAATACAGCCTTATCCCTCACCCTGTAATACGATGCACAGAGGGGGTTTTAGAGCACAAACAGAAAAAAGGAGAGAGAGAGAATATCCTATATGTGAGCTGCTGCTTTGTGTTGTTTGACAGCACTGAGTTGTCTGCATAGAGATTGTTCCCAGCAGGGGTACATGGATCACCCAGGGACTGCTACAAAATCCTACCCTAAACCAGTTGTCCATTAATTCACAAACAAAGTGGAAATATTAATTTATAATACCTGATCTTATAAGGTAAAGGACCCATCGAGCCCAGACAGAATGAAAACTTCATTTAGAAATGCCTACTGTCTCTCTGACCAGGCTCCCGCAGGCAATGCTCAGTGTGACCTTAATATTGTTTGCAGTACTGTCGGAGGCCTAGGAAGCAGCAACAACTCTGCCATACTACAGTATATCAGCTCCACTTTGCATGCTTTAAATGAGGTGTAGGATAATTTGAGCATAATGTATGCAAAATTTCTATCAGTTTTCAGTGTAGCAAAAAACTTACTACTGGCATAAATATAAAGCAAGATTTTATTCAGTGGAGATGGAAAGAAAAATCTCTTGTTCAAATCCACATTGTTCTCCCATGTGATATCTGTATATTGAAACAGGATTTGCACATGGAAATTCAAACACAGAGAGAGGATCCATTAACCCTGGGAAAGAGCAGCAGCCAAGAGAAAGTCTTCCCTTGGATTTCAGCATGGTGAATAAGAGGGCTGCTATGGGGCCTGTCAAAGGCATTGCAGAATCTTCCAGGTCAGTGATTTTGAACATGGTCCATCCACTTAGTTACCAGCTGTATAAACCTCTCCCCTTAGCAGTTAGTCTCGCTATAGATAGTCAGAAAAAAGTATTTTTAGCTATTAAGTTTCTACTGAAATACTAAACACTATGGGGTCTTGAAAAGAAAATGAGTGTATAGCTCCATTCCAGCTAGAGAGATTGAGTTTGAAGTCCACTATGAGCTAAAAGCTTCATTCTCTTGATTGGCTAAATCTTTAAATCCTAGAGTGTTAAATGCCCTGAGAAAGGAAAGCAAAACTACTATTAATAATTCTAATGGCTAAAGAGCATATTATTTTCAAGTGGCTTGTTAATCAACATGGGGTCTGCCTACAGCTATTGCAATCAGTCATCTTTCACCAGTAGTAGCTACTGTCTTAATAAGAAACAAGGGATTCAAAGGAGCTAAAATTGTTCAGGCTTAAAGGAAGTTAACAGAAATGATTAACCAACTTGGCTAAAAGCCATTGAAAAAGATGGGAATACTACTGAAAGGGCAGATCATAAACCCTCGATGCAAACAGATAAAGCCAGAAAACAAGCTTGTGAGAATGTCTGTTCCAAAGCTACTTACCTCTGATTAAATTCTTATCAGGAATTCAAAATGGGAGGAAGGATTTTCTTTCACAATGCATCCAATAATTGCCTAACGGGAATGTGTACATTTTTGTATTTTCCTTGCCAGACCAAAATTTATGTCCATTATTCACAAGCTAGCAGGAAAAGATTACTCGCCGCTTATGCTAATGGCCAGTCCTTGTTGCTTTTTTCTCAAAATCGCTTTACACCATTAGCCATCGGCAGCGGGAGAGTGCAGCCCAGCAGGCTGATGGGGTGGGGGGGCATGCGGCTGCTGTCCCATGGGGCTGGGCACCAGGGGAGCACTGGCTTTGTGCTTCACCCAGTGGAGCTCTGGGTCAATGTTTGCTCATTTTGCCCCCTGGATAGCTCACCTATCTGTGACACAGCCTAGTGCTGCCTCCCAGGAATTAACGCCTGTGTAGGAATTCAAAGCTCAGTGAGTAAGAGACAAGAAATGGATAAAGCAAATCCCAGACAAGTAATGACATAGTAAGTACAACATCACAACCCAGAGTGTAACAACAGTGTTATTATTTAATTTCTGCCCTATTATTTATTATTATTTATATATATATATTATATATTATATATTATTATATTATTTATATTATTTATTATTATTTAATTTCTGCCCTATTAATTTCTGCCTTTGATGAGTGGCTTGCAGAGCGGTGTGTGACCAGGCTGTGCCCCCAGGCCGTGCCCCCACTCTGGGTGCAGGGGTTGCAGCCACTTGAGGGGCCCAGGCCTGCAGCTCAGCCCACCAGAGTGAGAGCAAGGAGGAAAGTTAAAACCCGAGCACCCTGCAGCTGCTCTGAAGCAGAATCACTGCTCCCCTCGCACCGCAGCAGCTCAGAGCTTCCTCGCCAGGCCCAGGCTGGGTCTGTGCTCATCAGGGCAGCCCCAAGAGCAGGCGAGCAGCTCGTATCACCAGAAACATGCACCAAGAAAACCCAAACAACTAAGCAAACTTAAACTCTGATTATTTGTTCCCTTTAAAAAAAAAAAAAGAAGTTCTTTGCTGTTTATGTCCTTTTCGTACTCTTCAAAGCCAAAAACTTTTCTGTTCTTGGCCTCGAAACTCCAGCATCCACCAAGAATTAGTGCAACCAGACGTGGTAAGCACTAGAGTATCTGTGGGCAGGGGAAGTGAAACCATTTGAAGAAATTGCTCAGAAGTTCTTTAATTAAACAATTTGCAAAAACCATTATTGCAATCGCCTTGGACAGACTCTGGTTTGTGTAAGTTATTCAACCTTGCATGAAGGCTGAATGAATGAATCTAATTTGCTGAAAGCTTCCAGCTTTATTAGAAATGTTCTATAAATAAAATAACAACACAAAGATTCCCCAGTGCTTGAGCACATGCTATACCCACGGTGAGTGTGTGCCCATGCCCATGCAGGCCCCTGCCCTGGTGGGTGCAGCTGCCCCCGTGCCTCCTCCGGCAGGACCCCCCCTCGGGCAGAGCCCGCCATGCCCATGGCCCTGCTCACAGACAAGGCCTCACGCTGGATGCGGCTGCCTGTGACGGTGCTGAGCGGCAGCCGCACGCACCCTGCAGGCTCTCCCCACCAGTGCCGGTGGGGTGCTCCCTGCTCCTCTCGGGGCCCTCTGGCACCAGGCCTGGCAGGGACCCCTGCCTGGAGGCGGCAGGGCCGCCGGTCCCCAGCGGCAGGTGAGGGGCTGGAGGAGTGCCTGGCTGCATCTGCCAGCACGCAGGAGCCACGGGGCTGCCTGCGGCCCAAAGGGACAGAGGCGCTGGAATCGGCAGGGCCTCATTTCAAAGCATTGACAGGTTTTCTAGTATGCATTTTTTCTCACACTTTTGAATTATTTCCTTAATGTTTGATCTTTTTATAGCAAGTCAGGAACAATTGCATTAGCATTTTAGTTTCACTTTTTTTAAATTATATTATTTTTATTGCATTTCCAGACTTTCCTATAAAATAACTAAGCACAAAATGAAAAGTTTCAATTAAAGAGCAGCTCCTCGATATTTATTATCGGTCTCATCATCATTATATTATGATCATAATTATGATTATACACAGCTTGACTAGGGTGAAAAGCATCCTCGATGCCATAGGTTGACAAAGGCAGATGTTGCTGTTAGAGGTGCACTGACACATCTGCAGGGAAAAGCACCGATCTGTGAAGAATCTTCCTCTCTGCAATGCTGTAGAAAGAGAAAGCAAAGCATCCTATAAACAGACAAAACATGGAAACAGAGTGTCAAGAACAAGGAGGAAAGAGTGACCGATAAAGTGAAAGTCAGTCCCACCAACGCCCCTCAACAGTGCCATTTTTCTCTCTGAACATGCTGAAGAAAATTAAATTGTTTTACGACTTAAGCGGGCCAGGAGCAGTTCAGTGCTGTCACTGCCTGGCCCATGGGAGCACGATGCTCTGGCCCCACCGTGCAGGCTCTGCTCAGCTGGGAAGCTCTTGGGGGAGCAGGTGATTCCAGTGCAAGGATGCAGAAAACTGTTCTTGAATAAATGGTCACAAATCTGGAAAGAAAATGACTCATGTTATGGTACAGATAAGCAATCTGCCATATGGAAATAACAGAAAAATATATTCCTGAAAAGACTGAAACTGGCATAAACCTCAAATACTTTGAAATAATGCTATCTCTTTTTTCTCTCATCTGTTTCCACTTCCTTTCCTCGATTGCTAAAGCCTTGTCAGAGAGAGGCAGACTGTGGGGCTCACACCTACACTGATTTGGATTTTAGTGTGACCTCTGCAAGGAGCACAGCAGTTCTGTGTGCAGCATGTGTCGTGCAGCCACCCGGCAGAGCGTGCAGAGGACAGCTGATGCTGGTGTCCCTGAGTGTCACCTGCTCCTGCTCAGCTCGGCCGCCACTCCTTGTCGGGTGGGCGTCTTGCTGCGAGCAGTGCCGGTAACAGCCGCCTGCCAGCTCACAGCAGGCACCCTGCAGGCAGCTTCACGGGGTTTGTATATTAGGCCTTTATCAATGCTGTTCTGTTAAGTGACATGCAAAACTGGTCAAAAGGAAAAAGAAGAGTGGAAAAACCTTGAGTAGAAAATATGTATGAGTTCTTCTTGTGCAATGATAAGCACTTAATGCAAACCCCTACCACACGTTGCTCTCAGCTCTGCTTCAGAAAGTCGTTCAGTGCACTTTGTGTTTACTTTGACCTGAAAATCCAGTACTTCTTTATGAAGTGAGACAACCTCCTAAACCATTCCTGTCTAAAAGAGGGAGAGGCTTACTGATTCCCATAGTCAATTTGTGCAAGTAATTAACAGGAAGCATGATATGGCCAGACAATATTCATGTTTGTACTTGAGAAGCACAGGATTTTCCTCCATCCTTACCTGGTGCATCCCATTCAGGTTCACTAGATGGCCAGGTCAGGCTGGGGCCTCTCGGAAGCAAGTGGCAGCACAGTTCTCATGTACTCTATAGGACAGCAAGAACTTCTGAGCTTAAAACTACTATAATAAATAACACTGCCAATTCTGTCAGTATGAGCAAGGCAAGTGCTGCAGCCACCATTGGCTGGCAAAAGATCTCACAGCACACTGTGAAAGCAGGCTCCAGGAATGGAGCTGTTAGCCCCAGACCCGAGCTGCTGTGCACCTCCGTGCACCTGCTTGCCAAACCCTCCACGCTGGGTGGCCCAGGATCAGCCCCTGCCTGGCGGCTTGGGGCAGTGCAGGGCATGCTGTCACCACCAGTCCCCTCTGCTGCTGCCCTGCTCAGACACAGGTGGGGTCCTGGCCCAGCAGGGCAGGGGTCCTGCACATGTTCTGGTGGCCACAAGTCCCCAGGCTACCAAACCAGCTTCCAAGGGAGGGGTGGTGAAAAGCTCAGACTGAGCAAAACCACACAGCCAACAGCATCACAGCCCCTCTCTGAGCAGATGTGCCAGCTGGAATTCAGTGCTGATAAATCTCAAAGTGATGGACGCACAGGAAACAATCTGAATTGTACAGAGACTCTGATGAGCTGTGAAAACTGACTACTGCCATTCAGAAATGACAACTTGGAGTTATAATACAAGTAAGAAAATGTCAAATCAGTGCTCAGAATTTATCAAAAAGCAAGTTCCTTAACAGAAATTGCTAAAAGTAACACTTTGTTATTATGCATCTGACAAGATGAATCCAAAGGTCCAGGTGTCAGCATGATTCTGCTCTCAAGGTTTGCCTTGGATCTCAGCAGCAACTCTGCAGCTGCAGCAAACGCAAGCATCGCCCATCCCTGCGTGGCGTGAGAGCAATGGTGAGCACAGCAAGCTGCGCAGCCTCCTCTCCTGCCCTGGGGGTTGATGGAGCAAATCCTGCTGCAAGCCAGGTCCAGGTGCTGCAAGAGCCTTGGGGACAGCCAGCACTGCTTCACCAAAGGCAGATTTTGCCTAAGTCACTTGAGAGTGTGGTGAGAGGACTGTCTTGGTGAACCAGGGGAAAACAGTGAGCAACAATTTTTGTTTATCCTGACTTCAGCAATGCCTTCAACAGAGTTCATACCACTCTTGAAGCCAAAACAGGGACTTATGAACTGGAAGGGTGGAATACAAGATAGGTGAAAGAGAGGCTGTACAGCAATCTGACCTAACTTTGAAATTATCTCTGCTCTGAGCAGGAACTTGGACCAGAAGCCTGCAGAGGTCCTTTTCAGCCTAAATTAATCTGATTGAAAAGGGGGAAACAGAGAACAGAGCCAAATTATGACTACATTGAATAGAACTCCTCAAACTGAATGAGAAGTGAGTGCAAGAAAGTGCTGTAGGTCTGGAAGAAGTAACTGACATGGAGAAAGCAAGTAATCTGTTCAATCTTTCCTTGGTGCAATAACTGGGAAGATCAAATAAAAATATCAGGTGACAGTTCTGAAGCAACAAGAGTAATGTGCAAATAAACGGTGCATTTTGCTGAGATGGACTGTTGCAGAGACCAAAAGTATAGGTAACTGAGAAATCAATAAGACAAATTCTTGGAAGAAAATTCCACTGAGAGCCTTTAATCTTAAACATAGAAAGTTGCTAAGCAGAGGGTGGTGGGAAGCAGAAGGCTGCCCAGCGGCACACAGCTGCTCAGCACATCTCTGCTGCGGTGGGAGACGAGCTGTGAAGTTGGCCAGAGCTGCGCCAGCCAGCACAGACTCGTGATGGTCCATGGGACACTCTGGTCTACTCTCCTTTGTGTCGCCAGCTCGTTCGGCTGCAGGTCCCCGTGCTGCTCTCACCTGCCCTGGCTCTGCCTCCTTTAGTACCCGAGGAGGACTGTAGTTATTTTTTCCCAGGTAAATGTAGATAACTCACTCACTTGCACCTTGAGGGGGTCCTGGATAATTTTGCAATACGCAAATCTGATGTGATAATGCTTGCATTACTGAATTACTCTGGAATCCAACCACGTAATAAGTAGTCAGAAAGTTCTCCTTTCTTTTTTTCCTTTTTTTTTTCTTTTTTTTTTTTCCCTGCATCATCTTTCTACATGGATGTTCTACAAATTATTTTGCATCCAGTAAAAGTTGGGGACTTTCTTAGATGACTGGCATCTGTGAAAATGAGATTTCATCACTGAACTTCCTTTAATGAAACCACAATAAGCAGGGGACCATTTCGATGCACTGATCTGCACAGCTGGCTTTCCAGCAAAGTGGCCATCACTTGAGTTTCTGCAGTGATTGAAGAGCTCAGGTGCACAGGTACAGTGCTGATTATTTGCCTATTATTTAATACTCCAGGCAACACATCTCTTTTAATTAGATCACATATGACAGCTGTTGCCAGCAGTCAGAGGATTTATGACATCAAGCACACCTAGCTCAGCTGTCATTTGTTCACATTCTGAGCCAAGGAACTAGAGCAAACCTTTGCAAATGGCTGTGAAGAGCCACACTGCCCCATGAAGCGGGTGTGAGTCTGCACCATGCATACAGTGTGCCATGACTAAGGAGAGAGATTCAGATGAGACACTGGAATTGCCAATGAAATATCGTGAATTTAGGGGAAGATCCCTCTGAATGGGGCTGCAGGACAGAAACCTTCCCTACTCCCCAGGTGGAAACAGACTGGCTCAGGAAAGGCTCTGAACAAAGTGGTTTCTGACAAGGGAGGCACTGTGCTTTACATCCAAAAATTTGACTTAAAATAGCTGAAAATTGACACCAGGCCTGACTTTGCTTCTCCTGTTTTAAACATATAAACCTCTGAAACACCAGAGTTTTACAAGTCTACATGTGCACACAAAGCAATTCTGTTACTAATCTGAGGTAAAGGGCAACTCTGTTCTAAAACATTAATAGCTATTAGTGGCCTTGTCTTTCATTGTTTTGCACTATTTCTGTGATCTCAATTCAGGATACATTTTTGGTTGGCTGGCTCGTAAGGGTTTTGCCTGGCGGTAAGAGTCTGGGACTGCCTCCAAACCGCTTCACACTGAGACCTCTGCGTCGAGGTTTCCAAGGGAACCAAAGCCCAGATCACATTCCCCTTGGAAGTCAGAAGTCTGGGGAGGAAAGGCCTGCAGCCAGCAAGAGGAGTGGATGCCTGGGGTTGATGTCATTGCAACAGGTATGACAGCATCTTCGTTCCTGCTTGCACAACGCCCATATCCGCACGAGTCCTGTACAAACCATGCTGTTGGAGGCTCGAGTCCCCTGTGCAGTGCTGGGTCCTCTGCCCCTCGACATGGCCACAAGTGCCCTACACACAGGGCTCCAGGGCAGCTCTGCAGGGAAAGGAGCCCTGCCCTGGGAGGCAGAGGCACTCAGAGCATCAGCAACACAGGCCGAGGAGAGAAGGAGGACTTTGCGCTTCACATGCTCCTTTGGTGCAGGTGTCTTTTTGTCATAATGTCCCAGTGTGCCTTTCTTTTTTTTTTTTCTTTTCAAAAAACTATGGCCAAAGTCCTCAAACACAGGACTTTATGGAAAGGTAAGGAAGTCCAAAGCCTCCTGGAGCCTTCCTGCCCCCTCTACACATCAGCTTCTTGTGCAATCTTAGACACAGCCAAGACCTTTGGGTCTGTTTCTACAGGAGACTGCAGTACTAAATCACAGAGCAGTGGCCAAGCTACTGCTTTAGGAAGAAGATCTGGGGGAAGCACAGGCAAGTGTGCCTTTCCTGGAGGACAAGGCAGCCCTGGTGGCATGCCTTGCCACCAGGTTCTGCAAGCATGGTGGCAAATGATACACTGCATCAAACACCCCTAGAGAAGCCACTGGTGCACACCGAGCGCTGGGAGGATGCAGGAAGGCACTGATGGCAGTAAGTGCCTTGTGCTGTACAAACCGCAGTGGAGAGTCACTGGTAGTCTGCTTGACTCAGAACTGCCCTCTGTCTTCAAACAAAGGGCTGCCATGGATTTCCAGCCTGCATTTTAATTTCTAATGAAACAGAGTAACAGAACATTATTATTTGTTTCTAGTAGCCAAAATCTCTGGCCAAGTGCACCATGTATCTTTCCTCTGACCTTTCAGAAAAATGCAGCATTTGCCTCCCACAGGAAATAGGCTGCTGGCAGCAGATCAGGCAGCAGAGGCTGCAGGCACACAGCTCCCCACCCTGCTCCTTGCAGGGCACTGCTGCCCTGGCCCGCACCCCAGCCCCACGTTTTGCACACCGTGCCTGGTGCTGCCCAGGCTGCAGGAGGCCCTCGGGACGCCATAGAGAGGCTTTCCCTGCTGGCATGACCATGGCCAGGTGGCAATTGGGCTACCCCATGCTCTATCCTCCACCTCCCCAGCCACGTCCCTACACCCTGCCCTGGGAGATGCTCCTCTGAGGACAAAGTATGTCCCATTCTCCTCTCAAGTCTGCCATCATGCCCTATCACCTCCCCCAGGGGCTTTTCACACCTTAAGTGACCTGTGTCCACCTCCAATAAGGGCTTTGTCTGTCCCTGCAGCCAAGCAGGAGGCCACTGGTCCCAGGGGCTCCGCTGCTGTGCCTGGCCAAATCCTGCAGCAGCCTCTGGGGAGGCCCTGGAGGATGCCCAGCAGCACCATGCCCCACAGCCCTCTATGCTGAGGGGTGTCCAGGACTGGGCACCACTGCAGTGGCACTGCAGCTTCCCTCTGGGCAAGGTCTGTCCACAGACATGTCCCCAGACTCTCCAGGCGGGGGTGAGAGCTACCAGCCTGCACAGGACCATGAAGGATGGGGTAAGCCCCACCAGCACCTGTGCAGATGGCAGTGCTACACTTATCAGACACCTGCTGTGGCACCTTCTGTGACAACTTCAAATGCATCAGATTTCCAAACTAGCTTTACAGCATGCATTCTGTGGGGTTTTTTGTTTGTTTGTTTTTGTGTGTTTTGTTGTTGTTTTGTTTTGTTTTGTTTTGTTTTTTAATGCCACTAAGTGCTCCTGCCAACGTGCGACTTTGCATGCTCCAAAGTAGTGTACTGAGAGACGCTTTGCAGAGCAATGGAGGGCATAGCAGTGAGCTCTGAGGGTGTCGAGCAGCAGCACTCACCTCACGTGGGCTCCAGGAATGGTCGTTGCTTGTGCCAAACCCACGGCAGGACGCGCTGCCTGGCTGTAAAACAAAGCCCAGTCACCGTTAAGCATTTCTTGCTAATAAAGATGCTCATCAGGTGTTTGGAGTCCCAGGTCTGGTTAGTTACATTTACTTTCCCTCTTTTTCATTTTTATTTGTTTGTGGAGATATTCAAAAGGTTCTTCACAGGAAAAAGAAAAAAAAAAAAAAAGCATTAGAAATGTGATATATTCAAGACTTATGTTAGTACAATGTTTTACAAGATTTATTGTGTTTTAGCACCTTCATTGGTCCTGAACAAATTAAAAAAAATACAACAGGGATTTAAAAGGAGAGAGAAAACATCTTTCTTTCATATTCTATGTAATAAGATGTATTCCTCTGCCTAACTTCAGCTCAGCAGTCAGGTATGCCCCATTCACCCTGTGCTGTTTCGCAGGTTTGGGGTGTTCTGCCCAAGTGATTTTGATTCTATGCTGTGGTGAACAAGTCTGGGCCCAAGAACATGGGGCGACACCACCCCAGACCACAAGAGCCCTGCCAAACTGTGCTGTCACAGAAGCAAGCAGTGAGCAGAGCAAGCACTGCAGCTCTGTCTTTCCTTGCTTCAGATGACTGCTTCCTTCCTCTCTTTGAAAAACCCTAGTGTGTTCTTGTCAGCATCACTTATATCAAGAGAAGAGTAGGACAGATTCTGGTAAGGCTCATTCTGCCCAGCTGTAAACCAGCTGCGTAGAGCTTGGAAAGGAATGGTGATGGCTCTCTCCATTGGGTTCAAGGGAGTCTCCCACTGCGTGGTCGTAATGCACACACGAGAATGCCTTGACCTCCCCCCCTTGCAGCAGAGGTGGCACGGCCTGTCACCTCCTGCTTCCCACCCTCGGGGACTCTATCTGCAGGAAAAGATCCCTGCAGGTCCAGGCAGGGTGGCGAGGGGCAGCACAGAAGGACCCTGCAGGACCCTGCAGCAGCTGAGGGGCAGGCAGCATCCCCGTTGTGCGGACCCCCCAGTCTGAAGTTGTGGTCCAGGGAGAGGTCAGGCACAAACCCCTCCTCTCAGCACTGCAAAGGTCTATGGGATCCTTGTCCATCAGAAGAGACCCCTTGCAGCAGTTGGAAGGTGAAGCGACTCTTTTTGTCAGAAAGCACACAGCAATGTGCAGGACGAACATGGGAGAGACATGAGTGTTGGTAGCTTTGCATGGGCTTCAGACCGTCTCTGGGCCTGCATCACGAGTGTGCGAAGTGATTCCGCATAAAAATAAATTTGTAGTGCTCTGAGGCAGCAACGTGGTAACAGCGTCTGTTGTACTCAGCATCTGCAGCTGCAACCTGCAAGAAGCTGCTGACACAGGCTGGAGGAGCTCCACCTCTCCTCTTGTTTGGGCTGGACAGGCTGCCGAGACACTGGCTGGAGCTGGCACCAGAGCACCTCATGCCAAAATTTGCCTTTGCATATCAAGCAGTATGCCAAGAACAATCATTACTTCATGATTAGGAGTCTCATTTGGTTTTGGAAATGCCTCCCTGCACCTGCAAAATAGAAGTATCTCTAGAACTACAAAGATGAATATGATGCAATAAGACATTTGGCACAACCTGCTGCAAAGCTTATGCCAGTCTTCAGAAAATGAGCTCACTGTGCCATTGCTTTCTGGGCCATTTTGAACAGCTCTGCATGGGATAAGCATTTTTAAAACTACCTTTCTCTCCAGTTAGACAAACTACTTGGCTGACATACTTAGCAGTAGCCGGGAGAGGGAATAAATAGCTTTCTGAGCTGTCTTGTTAGTCCAGCATGCCTCTGTATGAAGACATTAAAGAATTGCTTAAGATGAAAATACATCTCTGATATGAGCAAGAGAGAAACTCCCTCCTGCCCCCCACCAACACATTTCAGTAAGCTCTGCCAAAACCTGGCTGGATCCAGAGCAGAGGCAGGCAATACTGCGCTGATGAAAGCTCATCTCTGCTGCATGTGCAACATTGGCTTCCTTACTCACCAGGTTGATTGCAGTTGTTCCTGATTATCAGCAGTATAGGAGTACAGAGTTGGTTTCTGTTTATTTAAAACCAGGCTTCCTCCCTTTGGCGTTCTAAGACATCACAGGACTCTGAGCATTTCTTTAAGACGCATGGAAAATGATTTAACACTAAAAAATCCTTACCTTCTGAATGTAAGAGCAAGGAAGATGCTTGAAAAATGCAATGTTCAGAGCAGTACCAGGGCTGCAGTGGCGTGGTTCAGCATGGTCAGTATGGTTAGTATGGTCACAGGTGTTGGCCAGCTCAAGCCCCCAGCAGCCCCGGAGCGATGAGCCAGGGTTGTGCCCAAGGGCCAGACGTGAGCTGCACAGCCAGTTGTGGGGGCTGTGCACAGGGGCTGCTAATAAGGTGCAGGCTGACAGGGACAGGGAGTGGGAACAACACTTGCTGAGCAGTAAATGCCACAGCAGGCAGTGGGGGAACTTCGCCTCTGACAGGGAAGTCGAGAGCAGGATACAACACTGGTACAACAAGGAGACAACAAGGGTATGTCTGTGGAAGGGCAACCCGTTTACTGCAGGTAGGCAGGTGGCCTGGAAAGGACAGACTGGGACGGGGATGTCGCAGTTGCTTGTGTCCACTTACAGCATAACTGGGGAGGACTTTTCTCAGGATGTAAGGGACAGCCTTAACTTTGCTGCTGAACATCTTGGGGTATTACATCGGCACAGCCTGGATGTCTGGGGAACACACATGAAGAGGGTCACTTCCATAACGAAGTTAGTTAATTTGGTACTGCTGCAGACAAATGCAAATGCCCTTGAGGAAGGTACAGGCTGGATGCATCACTCCTGCCCTGACCAGAAAGCACGATACTTGTGCAAGGTGGAGCAGCTTGCCTGAGCTTCAAGCTGAGCAAGCCCCTGGGGATCTGGTGCATGCCAGGGTGCTCACACCTCTCTGCAGCAGCGCAGGGTGCAGACTCTGGCTGCAGAAAGCTGGGAGAGCAGGACAGAGCCAGGGAGTGGCCGTGACATCAGAAAACACAGGCAGCACAGGCACTGCAGTGCCAGCAGCAGCATGGGTACCCAAGTGTGTGCCTCGGCCATGGGATTGCACGGGAGAAAGGAGAGGTCGTGCCAGCAGAGCTATCCTGGTGACCAAGCCTGGGGGAAGCCCTGTGAGGGCACACACAGTGAGCTGGGACCAGCCCCCAAGGCCAGTACGTTCACAGTGAGAAGAAGGAAGGTCTCAGCCCCAGCCAACAAATGGCTCCATCATCTCCTGGCAGTATTCGGCTAACAAAAGCTAATTAAAAAGGATATGGATTATCCATAAATGAAGCAGAGTGCTCTGGATACATAAAAACAGCATGAATAAAATCTTTATCACCTCCTGTCCAGCAGCCAGGAGAGCTTACACAGACCTCCATGGAGCCAAAGAGCCACATGCCATGCCCAGCTGCAGCAGGGACACCAGTCCTGCACTGACTGCTGGGCCAGGCCACCCCTGGGCACAGTGGTGACATACAGGGACACCTGAGCTTGACTCACTGCCCTGAGCACAAGGGCAAAACAACTTCCAGCTGGCAGGGAGTGGTCTGCTGGTGCCTGTGGCCATGTCCCCAGATCAGGGACTGTGCCTGTGCAGCCTTCCACAGGCACCTCAAAAAAGGCAAAAGTGCACACTGACAATGTGTGATTGCTTACACAGCAACCAGCAGGGCCCTCGTGGGGTGGGAAAATGTGGGTATGGAATTTTAAAGTGTAAATCAAAGAACAGACCCCAAGAGTAAGAATCCGTCAGTAGTCATAGTAATGCAGTTTGCTGCTCAGATACATTTCCCAATTTGAAAATCGCATTTGTTTTGTCGTGTTTCTCATCACCATTAGTACATAATGGGACACTGTACATCAGTTTAAATGAATTCATAATGAGTGCTGTAGCAAGTCTATTGAACAGGAGATAAATAGATGATTACTCTGACTCTGCCCTGATGGATGGGATTGCTCAGGGAGTTGTGTGCCATTTCGACAACCTTTTGTGGCGATACCATAAATCACAGTAGACTGAGTGACCCATTAGAAGCTCTAACCAAGAAAGAAGAGGACTAACTTCAAGAAATAAAACTCAAAGGTCTGATAATGCCAGATGGTGGCTAGCACAGATCAGACAAGACTGATGCAGTCTGAAGATGGCAACTAAGACTCTCCTAAGAAGGGAATATGAAGATGCAGCAAGACAATGGAGAGAGATGTGGCCAGGAAGGCCAATGGCATCCTGGGGTGTATCAGAAGGGTTGTGGTTAGTAGGTCAAGAGAGGTTCTCCTCCCCCTCTACTCTGCCCTGGTGAGACCGCATCTGGAATATTGCGTCCAGTTCTGGGCCCCTCAGCTCAAGAAGGACGGGGAACTGCTTGAGAGAGTCCAGTGCAGAGCCACAAGGATGATGAAGGGAGTGGAGCATCTCCCTTACAAGGAAAGTCTGAGGGAGCTGGGTCTCTTTAGCTTGGAGAAGAGGAGACTGAGGGGTGACCTCATTAATGTTTGTAAATGTGTAAAGGGCGAGTGTCAGGAGGACGGAGCCAGGCTCTTCTCGGTGAGACCCAATGATAGGACAAGGGGCAATGTGTGCAAGCTGGAACATAGGAGGTTCTGCTTAAATATGAGACAAACCTTTTTCACAGTGAGAGTAACAGAGAACTGGAACAGGCTGCCCAGGGGGTTGTGGAGTCTCCTTCTGTGGAGACGTTCAAACCCCGCCTGGACACGTTCTTGTGTGACCTGATCTGGGTGTTCCTGCTCTGGCAGGGGGACTGGACTAGGTGATGTTTTGAGGTCCCTTCCAACCCCTAACATTCTGGGATCCTGTGATTCTGAGCTAAAGGGCTCAAGACTGGTGCTACAGGACAAGTTTGGGAAGGACAATGGAAACATTCAAAGAAAGGTGTATCCTTCAGGCCTTTTCTCTTGGATTTGAAGATAGAAAACAAAAATGAAATTAGTACCACAGAAAGGAAGGGAAAGAGCAGGGAGACAATGCAATCTTTATGCCCACTTTTACACAAAGGTAGAGAAAATGAGTAAGTGAGATTTTAACAAAAAGAACTGGGACATCAGAAGGTAAAAGGATTGGAAGTGGCCAGAAATGCCTGATTAATTTCTGAGAACAGCAATTGAGTGGATGGTGGGGTCAGTGAAGAAGCAGGGGAGGGAATGCAGTCAGTAGGGAATGTGGAAATGGTTGTGCACTTCTGGCAGGAGCAGTGGGGAATGGGAGACCTAGAGTCAGAGATGAGATCTTGTACTTTGGGTGGAAAGAACACAATGGAAACTTTATAATGGCTAGCACACAGTCTGACCTACTAGCATTAAGAAAAGGTGGTATGAGTAGGAGGTCCTGGGGACAAACCATGCAATATGTGCGACATACTGTGTAGGAAAGCAGTTCTGAGAAAAGCACTCCACAATGTGTACAGCACATTGCAAGGCATCAGAGGAGTCAGGTAAAGCTGTCATTCAACTACTTACTAAGCAGGACCAAGATAAAATAAAGAAAAATATTCTGAAATGCCCTATAAATATAAATTAAAACTCCATATCAGACAGCTTAACAATGTTCCATTGCAATTTCATAGCCACTAAAACATAATCAGAACTGCAATTCAACTGTGTTAGGAAGTATGAAGGAGTTCCTAGAGAGTTTGGCTGATGCATTCATGCTTTGATACCTTCTGGAGAGCTGATACATATTGTTGGGAGCAATGAACACTTCAGGGACAACACCCAGAGAAGCAGAAACATCAGCTCAGCTGCTGTGGCAAGGACCTGCCTTGGGCAATTCCTGTGTGCTGGGAGGAAGGGGACTCGGACCAGGCATTAGGCCACCTCCTACTGGGGGAGATTTGTTTCTCATTCAAAATCTTGTAATAAAAGCACTGATTCTTTTGCTGTGCTGTAGCTCTTTTCCACGTCCCCCTGTGGTGCTGAGGTTCTGCTCACTAGCTCTAATGGGGCAGGTGATATTTCTCCAGATACGAGGTATCCACACAGGGTGACATGGGCACCCTCCCACCTGTGGCAAAGAGCAGCACGGGCAATCTGTCTAGGAGGTTTTGGATGGGCAGTGGTGGGAGTTGGCTATAGACCAGGGAAGGTGTGTGTATAAAGAAAGACCTTTCTAATAAGGCACCTGTGTCATTGTGGGGAACTTCTGGGATAGACTGGGAACAAAAGGTACAAATGGTACTGTGAACCAGTTGCAGGATATGTAGCATAATCACTGGTCCAAAAAGTAACAATGACATTATTCTGGAAAATAGCATGGGCAGCATGGAAAAATAAAAATCATTAAAAACCTTGAATCATGAAAAGTAACTATGGATGAAGTAAATATGACTTGAATCAGCGTACATAAGGGATGACTCATGAAGATACATTAAGAAAACATGGGGTGTTTTTCTAGAGGCCTTTATGACACCAGGAATTTCATATATAATACTGGAATTTCATATTTGAGAAAGACAGACTCCCACAGGAATGAAAGTGGAGAAGAGCTGCAATTGTAGTCAATGGCTGGACTTAATGAGCCAGAATATATGTAACGAAAGAGCTTCAGCAGCAGTCTGATAGTTGAGCTCTCACCAGACTCAGCATGGATCACAGTCTGAGTCTCAAAGGCACTGGGTAACATGCATTCCTTTGATGTCACAGGTGATGGGACCAACAAACTAGGTGATTTCTTCTGGTTTAATGTTAGTTTTCCAACAGCCAGGTACATGTCATACTGTCAGGGTCCACCCCATACTCTCAAGGTCCACCTGCAGCACTTTTGACCACAGTTCCTGTCCTGCGCTAGGTCCTGTACAATCACTGCTCTAAATAAACATCTGGTACCCAACTGGAAGAGCCAGGGTGGTGGTGTGGTACAGTCAGATTCCTAAGCAACATGACCAGGCACAAGGGAACAACAGGGCACAGCAATGCCAACCATCATAACTCTGTGAAGCACAAAAAATATTTGAACAGAGACAGACAGATAATGAAGTTGCATCTCAGAGACTTACTGAATGCACATCCCAAGTGTAAGTACAAAAGAATCACAAGAGAGATCACCTGAGAATTTGGCAGTGTGGAGCTGAAGACTGCTACCATGAGATGTTTGAGATGGGAGCTCACATCTCACTACCAAGGGAGTGACAGACAGAAAGGGGACTGGGTGCCAGGAACCCTGTACGTGAAGACAAGCAGCTTATGCTTCCTATGACAGAGAAATGGGTTCCAGTGCAGCTGTTTAGTGAGAAACAAGGCATAGAGTAACACAGAATCTTTGCAACCGCTTTTTGACCAGACTCCACTGTGCTGGGATTGCATGGGTCAAGGCAAGAGAAAGGGATGTTGCAAACTTGTACAAGATAGAAGGAAAACTTCAGCTAGAAACTGGGTTACATGAATAACCAGAAAACAGCCTGCTAAAGACATGATAGAAGAGTCCACAATGTTTGGGTGTGAGCAAGGTGAGAGGACAGAGCCCTTCAGTAAGTGGTAGATCAATAGCAGACGGTGCAGCTGTGAGTCATCTATCAGCACAGATGAATTTGCCTGCAGGTGAGGTTTTGAGGGCTGAGGGAAGAAAGCTGTACTGAGAACACTGCCATCCTAAAAAGCTGGTGAGGAGAGGAACATTATCCTCCAACAGACCTATTTAGGAGACAAAGAAGAGGAAAGCAAGGAGGAGGCAGAGCTATAGGAGATGGAGTAGCACAAAATTTGACATAAGAGTCTGCCTGACAGCTTTTAAGGCAGTTAACTAGTAAAAGTGGAAGAAAACAGGAAAGGTTTGAAAACGGTTGGAAGGTACAGGTTACACTGGTACATTGGGTTGTAGGGTCCTATAAACAAAGACCATCTTGACTTGTATCATCGATAGAGATGCTCCTCTAATGACAGCTGGCATCTTACATATGCCAAGTGTTTAACCCGCTATTAACCAAGTGTTACCCTGCTATTGTGTCCTGCTCTGGTCTCATGGAGAGGTTTATAAGAATCTTTCTCTCTATTCTTTAGAGAATAATTCCATATCCTTTACAGATGGCTTAGGAATTCCATGTGTAATATGTGCTTTAAGTATTTGTTTATTCTTATTTGAGTGGAGCTTTTGATGTAGGTCTATCCATTACTTAAAAGCCAATAAGTTGGAAAAGGATGAAAGAAAGTGAAATGGTCTGTATCATATCATTCTTTATGGTATTTGTGTATGCTGAATATTTCATTTATTCTGTAATCTGCAGAAGGTTTGAAATTGAAAAGTCAGGCTATTCCAGTGGCAGCCCTTTTGTTCTTGGAATGAGCTTGGCTTATTCAAGCAAAGCAAGTGAACTCCTGATTAATAGCAGCATCTATCTTTAAGGAAAAAGGCTGTCATTAGACTGAGCTATTGTGCAATTTCCAAATGTCTTTAGCATTGTTCTGCACGTGGCAGGAGCTTCAGTGGATTTCTTCTTTCTGGTGAGATGCAGCCTCATCCACAGTTAAGACAAGTCTGGGAGCACCTCCCCTGCCCTCTTCTGCAGGAGGAGCCCAGGAGTGGTGGAGGCAGGGGGCAGAGGGCAGGGGGCAGCTGCAGGCGCAAACCCTCAAAAGGGGGCTGAGTGCACAGGGCAACACACAGGGCCTTTGAGGACCCCCGGGGGAAGGAAGGATGGCCCCAGGGTACTGGCCCATGGAAAACCCAGTGTGCAACTTGCTGAGAGAGACCCCCACAAGGGCAGGTGGCTGTGGTGCCTGGCCTCAAATGAGTCACCACAGGGCTGGAAATGAGATGATCTGGTCAGTTAATGGGGAAGAGAAGAACCAAGGGACAGAGATAATACTCCAAGGTGAGGGATGATGGACTGGGCCAGCACGAAGGAGCATGGGGGCACAGACAGCCCCAGCACTGCATGTACAGGGTGAAGCCTGAGCAGCCCCTCCTGCTCAGAGCTGCAACCAGAGCAGTGTGGCTGCCTTGCCCTCCTGTCCTGGCTCTGGCAGCCCCTGGCTGCTCACCTGGTGCTTGGGCAGAGGCAGCAGAGCCTGGATCACCTGGCACACAGCCCAGCCCATCACAAACCCTTTTGAAGGATTCTGCTTCTCCTGCCTTCCCCTTCACTCAAACAAATCAATTACAACCAGCCCAGGGCAAAGTTTCAAACCCTTTTATCCCATTGCACAACTGGCCCATTGTTTCTGCTAACAATTTCTAAAACCAACATTCCTCAGCAGTGAATTTCCTAACCCTGAGCTCCTCCTAGCATAGCTGCAGCAGGGGAGCATCCATGGGGAGCAGGTCCTGCTACCACAAGCGACCTGAGTAACTCCTCACCCACCTGAGTGGGCTCCTTCCCATGCAGGGGTGCGTGCCGAGTCTGGGGGTGTCCCGCGGAGGGGCCCTGCCTGTGGCACCCAAGGGGCCCTTGAGGCTTTGAGTGGCCAGGGTCCATTTGACACACAGCACCCAGCCTTCAGAGTCTGTTTTGGTGAGAAATCCTTTGCTCACTGGAATATTCCTGGAAATCTGCTGTTGTTTCCAAAATATACAGCTTTCCTGAAATTTCCTGGAATGGCAGGAGAGAGTGCAGGTTTAGAGAACAAGCAGTACTTCCCTCTTTCCATATGCGAAATGGTTTGTGACCCTAAGAAAAGCAATTAAACAGTGGACATTGAAAAATATATATAAAACTCTTTTATTCCTAGTGGAAAAAGTTACATTATAGAGAAGGAACAAATGTTTGTTTTCCATAGCAAAATATTTTTGTTGTTGTTTGAACAAAAAACTTGTTGCTTTCTTATTTTGAGACAAGATGTAGACCTCAAGCCTCTTTTTTCTTATTTATTATGGTGATCAGAAATGGGGTTGAAATTCAGCATGAAAGGGCTGAAGACTGATTTTTTCACTGAGAGATATTTGCACATCCCAATGAACCACTGGAGGCTGCTAACCCTATGGAGAGCAGCATAGCCAGTGCAGCACTGACTCCTCATCTGCTGATGGGGACACTTTGGAAGGTCTCAAATATAATTCGGGATGCTGGGGCATGAGCTGCCAAAGAACACAAGGAACAGCATCCATCCCCCGCACTGACTTCAGGGGTCTCTGGGGAGCAGAGGAGGAGGTACCTCCACCTGTGCTGCACCCTATGTGAGGACGTGGTGGGAAGCGCTCCAGGGCTCCTCTCCCAGCAGCTCATCACTCCCAGGGCAGTGTGAGAGGCCAAGAGCCACAGGGAGCTTGTCTGCATGGGCTGGGACCCACTGCCACATGCCTCTAACCTGCACACAGCTGAACTGACACAGTCTGAATCCAGCTCTCTTCTAACAGTGTGCACAATGCGCTCAAGAAAAAGTCTCTTCTTGGGAAAGGGGCAAAGCCAGGGATCCTGTCTCCACAAGGACTGAAACTCTAGATACCACCCAGCAGCAGACAGTTCTGCCACTTTTAGAGGTTCATCCTGGTTTCTCAAACTGACCAAGTGATCAGCTGAGTGTATTTTTTCTCTCTCCAGCTGAAGAACCCTAGCCTCCAGCAAGCATCTGTCATTAGCCTTAAAATGCAGGATTTTGTAGTTAAGTGATGAAAGAGAATCATGCTACCGTTTTAGTCTTTAAGATCATCCTGCACACTAGCTCCATTCTTATATGTATGGCTGTCGCTGTCCAACTCTGTGATATCTTCATACTAGAGATTACATTTCAGGTTGTGACATGGGCATTTCCTAATCCAGAGCTCTCATTCTGTCTATCCTGAAAACCAGTGTTACTACAATGGTGCTCCATGTCAGGGGACTGTAGGCAGGTATGACAAAATGAGAGGTCAACAGTCGCAAAGTTTTGTGGTCCAAATACCCCATGATGAAGTGAAAACAAAAAGGAAAGGTGTAGAAAAATAAAAAGAGGGACACAATGATGAAGTGAACAAATGGTTTGCAGAAACAGCTATTTGGCAAAATTGCCCATTTTGTCTTTCTCACAGCAAAGGGTGTTGAGTTTTTAAGCTTTTTGGAAACAGTGGGTTTTAAGGAGAAAAATATGGAGTATACAGGATTAGTGCAATGCAAGAGTCTGAACAGAAGTGACTGGCTCAGAGCAGCTGGGATCTACATGAGAATAGTCCAAACTGACAGACAGACTTGGTACATCCAGTCTGATATGCTTACAAAAAAGAAAAAGTCACATTTTCCAGCTCATGGGTTTTATAGGATTTTAGGCAATGGGATTTTACTTAGAGGGAAGGATTTTTACATCTTTGATTACTGCAGTTTCTGAGAGAGCTGCTCAAATCTCTTCAGACTCCTGTGTTCAGAAGTCTGTTCACAATTTTTCTTCAAGCTGATAAACTTCAGCTAAAGTGAAAGTACAAGTAAGAGGGAACCAAAGTGTCAGTTAATGCAAGATGGAGACAGTAATTTTAACAGTAATGAGACTTAAAATTACTGTTACAAAGAGTAATCCTACACTGCACAGTGAGCAGTGTAGAAAGTGACATAACCCTCTCAGTACTATAGCTCATCTTTTACTGGACCAGATAGAGCTATTATCAAAAAAAAAAAAAAAAAAAAGCCAGAAAACAGCTGTCTCTCCATGGTTTTAACTCCACTGATTTCTGCAGAGCTGACACTACTTTAAGTGACAATGCACCTTAAGGTGAAGGTGAAACACAGTCCACAAAGAAAGCATAACTCTAAAGGGAAAAGCTACCCACGCACTGCATTACTAGCAGCAACAGGCTGCAAAGCACCTGCCCTTTGATCTCAGTGCCACAGAGCCATGGACTGTTTGCTGCTCATTTGTGATACGGTGCAGGATTCAGTCTGCAGGCTGGGCGCAGGACCAGCAAAAGCGGTTCCAACGGACTTTGCTAATGAAAAGCTAAGCTGTCCATTAAACCTTCTCTGTTGTGCTGTAGATATGGAAAAGTAAACTTATAAAATAAGATCACTATCAACTGATTTCCCACTGGTATGGTTTTTGTTTTTGCTTTTATTTTTTTCTGTATATAGAGAAAACTGTCTCTAGAGAAGGAAGAAAGAAAGAATGTGTAAGTGTTGATTTTAACATGGAGAAAAATGGAATGGTAATACATTTTCAGAAACACTCTCAGTGAAAGATTCCATCATAGCCAGACATTACATATAACAAACAGCTGGGCAGAATGCCATGCCACTCATTTGATGCATGCTTTTCTCAGTCTCAAGGGTACGAACACACAGAGCAGACAGAAGAACAAGATAAAAATTTCTCTATAACCCCACAGTCAGAATATGTCCAAAGGGCATAAACTTCTCATCTCTCTGAAGATCCAGAAGTGCTGGGGAACATATCACAGGGATAACCACGCTGGTTCCCACAAGTCCTCTACACCAATGCATTCAGGAGAAGTCTGCATGCAAGCCAGTGTCATTCACTGGAAGGATATGGATCAGACTGAGCTGTTCAATGGGCTGCATCTAGCCTGCGGATTACGCATTTGCTGTTCTTGATTTGTATAGTATTTTATTTCGTTTTAAATTATGTTATTTTTTTCCTGTTTCTGTAGGATATCCTGCATTTAAAAATGTCATGTTTTCATCCCTTAGTTTTGGAGTAAGAACAAGCTGGTACTGGGCTATCGCCTCTAGATGCAGAAGTAAGTCTCGTTTAACACCATGAGATATTTTACTTCTTACCATATGCTAAACACCCACAGTAATACACAGCCTTTTTCATCCAGGAGAGAATACAACCAGTTTACAGACTCCAGTCCTGTTTTAGCTCCTTCTCCAGACTAATCAGGAGAAGCTCCACAGAAGCTAAGTGAGCAGTCAAATATCCTCAATTTTCTGATTTATATATTACATAGCCTATCTTTTTAAAAGCAATTTTGTGTAAATGTAATTGGTTTATTTCTACTGTGACAGCCATGTAAACCACAGAAAGGAGGCATGTGACAAATGAAGCCATCAGCTGTGCTGTGTAGGAGCTAAATACATTATACTCTTAATTAGCCGAGTATCTGCTATTTTCCGCAAATCGGCTGCCACTGAAATCTCAAAGCCATTTTAATTTCACCGACGAAGGTCCCCAGCAAGCCGCTCGCATCCGGGCTAGCAGGCTCTGGGGGCTGCTGCTGCCGGCGCACACGCGACTTGAAGGCACCGCAGCCCCCGCAGGCCCCGGCCAGGGCCCGGCGGCGGCTCCCCGCCCGTTCCCGGCCCGTTCCCGTTCCCGTTCCCGTTCCCGTTCCCGTTCCCGGCCCCGTTCCCGTTCCCGGCCCCGGCCCCGGCCCCGGCCCCGGCCCCGGCCCCGGCCCCGGCCCCGGCCCCGGCCCCGCCTGCTGAGGCTTCGCTGCTCGCTCGGCGCCGGCCGGGGGCTGGGGCGGGGAGCCGCACCGCGGGCAGAGCAAAGTCGGTTGTGAACGAGAACGGGAGAACGAATGTCGAGAGTGTGATGGACAGGGAGAGAAAAAAGGTGCGTTCACCGTGGAGCATAGCTCCTTGCAACAGAGCTACTTCATAAGTCCATGAGGTGTGCTTTTACGGCAGCCGCTACTGCTGGTCCCAGACGTGTCCCAGTTTTGTGGGTCCAGCGTGTGCTTTTCAGGCTTCTGACAGATCCCTGGGGTGCACCTGCTCACTGCTCCCCACATTGCACTGGGGAGTTGGTCAGTGTGCATCGCTGCTGGTGGTTGTATGGGCCAGGAAATGTCCTAGGGGGGGACAGCTCCCCCCAGGTTTTCATTTGCTGGGGGGAGCTGAGAAGTGGGGAGGGCTAGACAGTATTTTTGGAGAAAAGCAGTGTTCTGTTACCTCTAGCTGCAAGCCCCCAGCAAAGAGACACCAACAGAGACTGAAGCTATGTGGACTTTTAGTTTCTTGGTTTATAGACTATTAATTTTAAAGGCACTGTCCAGACTGCCTGCTCCAGATGAAAGGTCTCTGATTATCTTTCCAGGTAAATTAATGCCTGACATATTTCTTTATTAGATTTTGAAGGGACTAATAAATGAATTTACTAGGCAATTTCTTCATTCAGTACTGCAGCTTAAACCATCAGATGACAGCAGAGAACTGGTTCATTGAAACTTGCTCATTGCCATATAGCTGGTTTCATGATGCAAGTCGTCACTGAGCAATCTCCAGTGATGTTTCCCAGCTAGGCCCTGTGCAGTGTATAAATATACCCCACAGCAAACAAACACAGCTTTTGTACACTGCTGCTTTTGTGCACAAGCTGCTGCAGCCTCCAAAGCAGCTGGGCAAGGACTCAGAGCTTTCTGTCCTCCCCCTCCCCTGCACAGCCATGTCCCCCTGGGGCACAGAGAGGCACAGCACAGCCCTGGCATGGGGCATGGCCGCGGGCAGGCAGCCCCTGGGGCCTGAGGCTGTGCCGTGTGAGGCCCAGGCAGGTGCAGCCCCGGGCATCACCTTTTCTAAGCTCACATTCTGGATGAAGGGACCAGCAAGGCTCTGGTACTGTGAGTCAAACCATAATTTCCCATTAGATGTTGAAAACTATTTAATGGCTCTTAAAATACTTCTCCTTAGTTCAAAAGTAGACAAAATAGGTATTTTATGTCAGGAAAGATGTTTCTTTTTTTCCCAGTGGAGATGTTATTTGTGCCTTCTAAACACCAAAGCTATTACAATAAACAATTCAATGCAAATAGGAGGTATTTATAAGCAGAGAGGCGCTCATGGGAATGAAATTATGAACACAGATAGTTTCTTATTTCTACTCTTAAAATAGTTTCTATTCTATGCACATTAAAAATTCTCTCTAAAACTCTTTCTGCCACTGTTACCATCCCTCACACAGACCAAGCCAGAAGCAGCTCCAGGCCCCGCTGTACCTCATGGTCTCCCACCCACCGGCAGCACCTGGCATGCTGCCTGCCTCCTCTCACCACCCCGGCTGGGTCCCCGGCTTCTCCAGCGCTGCATCCAACACAGCTGTCCCTGGCATGCTTGCTATACCAGGTCAACATGGCTAGAGAAGCTGGCGAACATGTTTATTCTTGTCCAGTTTCATAGACATTTCATGCAAGTCCCACATAGTTGTAACCATAAGTGATTCCATTACTTACCTTTCAGCAACATCAGATATGGGCTACCATATCTTTATGTCATGGCTGTTACTATACTCTATAAGTGCCAGAATCTACAAAATTTGGTATTAGCCTCACACATCTGTGAGAATACCAAAAGACCAACATACAGGACCATTTCAAACCTATAAATTATGATTTTAAAATGCTCATTTCATACCAAGGGAGTGAGTTTAATATGCCATTGGAAGTTGCTGACAAAATTGAACCCTTACAGATGCATCATTAAGACACACCAGAAAGAAATGCTTCTAGCCAAGGATTTTATTTGATTAATTTCGATAGGGTTCTGGATGATTTTTTTGGAGGGAGAGATAGGAAAGGAGGGGAGAATGAATATTTCGATAAAAGGCAAGTCCTCCCTGACCAATCTCGTCTCCTTCTATGATGGGGTGACCCGCCTGGTGGATGAGGCAAAGCCTGTTGACGTAGACTTCAGCAAGGCCTTTGACACAGTCTCCCACAGTATCCTCCTGGAGAAGCTGGCAGCCCATGTCTCGGACAGGTACACTCTTTGCTGGGTTAAAAACTGACTGGACAGCCAGGCCCAGAGAGCGGTGGTGAACAGAGTGAAATCCAGCTGGCGACCGGTCACCAGTGGTGTTCCCCAGGGGTTGGTGTTGGGGCCCATCCTCTTTGATATCTTTATGATTTGGAGGAGGAAATTGAGTGCACCCTTGGTAAATTAGCAGATGACACCAAGTTGGGGGGAACCATCGATCTGCCGGAGGGTAGGGAGGCCCTGCAGAGGGACCTGGACAGGATGGGTCAATGGGCAGAGGCCAAGGGGATGAGGTTCAACATGGCTAAGTGCCGGGTCCTGCACTTTGGCCACAACAACCCCATGCAGTGCTACAGGCTTGGGGCAGAGTGGCTGGAAAGCTGTGCAGGGGAAAAGGATCTGGGGGTGCTGACTGATGCTCGCCTGAACATGAGCCGGCAGTGTGCTCAGGTGGCCAAGGAGGCCAACGGCATCCTGGTTGTGTCAGGAATAGTGCAGCCAGAAGGAACAGGGAGGTGATTGTCCCCCTGTACTCTGCTCTGGTGAGGTCGCACCTCAAGTACTGTGTTTGGTTTTGGGCCCCTCACTACAAGAAGGACATTGAGGCCCTGGAGCATGTCCAGAGAAGGGCTACGAAGCTGGTGAGGGGCCTGGGACACAAGTCCTGTGAGGAGCAGCTGAGGGAACTGGGGTTGTCCACTCTGGAGGAGACTCAGGGGAGACATTATTGCTCTCTACAACTACCTGAAAGGAAGGTGTGGGGAGCTGGGGGTCGGCCTCTTCTCACAAATAACTAGTGATAGGACTAGAGGGCATGGCCTCAAGTTGTTCCAGGGGAGGTTCAGGTTGGAAATGAGGAGACATTTCTTCTCAGAAAGAGCAGTCAGGCATTGGAACGGGTTGCCCAGGAAAGTGGTGGCATCACCATCCCTGGGGATGTTGAAGGAAAGGTTGGACATGGTGCTTAGGGACATGGTTTAGTGGGTGATATTGGTGGTAGGGTGATGGTTGGACCAGATGATCCTGAAGGGCTTTTCCAACCTTAATGGTTCTATGGTTCTATGATTCTATGAAATATCTTGATAACCCATCAGTCAATGTTTAAAAGAGAAAACAAACAAACAGCACTTTGAAAGACTGACCTTTCAGCAAAATTGCTAGTAATAGCTTTATGTCCCAGGCGACCAGCACTACATTCGGCCCTGGGCAGCATTTGGCACAGGCAGATCTGGCTGCCTGCATCAGGCTGCCCGTGGGGCAGGAGGGCAGAGCTCCCTGGCCGCATGGGCAGGGAGATGGGGACCTGGACCCAAGCAGGGGACATCTGCATTGCTGGGCCTGGGCTTCTACCCAAGAGCGATCTTCCAGCCCTCTAAGATGATCTTCACTTTGGCACCTGTATCTGCATTGTGGAACTTGTTTGTGCTCAGCCTTGGAGTCCAATGGAAGAGTGTGACTTTTTCTGCAACACAGCCATGGCCTGAAAATGAGCAAAATGCAGGAACCATGTGATCCTTGTTCTTTAGGACTTTAGGTGTTCTCTAAATCATGTTATTCACAAATAAAAGCATGGGTGACAATGTCAAACTCCCAAATGGGAATGTACTCTGAACATAAATAAATAGAAGTTTGGGGACACAAATATATCTTGACATATAATGACATTTTGTACAAGCAGAACAGCTGCATTCCTGGGACTTGGCCATGAAATTGCCATTATGTAGCCAGCTACAGCTTTGTATTCATGGACAGGGAGCAACTGGACTCTGCATTTCATCAGGCTAGAACTGACAATCTGTTCTCCCCCACTGTACACTCCAGATCTTTCTAGTACCAAAACGTCACTCACTCTGGTCTTGCCACACCACCACCTTGCCAGCCTTCTGTGGGAGACTGAAGATGCATAAGAACCATTCCCTGGTGACATTTACTAGAAGACCGACAGTACTCTTCAGACTCATCTTCAACTCCCATCAGCATTTCCCTCTGGAAAGGACACAGTGGGAACAGCATGTCTCCTGGCTGGAGGGATGCTTCTGGGTACAAAGGGCCACCTCAAAGCCCAGAACCACAGCAAAAGGCTTGCAAGGAACTGGCACACTGCATCCCTGTGTGGGTGTTTACCCAGATGGGTAGGGGGCTGCTTTGGTCAGTGGTAGTACTGTCAAATTATTAAAGGCCTTTTGTCCCTTACACTGCACTCTGATTCCATGATTAAAGTGCTGAGGGATCAGGAGAGCCACCTTCCGTCCCTACCTTTGCCAAGTGATTCCCACATCATACCATTTTTCTGAACTTGAATTTCTGTGTCAATAAAACAGGGTTAAAGCAGCAGACCTCCACTGCCATGCACTGTGATCCATGGAGAAAGAACACTGGTTATCAGAAAGACACAAATGCTCTCAAGTATGTGTGCAGAACACTAGTAAATATTTTAATAAGGTATTAACAGTTGACTTAAAAGGCATTGTACTAATCTACAAAGAGCAAGACAGATGTGTCTACTTACAACACAGGATTCTACTCTCCTAATAGTCCTGTAATTTTCAGCTAAATCCTGTTTCCAGAGGATTATCAATCGTCTCTCGTGGGCATTTTTTGTAGAAAATTCTCAGGAATACCATGCATATTTTAGCGGAGCCTGAATTATACAGAGAACATGCCCTGTTTTCACATCTATAAGAGCAACTGGCTTCTAAATGTGCATCACTTGAAAAACTGTGTGTACATGTTTTAAATTGTGCGTTATTATATCAGTATCCTACATGAGCCTTAAATGTTTGTAAACAATTTATGAATCTGCATTTAATACGAATGTTCTTTCTGATATTTATTCTAGGCATAATAGAACAGGAATTCTCATAATAAAATATAAATTGTGGACAAATCATATATCCTTAATCTTGATAGATTGTAATATTTTGTATTTTAAATTCTATAAATCATGTATTACACAAAGTGAATTTTAAAAAGAAAATACAATCAAAGCAGAGAATATATGAAGGCAAACATTTGTAGCTTCAGCTCACAAAAATCTACGCAGTTCTCTCCTCATTTCCTTATGGTATTAAATAGAACCATAAAAGCACTGGCTGGAAGGGATACCACCCTAACAGGCTGCTCACACCAGGGTCGTTATCAGCTCTGGAACAGGTGAGACAAGGCTTTGTCCAGCCTAAAGCCTCCAGGGATACAGACTAAGCTGCCTCCCTTGTGCCTGTCCCAGCACTGTCTGGCTCTCCTGGTGAAGACGACTTACAACCACAGAATCATTTAGGCTGGAAAACACCTTCAAGATTCCACCATCAGCCCGACCTACCAAGCCCCATCACTAAGCCACATCCCTTAGTGCTGTGTCCACATCTCTAAAATACCTCCAGGGATGGGGCCCCGCCACTTCCCTGAGCAGCCCGTTCCAATGCTTGACCACCCTCTCCATGAAGAAATTCATCCTAATGTCCAATCTAAACCTCCCTGGTACAACTGGAGGCCATTTCCTCGTGTCCTATCACTTGTCACCTGAGAAAAGAGACTGACGCTCTCCTTGCTGCAACCTCCTTTCGGGTAGCTGCAGAGAGCGATGAGGTCTCCCCTCAGCCTCACAGAATCACAGAATACCCTGAGTCGGAAGGGACCCACAAAATCATCATGTCCAGCTTTTTCTCCAGACGAAACATTCCCATTCTCCTAGCCACTCCTCTTAAGTCTTATTTCCTAGTCCCAGCTTGGTTTTGGTACCTGCCACCCTGGTGCTGACGGCAGCGCCGGCCTGTGCTTGCACCACCCCTCCCCACATCCCGGCCGGACAAGCCCGGCTCCCTCCAGCTCTCCCGCTGGCAGCAGGCAGAGCTCCCCACCATCACGGCAGCTTCTCTCTGGGCTCTCACGGCCTTTGCCAGTGGCTGGTACACAGACTTGGCCGATAAAGACTGGGAACACACGTCTCGGTTCCACACCATCCATCAGGATCTCACACTCGGCTTACTGAAGGCTCTGAAAGTTCGTGATACGGCGACGCTCGGTGTACAGGCGCAGCCCCGCTGAGGCGCAGCCCCAGCGCCCGAGTGCCGCGTGCGGGAGCGCAGCGACCTCAGGCGGGCGGCGCGCCGAGGGCTCAGGCGCGCCGAGGGACGGAGCCGCCAGCAGCGGCCGCTCGGCAGCCGGCCGGCCCCGCGCTCAGAGCCGCAGAGCCGCCGCCGCGGCGCCCCCCGGCACTGCCGAGCTCCCGCGGGGCGGAGGAGCGGGGCCGAGGGCGCTCCCGGCGGGCCGGCAGGGCGGCCGCCCGCGGCGCTGCTGGGGCCGGGGCAGGGGCGGTGCGGGGGCGCTCCGGGGGGTGCCGGTGCTGGGGCCGGGGCAGGGGCCGGGGCGGGGCGCGCTCCCGGGGGGTCCCGGTGCCGGGGGCCCCGCCCCGCGCCTGCCCGCAGCTGCGCCCGGCGCTGCCAGCGGCGGCCAGCCCGCGCTCCGAAGGATGTATTTTTCCTGCCTTCGAAAGAACCACCGAAAATCTGCTGCGTGCCACGAGTGCCATCTGCTGGCGCTTTTGCCCGTTTCCCGGTTTTCTGCTCAGGCCGGGGCGCTTCCCGAGCACCGGAGCCGCAGCCGGGAAGGACGAGCCAGCCTCGGCTTTCCCCAGGCCTTCGCTGCGAAGGAAGCCGGGTCACCTCACAGCTCACTGCTGAAGCTGACACCGGAATTTGCACCACCCCGCGGGAGTGGCTCTGCTCCAGAAGGTCGCCTCGTCCCCCAGGCAGCAGCAGCGCGTTCGTAAGCAGGCTCCTTTGTAGCTACCACCTGCCCTTTGCAGCTCTGCCAGCCGTGGCTCTGATGCCACGCTGCTTACACTGTGGGGACACTGCAAGGTCACCCTTGCAGGCTAGTTTGCCCTTGCACTAGAGAGCCTTGCCACGAGTGCTGAAAGACACCTTGACCTCACTCTGCAGCACACGCAATACCTAAGGGAGCAGCAGGGAATGTCCCATGGAGCAGAACAGCTTGCTGCAGGCTGGCTGTACAGAAATCCAGAATTCCCTGGCACCTTGTAACAAACTGGGCAGACAGACTACTTCAGGATGGATTGGAAATCAGATCTGAAACATTAGCCCTCACTCCCTCCTGCGTTCTGTGCTTCTAGCAGCTTCTGAACCCCTTCATTGATCTCAGCCAAGGCTCAAGAAGGAGTGAGGATCTTGATGGCTCCAGGCTGCCAGGCAGGAAGCAAAGCTTCCGCCAAGGATGGGCAGGGGCGCGTGGGGAGTTTTCCTGTCCGGCTCCAGCAGAGCCATTCAGCAGAGCCATTCTCCTGAGGATGCCTTCACCTCCTGGACGAGGAGCACAGGAAAATGTTCATTGGGCCTTATCCCACAGGCCCAGCAGCCTCTTGATCCTCCCTGATCAGCGACATTTCTTTCAGCAAAGTGCTGTGATGGGGGTTACTGCTGCTTGGTCACAAAGATGACTGACAGGAGGAGACAAGGGGCTAAGGTAGGTTTAGGACTTCTGTGTCCTCAGCTCCTACAAGCCGAAGCAGCAGCCTGTGACCCACAGCACCCCATAGCCCCACAGCACTGCCCCCCAGCAGCGTGCATGCCTGCTGCCTGCTGCCCCAGAGCAAGCCTCACTTGCTGCAGGGTTCATATTCTAGCAGCTACAGCCATGGATTTCAAACCTTTTGTATCCAGAAACAGAACTAAAATAGGATATTTAAACTCTACATAGGAAGGAGAAGGAAAAGGAAGTTGTTAAATAAGTAACAAATAACCAATACTTCATAAATACCAGATACCAACATACAGTTCCTGTCAAAAAGATACTGATTCAGGTATGAGATTACCAACGTGACATTTATTTTTCTACATACTTAGTGTTTAATTAAGTAACCATATTGCCAGTTGTTAAAATGACAGTATGCAAGTGAAAAATGTGTTTATATGCCCATGATCAATATTTCTTTGTCCTTCTATGGAGACAATGATGTAATAAGTATTAAACAGACAAAAATTTGTTGTGAACCCTTCTGATAGACATCCATATTAGTTGGATAATCAATTGGATAATCAATTAAGAAGCATTTTATGTTTCAAATAACAGAAGTATAACTGGAAGACAAGTTAACTCAGATCACTGGAAAAACTCATCCAGTTTAATTTAAAAAATAAAAATAAATTAAAAAAAAATCAAAAACAACCAAACCAAACCTTTTTTCTTTGCAGAAGAATTCCATTTAGAAGTTTGGAACCTTCTTGATTTTCTCATCTCTTTTGTTGTGTCAAGAAACTAAAATCCATTTTGGTAGTCTATGTTCTACATAGACTTCCAAAAATTGAGTATTGTGGAATATTAATGCCCTGGAATGAAAAGATTTACCTTCAGAAAGTTCCTGTGGTACTACCCAAGGAATGTGTCAGGTAGAAAATTTTTTGTTGTGTCTGAGCTCTCAGATATGCAACATGGGAAAAATACCAGGAAGAAGTAAAAATTCCATATATACAGACAGAATAACAGGGATATCATAACACATTTTCTTTAACAGAAGCAATTTTGCTGTAAAAGACACAATAGTGAAAGACAATGGCTGTTTTTAAGTCAACAGATTTATGAAAAAATATTTTTTTCAAGCCTAATATACTTCTCATTCCCATTTGTTTATTGGATATCACCAAAACATATATATAAATAAATAAATAAAATCCAGAATTGTCTTTGCATGTCAGCTGATAAAAGGCAAAACTATTGCCTTCTCCTCTTATTGAAAATAAAGATGCGGCACTACTTAGTATTACACAGTACACGTTCAAGGGTCAGATTATATGATTTCCACCTTTTTCCTGAATAGGTAACTACAGAAGCACACAGAATGCCACACTCATGACATGGGCCACTCTGTCCCATTCTCCACTTCCCCGATGTAATTTTAAGCAAGACCTGGCTTCTTTCCAGGTTCAAACAGGAATATGCTGTCTGTGTTGTGTATTTGCAGATTGTAGTCCACAGCCCCCACCTATCTCCATGCATAAATGAAGAAATGTCTGCTGAAATTAATATAACTGTGATTCACTCCTGAAAGGAGTTCCATCCTTGCCCACTTAACCCCTGAGAGCATCCGCATTTATGTCTCCTTGCCAGAATAATTACATCTCATTTTGTAGCCAAGCTGTTTCTGAGGAAGAGAAGGTATGTAAAGGATGCGTTGTACCTTCAAAATCCACCCCCAGTGAACACAACAGGTTAACGGCCTACCTAGAATTATGGGTACCTCCCCATTTTCAGATATCACTATGACAAAGCCTGACATTTTATTTTTAGTACCCTAAAACTCTCTGAAATCTACTCCATTTCCATACGTGTTATTTCTAGCAAAATGTGTAATTTAAGATTCCTAATTGGATTATCCAATAGATGTGACACTGAGCTCGTGAAAACTTGTTAAGGAGATTTGACAAGGTTTCCATTCAACAGAGTTTAAGTTGATTCTTTATGTTCTCCACTCCCCCAAAGTTCAAATGGATTTCATAATGGTATTATCACCAGTAAAATTGCCAAGTAATTTTAAATAAAATGTATTTTAACTACAAGCAGAAAACTTCTGAGATTTATCCTTCTTCGCAAAATATTAATCTAGATTCCTGACAATATATGCATGCAAATAAGGTTTTCTACTCAATTTTGCAAGGTGTGTAAGGACATAGAAGCGGAATGGAATGACAAAAAGCATATGGAAGATCAGATGCTGATGAACTCCCAGAATTGTAGGATACTCCAGACAATGTGGAGTGTGACAGTCTGCTGCCACCATGCTGGCTGCAGGGCATGCACCCATGGGGAAGCTGGGCACTGGGGCCAGGAAGCACAAACTGCCAAACCGCTGCTCAGCACAGTAGCAGGGAGAGATCCATCACACATCACAAGAAGCTCATGCACACCAGCAGTACATCACAGCAAGATTTATCTTCGTTTACCAATGTTGTCTCCAAATCCATTATTTTAATACATCTTGGCAAAGTTTACATGCAGGGAAAAAAAAATCAGCCTAACACAAATCAACTAAATTAATCCCTGCTGTAGTTTTTGTGAAGTCTACATTTCCATCAGGCAATAAGAAGTCCTATTTTGTCTAATATTAGCCTATTGTATAGCTTCACAGAATAATTATGCCTTCCAAGCCATCTGAACAGCAGTGTATTGACAGCCAGCCAAACAAATGTGTGTGAAAGCAGACATACACATAAACATATCCTTAATAAACCTAAAGTTAGGAAGAAAGGGGTCAGATAAAGCCAACTTGTACACAGCGTACAAAAATAGGCTTTGGATTTGGTTCAGAAAAAGCTTTGAGGCAGTTTTACTGACACTTTTTTTCATTAACTGTAATCTCCTGGTCCTTCTGAAGACATATGTGAAGGTCCATAAAAGCCAAGGTTAGAGCTGACTCCTTCAGTCTTCTTGACTGAAGGAAAGTAGAAGAACATACCAGGAAGCTTTGCTCAGGAAAAGATATTCAGATATAATTTCAGTGAAACTTTGAAGATCCAAGAGTGCCTCAGGCTCAGGTTTTTGGGCATTGCTTACATCCAAACCCCATCCAAAAAGACCAACAGGCACTGGAGGAGCAAGCACATTGGGACAAATCACATCCTGAGCTGCAGCTATCCACAGAAGCCTCTTCTCAGCAGGTTCAGAGTAAAACTCTGGGCAAGACTTCCAGATCCAGCCTACATCTGCCCTCCTGCCCTGAGACAGGGCCAGCAGCGCTAGCAGCACTGAGACTGTCACAGGCATCAGCTGTCTGACAGGTGATCTACGAATACTTGGTTCACATCAAAGCACTCTAAATCTCTTACATGAATTTCAGACTAATATGCATCAACACTTCATTTTACTTCACTTTCAGTAGAAGATATGTTTTCTACCTTTGACCTAGTTATAAATTCACCAGAAAACTTATGATATTATTGCTTTTTCAGACAGTGAATTACACCTAATACATTTGTATTATAAACAAAGCAAATAAGCTGACTGCTTGGGAACTGAATTTTAGGAAAAGTTTTCTTCTAATATTGTTCATGTTTTTTTCACTTGTTTGTTTGTCTTGTGTGTGTGCGCTGGATATGCAAACTCAAAGTTACTATTTTAAGTGTTCCTCTTCCCATTTTTCTTGTCCCTGTGAATAAACTACAGATATTTGTTAATTAATGAAACTGCAAGCAAGCTGCCCACAAAATGCTGTCAGCAGATAACACTTTGAATGGTCACTACTGATTCTGTAGAGCCTTTTTCAGTTATTTCTGGAAACTACTGCAGAAGCACTGTACTTAAGTACACATTTGTGGGAGTATACGATTTATACACTGGCCTTGAATCTGTGAGGTTAGAATGATTCCAGAAAGCAAATAGAAAAACCTGATACACATTACACAAGGACAAGACCAATTCAGTGGAGGCCCATTTGTAGCAAGAGACTCTGAAATTGCATTTTATGTAAGCAAAAACACTTGAAGGAAAACAAATTCAGCTTCTTTACAAAGATTCTTACACAAACCCCACAACATTATTCCACCTGAGAAAACCCAGCAGGAGCTCAAAGTCCAGAATGGGCTGGTGCAGCCCAGCTCAAACTCTAAAAGAGCGATGACTGCTGCTGCTTTCGTACAGCTCTGTTAGCTCACAAGAAACCTGGTCTTTCTGACAACTGACTGAACAGGAGCGACTGTCTGAAATCTCTCAGTAAAAGATCTTGTTTAATAAATAAATAAATAAATAGAATATCTAGATTTTTGCATTAAAAACCTTAATTACTTACCTAGGTCATTATTTACTCTTAAACTTTTTGACATTCTTCTGCTCTATTGTTTACAGTGTTTACAGTGATTCTTTAAGGAATTTAAAACATTTGTTTATCGAAAGCAATTGCAAATCACGTCTTCCATTGTCTCAGTCTTCTTTCTGATGGGCACTGAACTGTAACATTCAGCATCATCCTCCAATCCATCAGACTATCAGTTAAAGGCAGCCCCAGTGCTTGGGGAACTTAAATAGTGCTCCAGTTTCCTAACTTAGACAGCTTTATTTTAATTAGGGTTTTCAAAGGTTCTTCTACTCTAACCTCTTGTCCATAAAAGCTTCTCACTGAGCACTGCAGCGATCATGTAGCAAACGCTGAACCTGATCAGCAGGAAGCAGGAAAGACCAAACCAAATCTTTTCAGCTTCCACAGTATCACACTGAAACAATCAACAGCAAAATCTCTCTTCTGGGGTTCTGCCACCGACACAGTAAAGATGGACAGTGATGCAGCAACAGGCTGAAGTACATTTACTTTCCTGGCCTGAAATCATTGCAGTTAGCTTTTACCAGAGAAATCACAGGACTCAAAAGCTGCTGGCAACACCCAAACTGTGTTTTAAATGCATATTCTAGTGGTATCTGTCCTCCTGGCACAGAGCAACATGCTTCATCAAGCCAAGAAATATTAATTATTTGAATAGCCAGTAAGAGAAAGGTCAGACTGCTTCCTAAGAGCAGTGGGGAAAGCTGCATTTCAAGAAAGGCTCTGAGAAAGTTACTCCATTTTCAGTGTGGGTTGGTGTATGTGCACACACATCTTTGTACATTAAGGTGATTGGCCACAGCCACTTATTGTAGACCTGGCTGAAAAAAAGGAGCATCTCCTGGGACTAGGTTTCAGTGCTGTGCTGAGGCAGACCCTGTCTGGCCCCAGGAACCACCAGGTCCTGCCCAGGGCAGTGTCATCAGCCCCAGAGCCAATGCTCAGCCAGTGCTGGAAGGGAAACACCCATCAGAAGATGCAAGGTGGCCTAGTGAGTGACAGCAGTGACAGAGCACAGTCAACATCACTAGGGAAATATGCCATATAAGACTATACAGAACATAGCTCAAAAGTATGCAGAGATTCAGCTTACAGAAATGCAAGACAAACTTAGATTTTTTTTTCCCTTCTTGTCTTTCTGCCATTTATACTTTGCAATACTGATTGCCAAATGTGAGGAGACAAGTTATGGTGCCCAAATACATCCCCCAAAGGATGAGTGCTCGCTCTGTTTGTGTTAAAGGTCAGCCCTGATCTAAGACAGAATTAGCAGTACCAAGTAATTTGGAGAGCAAGTCAAAGGCAGCCACGTTGCTCACCAGGCTCCACACAGGAGGGTCCCCTTCCTGCACCCCCTCAGCACAGCTGGTATAACACATACAGGGCACATCAAGCCATTGTTTCCTTCCTCAGGTCTGCTTCTGGGAACCAGGAGCAGTAAATCAGCACAGAGGGTAATTGTTTTCAGAGTGGCCAGTTTTCTTTTTTGTTTGGCTGTGATTTAAAAAAAAAAAAATAGGCATTTTTGGCTCCCCACTGTCTCTTACACTTAGCTCTGCACTGTGTTTATGTGTCTCTTTGACATGTCAGCTTTTCAGTGAGGAAAACAGTTTGTTCAACTGAAATGCACCTAAGGTTAATCTAAGGTTAATGATACATATGTTTATAAATAGAAATATTAAATTGGATTAGACAAATAGAAATAAGTACAACTGAAGTAGCTTAGAAATCTGAACATAATAGACGCTTTGAGAACTTGAAGCAGACCCAAGTTCAGAAGTGAAGCAAGCTCCTGCCAGGATGGTAGCCAGATCCAGGTCACTAGTCCCCCTGGATTCATATCACATTCTTCCCCTACCTCAGTGTCCTTATCCTGTGCAATCTCACACAGCTGTTAATGTGCAACGTGTGCCACAGACATCTCCAGGAGCCTCCCACGCAGTTTGAAGGCAAGAGATCTGATGGGTTGCAGTGACAAGAACTGGGTGCTGATAGACAAATTGGACATGGTGAATTGTTCAGATTTGAAAACTTATGCAAATTAGTGGCCTTCAATAATGAAATCTCTGGAAAATGTACCTCATATTCCTTCTAACATTGTGCTTTACTAAGAAAATATCTTTTACCTTTGAAAAAAAAACACAAAGCAGAGGTTATGCTTCTGTTCTGAAATCTTTTTCAAACTAAACATTTGTTTTTATCCCAAATCCATGACTTTCTATTAAAGACACCTGTGTCACTGAACAGAAAAGACTGAAGACTGTGCTGATTTGCAAGCCCAGAGCAGGTCAGCCTGCCTTCCTCCTCCTGTGGCTGCTGCTACAGAAAAGAACATTTCATTTTTTTTAGCTATTAACAACACTACTGAGATAGCCATTTGCTCAAAGCCCTCTAGAAACCAATAACCCTGTAGTAAGCAAGCCTCCTGGTTAGCTGGGGGGGGGGGGGGGGGGGGATGGGGACACGGGACAGACAGGGGACACGACATGACAGAACACTAAACAGAAGAGAAAAAGCATCTTCAGACCTCAGCCAAGTCAATAACACGCAACAAAATATATCCACAATATGTGCATCTCTTACTACATCTCTTACTGAAATGTAGATAGTGTAACTAGTGTAACCATTTACTAGACTCTCTCTTCACTTCAGCTCTCCCAAATGCAAGAACAAGTGCCTTTTCCAAGGTGGCAGTATGATGAAACAGAGCACTTTGGCCCTGGCTTGTTTACAGGTGATTTGAATACAGACTTTCAGAAGAGAGAGCACAATACATATAATCAGTATAATCAGTATAATACATATAATCAGTATACATATATACTGATACAGACTTTCCTCTGTGATCACAGGCTGATATATGCAAAGTCCATGTTTCATCCAGCTTTTCCTGCAGATGAAAATCAGACCCCCCACCACAGCAGCATCCAGGACAGTGCTCCTAGGACACAGCAGTTACCCTAATGAAATAGTTGGAAAGGGATTAGTGCAAGCTTGGCAATTCTTTTCTCATTGTTCAGAAAATTATAGACAAAGAAGAAAGTTGACCCTGCTACAGAAAACATGGAACAAGCTAAGGGCAGGTGGACTGGAAATGAATGAATCTAGAAGTTTACAAATCTGCAGGTCTGGGGAGCAAATTTGCTTACTCTCAGTAGCACGTTGCAAGTGGAAACATTGCAGTGACTTCCTGGAGAGTTATTTCACTGAAATGGTACGATCCCTACAATAGAGGCATGCAAGAATTTATTGAAAATACAAGTCACTCATGTTCTGAATGCCCTCTGCAAAGAGCTAATGAAGCATGATTCACTTGGTCTGTTAAGATGCAGTTGCTGTTAGTGCCTCTAATGATTTATAAAGCACTAAGTCAGGGAAATGCCATGATCTACAGGGAAGCATAAAGATGAGGAAGAATTAATGAGAGGCATCACTAGGAGGGGCCTGGCACACTTGCCACACTCTTTTACAATTGCCACCCCTCTCTGCAGCAGAAATTGATCAATGACAGCGCGGTGTGGGCTGCAGTGCAGGGGTGCAGACCAACAAACAAATGTTGCAGCATCACGATCATGGCCCACAGGCAGGAGAAGTACAAACAAGTGGTAGAGATCTAGGCACACACCTAGAGTCCTTGGCGTCCCTGCCTATGGCGGGGGGGTGGAACTAGATGATTTTTGAGGTCCGTTCCAAGCCAAACCGTTCTATGATTCTATGACTAGAGTCCTCTTGCACCACTCATCAGGCTTCTCTGACATTTTTCCGCTCCTGCTGCTGCCAGAAACCTTCTTATTTTCTCCTTGGCACTGCTCCCATGCTGCTCTTTGCTGGAAGCCTTCCCCTTGCCCCAAGGGTCCCACTGCCCCCTGAATGCTGGTGCCCATGGCACCTGGGCTGAGGACACTGCCCTGCAGAACAGGGCACAGGAGCAAGGCCAAGATCAGGGTAGCACATGTGGTGTAAATTTAACCTCAAGTAAAGTCAGTCTTATCTACCTTGACTAGGGAGGGAAGGATATTTGTTACTCAGATCAAGAACAATTCATAGAATCATAGAATATCCAAGTTGGATTAGACCCACTGAGTCCCCAAACCCCATTAGACCCATTGAGACCCCCCATCTGGGCCCCCAAAGGACCACCTCCCCCCCAAAAAAAATCAGACCATATGTCCGAGAGCAGTGTCCAAACACTTCTTGAACTCCAGCAGGCTTGGTGCCATGACCACTGCCCTGGGCAGCCTGATCCAGTGCCCGACCACCTCTGGGTGCAGAACCTTTCCGTAATACCCAGCCTGACCCTCCCCTGTTCCAGCTCCATGCCGTTCTCTCAGGTCCTGTCACTGTCCCCAGAGAGCAGAGCTCAGCACCTGCCCCTCTGCTCCCCTCGTGAGGGAGCTGCAGGCCGCCATGAGGCCTCCCCTCGGCCTGCTCTGCTCGGGGCTGAACAAACCAGGGGACCTCAGCTGCTCCTCATATGTCTTCCCCTCTAGACCCTTCACCATCTTTGTTGCCCTCCTTTTGGACACTCTCTAGCAGCTTCATGTCTTTCTTATACTATGGCACCCAAAATTGCGCACAGTGTTCAAGGTAAGGCTGCACCAGAGCAGAGCGGGACAATCCCTTCCCTTGACCAACTAGCAATGCCGTGCTTGATGCACCCCAGGATATGGTTGGCCCTCCTGGCCACCAAGGCACACTGCTGGCTCATGTTCAACTTGCTGTCAATCAAAATCCCCAAATCCCTTTCTTCAGGGCTGCTCTCCAGCATCTCGTCCCCCAGTCTGTACATATAACCAGGGTTGACCCTTCCCAGGTAAAGAATCTGGCACTTGCTCTTGTTAAACCTCATACTGTTGGTGATTGCTCAGCTCTCTGATTTGTCCAGATCTCTCTGCAATTGAGTGTCCTCGTATGATACCCTCCATTCAAATTCTGCAGAGGATTTAGATTAACATTAGCAAAGGAAAAGGTTTCTCCCACTGGCCTATGCCATTATATGTTATTGTCAAAATACCTGTATTTCTTTCAAAAAAGGATTAGTAAGGAACTCTCAAAACATTGATTAACTGAAGAACTGAGTTGCAGAACACAAACAGTTCCTTTCCAAAATATTATATTGATAATTTGATTTTAAATTCCAAGTTGAATTAAATGCTTAATATGCCTTTATTCTGCTTTACTTTTCTTCACATTGGTCTTGGATTGGTTGATATTTTTGTACCAGTATGGAAAAAAAAATAATAAAAAAAAAATCCCTCTACCACTTCAATCTTTCAGCTTTAGATTTTGCACAAAGAAAAGCGAGAACAGGAAAGACCTTCCTATATCTTTGTGTCTGATCTTAATTTCTGCCTTTTTTTTTAAGCTTCTATTATAGAGGATAGAAAATGAATGCATTAAGACCATAACCAGTGATGCTTTAATTATTAAGGATTCTGAAAAGCTCAATTCATTCGTACTGAATGAGTGTAAATTATACAATAAGTCCTTTGATCATGATTGGTTGCCTTTCCTTAGCTTTCTCTCTATACATTTATTTTTCTCATTTATGGCCTTACCTAAGAAGTCTACCAGTGTATTATTTATCCTTGTTCTTCAGATACAGAGTAAATGAGATTCTCCAGAAAGCCACACCCCACCCCACCCCCTTAACATGCTTTGCAAGGACTTGCTAATCCAGGGGTAACAGGGATCTGAAAATAAGCCATCCTCCTCCACACACACACAGAGCAGAGTTACCAGAGGATTTTTTTTAGCTTATAGATTTTCACACATATAGAAGTTTTGCAGGTTATTTTGATTCTGAGAATTTAAGGGTCAGATAAATGTACATATAATGTTATATGCAGGTTTTCTGGGATCGTTTGTGAGCTACGAGGTAGACACAGGGAAGAGCCAGGCCCTCCAAGCACAGGAAGGGGAAGATCCCAGAGCTCCCATACTGCACCAAGATGCCCAACCTGCAGAAATGATGGGGCCTTACCCTGCCTCATGTCCCTGGTGCACCTGACAAGAGGAAAGCCTGCTTTCCCATCTGCTCCCAGAACTTTTCTCACAGCTCCAATGGATGTGGCAGATCGGAGGAAACCATGCAAGGAGAATCACAGCATCCCAGGGCTCTAAGGCTGCAACAACCCTCAGGAAGGGGCAGGGGCTGCCCCGTACAATCATAGAATGGCTTAGTTGGAAAGGACCTTAAAGGTCATCTAATTCCAACCCCCCCACCCCCCAGGCTCCCAGCACCCCCAGTATTACCCCTTTCCTCCAGTTAACCACCACTCCTCTGGCTACCCCACACCTCACACCCTTCTGTCCATCCAGCAGCATCTCCCTCACTGCCATTTCTTCCCCATCCACTCAAGTTCAGCACTCAAAAAGACAGCATGCCCACTGTCCAGAAAACACACATAAAGGTTTATCTATTGTTTTGCTTTTCACTTTACTTCTTCATACCAAACTGCACAGAACTAAAATGCAACCAGCCAAACCTGCAGAGCAGAGGTATGAGCACTCTCTAACTTCTGTTAGAGCAATTCCCTCTCTCTCTTCCCCTTAAAACCCATCAGAATCACAGCAGGTGGGATTCATTCAGCAAAGCCAGGCACACAAGCATACACCCCGCCTCCCCACCAGTAATACTCAGCTAAATAAGCTGGGGTAAGATCAGCACAGGGTGGGAATTAACATTACTGATGTTATGAAGGACCTGTATTATTTGCACCAGAGTGCAAATAATAGCAGAAAACCAGAACAGTTGTTCAGAGAGAGACAAACTCCTGCAAACCATGGGAAACACTGAAGGAAGAGAAGTCAGGTTGTACCTGTTTTCAGTGAGTAAACTTGCTGCAGCCAGAGCTATGCAGAAGTTGGAGCTGTGAGAGCTTGGTGTATGACAGGCAAGAGGAAAATATAACTGGTGGCGTACAGGTATGAGGACAGTAACCAGGCACAGAAAGAAGGAATCAAAAACATTACTGAGACAACACAGAGGCACAGAGCTTTGATGAGGTGCTGGTGTGTACAGAGGAGGTAGCAAACCAGGCAGGAGCTAGGAATCATAGAATGGCTTAGGTTGGAAGGGACCTTAAAGATCGTCTAATTCCAACCCCCTGCACCACAGGCAGGGACACCTCCCCATAGATCAGGTTGCCCAAAGCCCCATCCAAACTGGTCTTAACCACCTCCAGGGATGGGACATCCACAACTTCTCTGGGCAACCTGTTCCAGTTCCTCACCACCCTCAGAGTAAAGAATTTCTTCCTAATATCTAATCTAAACCTACCCTCTCTTAGTATAAAGCTGTTACACCTTGTCCTATCCCTACACCCCCTGACAAAGAGTCCCTCCCCAGCTTTCCTGTACCCTCACTTAGGAACTGGAAGGTGGCTATAATGTCTTTCCAGAATCTTCTCTTCTCCAGGCTGAACAATCCCAACTCCCTCAGCCTGTCTTCAGGAGAGGTGCTTCAGCCCTCTGATCATCTTTGTGGCCTCTTCTGGACTTGCTATAATAGGTCTATGTACTTCTTAAATTGGGGTCCTCAGAGCTGAACACAGGGCTCCAGGTGGGGTCTCACAAGAGCAGAGGGGTAGAATCACCTCTCTTGACCTGCTGGCTGTGCTACTTTTGATGCAGCCCAGGATACAGCTGGGTTTTTGGGCTGCAAGTGCACGTTGATGGCTCATGTCAAGCTTCTCATCAGCCAGCACTCCCAGGTCCTTCTCATCAAGGCTGCTCTCAATCCATTCCCCACCCAGCCTGTATTTGTGTTTAGGGTTACCCCAGCCCAGGTGCAGGACCTTGCACTTGGCCTTGTTGAACCTCATGAGGTTTGCACAGGCCCACCTCTCACCCAAGGTCCCCTTGGATGGCATCCCTTCCCTCCGGCATGTTGACTGCACCACACAGCTTGGTGTCATCAGCAAACTTGCTGAGGGTGCACTCAGTCTCACTGTCCAGGTCACCAACAAAGATGTTAAATAGTAGTGTTCCCAATACTGACCCCTGAGGAACACCACTCGTTACTGATCTCCACTTGGACATTGAGCTGTTGACCACAATACTTAGAGTGTGACCAAAAGCTGCAAAAGTAGCTTGAACTCAAGAAAGCCTTACTGGCACTGAGGTACTTATTTCTCACTTATTTCATCACCCCAGAGAAGTTGGATATTCTAGACTGCTGCTTAGTGCTTAGTCTAGACAAAGAATGAATTTTAAACTAGGCAGACCTGGACCAGAATTTTAAGGTTTTTTTGTTTGGTTGGTTTGGTTTTTTTACACTCACAAGTAAGGGTAAATAATTGTCAAAATAGTGTAGTTAGGACACTAAGTAACTTCTGCATCAGCTGAATGCTTAACATTGAGACAGATAGCCTCCAAAACTTACGTCACAGTAATTTGATATATGCAGGGTATGGCTTTGGGTGAGCTTCCCATGGTTAAGATGCTTGCAACAATCCTTCTGGTCCTACCACTGTTGATGAGTGAAACTGTATAACACAAGGAAAGCTTTAAAACAAAATGGGCTTCTAGACAAGCTCCAGGTCCAACAATAGAAAGTGTATCCCAGTAAAGTGTATCTCAGGCCCTCACAACATCCCTGCAGCTGACCTGTGAAAGAGGGCTACAAAATACCAACAATGACATAGATCTTATAAACTCTTCTCTAAAGTTTCATCCAACAAATTGTCATCTAAAGTTGTTCCATACAGATGTCTTGTAGTCTGATCTGCTCTGTAGACATTATTGTCCCTGATGGATTGCTGTTCAGTAGCATTTTAGACACTGTCCTTTCCTACCATTCAGAGGGCAAGTGTACACAAAATGTACTTCATCGGAATTTTCTAGTGTGACATCTTTATGAGTGTGTATTTTGTGTTTGAACTGACTGTCAATGTGTCATGCTTTCTTTGTCTAAAGGAAAGACATTCTCCCTGCTTCTGTTAAGTGCTCTCTGGGCAGGAATACTGGCACTGGCCTTATCAACGTGAATATTAGCCATGTGTTTACGTATGCCTTATATCCACAGTTACATAACAAAACTGTATATGAAATTACCTGAAGCATAGAAAAATGTCAATTCTTCACGTAGTAAAATTATTAACCCACTCTGTGAGGCTGTAGGGTTTGAGTGAATGGAGTTTCACAAGAGAAGTAGTGCAAGATTGATCAGAAAAGAATTAGAATTGCTTTCAGTCTCAGTGTGATTTTGTTTTACCTTAGAAAATGTCACCACCAAAGCCACAAAAGAAAGTGAAGAAGTTACCAAATGAAAGTTAAAGTAACAGTGAAAGAGGCATTTGGGGAAAAGTCACCCTTTGATTTCCCTCAGGCTTTTCTCAGAGATCCACCAATACCATTTGCTTATGCAGAATGTCATTGTTCAGAACCCAGACATAGAATCGTAGAATCATAGTATATCCCGAGTTGGAAGGGACCCATAAGGATCATCTAGTCCAACTCCAACATGAGCAAGGCAAGCACTTGGCTGAACACTGTAAAGCACTTACTGTCCCACTCTAAAAGTCAGCAGGGAGCTCAGTCCTTCCCTGGCAGATCTGAGGAGCAGTTTATGGGAGAAAAAAGGCTCCAGTGAAATAGTGAGAAAATGATATCTATGACAGGATTTATTCAGAAATCAGAAACTGTACCTACTGAAAATCATGGAAAAAGGAACAACATCTTTGCCCATACCTTAATCTATACATTGCTACAAAAAGTTGCATACTGAACATCTAATCTAATCTAAATAAATAAAGAAATAAAGTCTGTGCTATCTTTGGACAGCAGAAGTTTTTACGGCTGGATAAATGATCCAGACCAGGGAAGAGGAGTCTGGCTGTGGTCACTAGCTGAAGTGCTGTCATGAACACGGAGGTTTCAGGAATCCAGGAGGCCAGAATTGCTTCCAGTACACAAATCATTGTGTTTATTGTTTCTGAATAAACAATTTTGTGTTGTTAATCTTGACTGTTGTGTCTGCAAAGTGTTTATTTCCACCATGATCTAAGCTAACCTGGCATGTAGCAGCTGTAGCAGCTTTATAGGTGGTTGGCAGAAATGCTGGTCTAGTCTCCTAATTCCACCAAACTGTAGGCACACAGCATCTCTCTAGATCAGGATCTAAATGGCTTTCTGCCAATCATCGCATCTCCTAATAAGAGGTGAATGATTATTTTGGAACAGACAGAGAGATAGTCCTTGCAGGCTGGGTATGAATCAGGCTGATGGATCTCTGTGTACTGCTGTTCAGACGATAAATGCTGACCTTGTATCCAACGCTCTCTTTGCCCTTCTAGGACGCTAAATGCAAAGAATTCAAAACAAACAAACAAAACAGACAAACAAAACAAACAAACAAAAAAAACACACTAGAATTGCTAGCTAATGAGGAAGCTCCTGTGTCAAATAGAGATGGAATAAGATTAAGCACAGTTCTTTGCATGTCACTTCCAAACCACAATCACCCTGAAGCTGAACCCAAAGACCAGCTGCAATAGCTCACATCAGGGAAAACTCTGCATTGTGCTCATGATCATGTGTAGCATTGATTGTTATCAGATCACTACATGTGAAAACTCTATTGCATGTCTTTTGTACCCAGGAGATAACCTGGGCACTTGCTTCAAACCCCTTGCTCATCCCAGAAGCGCCATGGTGCCTCTACGAGCAAGGATAAGTGCCCAGGAGGAGGGAGAAGTTTCCCAGATCCCATTCCTGCATGCTTCCTGAGAATATACCAATCCTTCATAAAATGTGTCTGTGTGACTGACAGAACCTGACTGCTTTTCATTTTACTGCATAAAATGTTGGCACTTACAGGAGATAGGGCTAAAAAGTGAGAATCTTACCCTGGTTCATGCACCATCTGATTTTTCTCCTGATTGCACATTGAGAGACATTTACAATTTCAATCAATGATTTGTATTAAGAAACCAGTGAAGCAAAGCTTCAATGAAAAGACAAACTGAAGTGCAGAAGAAACTCAAGCTATTCTTGCTACTCACTGTTGCTGTGCATGGCAGCTTTTTTCCCTGGGTTTGCAAAATGGCTTTAGTGATGAAGACATGGGGCTGTTCCTTGCCATTGCAATTATTTCCTATGTTTTGAAATCTTCTTGGTTATTTCTGGTTATGTTTTGCAATTTCTTTACTAAACTGTAGTTGAAGCCAGAAGCATGATGAGTTTAGCTTATGACAGGATGTTCTTTCCTGAGTTATTCAGAGGAAAGGTTTAGAGACTGCTCTAGGCCTTGGGATTTATTTCTGAAGCAAACATTGGTGGTTTCCTGGCAGCTCTGAGTCTGCTTTCACCAAACTCCCCCTGACTGAGACCCAAAGAACTGGCATTTGCTGGTCTCTGGTTTCAGCTTTGCATTTTCACTGGGTCTTAGCTTTCTTACTACACAGAAATGTCTCCTCAGAGGACATACTTAGGCTTTACTGAAAGTTAACTGGATATGCCCAGCTCTGCCATTGGATTTTTCAGTTTTAGTAAGAAGCTGAATAAAAACTAGTATTTGTTGGATGATGGAGGAGACAAAAAGCAGGTCAGTTAGGGACAGAGAAAGCTGCTATTCACAGAGGATGTGAACTGCCTGTGGATGCCAACCAGGCATCAGTGACAGGACACAGGTAGTGCCCAGAGCCAGCTGCCGTCCAGACTGCACACCAGCCCAGAGGCTGTCTGCAAGGTCAGCAGTAGCGTCAGGTGAGAGCATCATCCAGCTTGTTGGTATTGCTCAACAGCTCTTGTCCACCATCCATCACTGCTGTTGTAACTTATGAGGATTCCAAAGCAGCCCATCCAACAGCCTTTGTATCTCCACCTCCATGTTTCCAAAGTTGGACACTTTGGAAGCAGGAGAGGATTTCTGCATGAACAGAAAGACTAGGTCAAGGCCCAGATGTTTATATATTCCAGTACAAAATATGTGCTTTGGAAAAAAAAAATCTGTTCATTTGACAGTAGCATTTCACATCCTGTCTCACAGGGTCCTTCCTACAGATGATGGTATAGCTCTGCAGTTTATAAAATGAGCATTTAAGGCCAGTAATAGGAAATGAGACAGAGGGAAACATATTTCTTCTTTTGAAATTTAATTTTGGCAGTCATTCCCCTGTGAAATACACACAGTACATAACTTGAGTGCAACTCCACTTTAGTGGAAGCCATAATGATGACTCACGTCACAAGTGATCTATTTTTATTTTACCAGTTTAGAAACTGAGCCTGCATAATTTACATACATGCCTCATTTCACCATTATGCATAAAATATGCCTGCTATAAGTAAGGATTTCAACTGTATATGAGAAGCACTTATTTACCTGATTAGTGATTCCATCCATAATAATTAGGGACAGATTCAGGGAAAGTGTTACTTTTAGACTTTGCCGTCTGGTTGAGATAACGCACATATGCCCAGAAAAATAAATAGTGTGTGTCTGTGTTCCACCTTCTAGCACATGCATGTGCACTAACACACTTTTCTTTCATGTTTTCCCTGCAAGAAGCTGTTTTCAGTCTTTTAGAAATAACTCTATTCCCATGCTCCACATATGTTAGTTACAGGAGTCACCTAACTCTCCTCTTGGACAACCTTGCCTTGGTGTCTGAGTAGTGCGCCATCATCAAGAAACAAATGCAAGGCATTGCCAGAAAGCAATGTAAAAATGGCTTTGATAGCTTCCTTTGGACATCACTATGACAAGACTCTGCTTCTTGCTTATTCTGACCTCAGGACAAATGTGACCGTCTTTGACTCCCAGGATTCCCAGGAAGCATCCTGCATGAGATTGCTCTTCTCTGTCCAAAGCTAGCCTCATGGTTTGCAAGGTGATCCTGAGGAAACATCAGCAAAATCTCCATAACTTCTGTCCCTCTTCTTAGTTTAGGACAGTCAGAGTAACAACTGGTCCCTGCTCTGAAGCCACAGCCCTGAACAAGTTTCTCCTAGAATAAAACCTTGCCGTCCAGTCCAGAGCTCCAGGCTGATCACACAGCACGTGTCACTTCCCCTTATCGAGAAGCTGGCCTACATCTACATCTTCTGGATCTGCTTTTTCTCTTTTCCCAGAGTAGACCTGTTGGACAAGAATATGATTCTGAGAATGGAAGAATTAATAATTAAATAAAAATAAGGCTAAAAAAATCTTAAAGCAGACTCCTTCACCACAGGGTTTCTAGTAGTTAAAACTTTTTGCTGTTGTTTCTGGATGAGCACAGCCATGCCGATGCTCTGCCTTAAACCTCACGCATTTGAGTACATTGCTAGCTGCAGAGGGCTGCCTTTCTCGGATCTGCATTATTAGCTCCGGGCTGCCGTAGGGAGAGCAGGGCCAAGCAGAGACTGGGGAGCCCATGAGGACGGGGCCAGCAGCAGCGAGGCAATAGCATCACGCAGCCTGGAAGCATGTTCAAGCTGAGTGGAAGCACTCAGCTGATTTGGGTTGGATCTTTCTTCACAACTAAATGTGAAAGCAGGTAGTGGATGTATCAAAAGCTTGTGAATCTCTAAGTGCAGAATTCTTGGTAAGATAAGCAAATACACTGCTTATCACCTTTTCCAAATCAAGTGTAAAATGAAGTCTGCCACATATGTTTTTTTCTGTAACTTTTTTATCCTGGATAAAGCACAGCTTAACGCATCCAGAAAAACACAGTACTTCCTCAAGAAATTCATTTCAGGCAGAATCTGAGGACTTTGTGACACTTGTTTGGAATCTGTAGTTCCCTGCTCATAGGGCTCTGGCTCCAGTCAGGATCTCTGAGGCTTAGGGCCATCAGCAAACACCTTAGCCAGGAGAGGGCAAGCCTAGTTGGCTTGTTTCAAACCCCTCCTTTTACGATTTGCTGTCCTATTGGAGTGCTGTGACCTTCTTGCTGCCAAGAAGAAATTCTGAAACAAGGGAATAGCTTAACTGAATGAGCAATAATTATTATGCCCCTTATTTATCACATATTTTTCTCCTGGCCTTTAGAAATCCACAGGCATATTTTCAGAGCATCCAGCCTGAATTCATATTTATAGAATCCATCTGCTTCAGCCGGGTTTCTCCTGTAATTAACTGAATGGCACACAGAGCCGTGCTGACCACCTGAAGCCTTCTAAGGTTTCAGTCCTATTGATCTGGGCACTAAGCAGGGGGAAGCTATTATAGGCACTAGTGGATTCATATCCATATACCCAGCCTTTGCTGTGCTCAAACTCATTTCTTTGTTTGGGATGTTGAACTGGAATTGAAGAGCATGAGTTAAATATTTCATGTTGTGCTGGAATGTATAATTCATGACCAAATCCTTTAGAAAGGAATAGATAAGATGGAGTTGCAAAAGCTTTAAATAAAGTATTTTCTTTAGCTAGTAGACAGACTGCTGGAAAAGTGCTTTTCCTCTTTTTCGTTGGTGTTATAAAGAGAATTAGAAAATAACGTGATAGCAGTAAAAACAGAAATGCTCTAAGCAGATATGAAAAATTATTTGTTCATGCATTGTGTAGACCGATGCAGTTAATGTTTTAGACATGCTTTTCCAAAGGCTCTCTGTTGCACTTAGTTCCTCCAAGTTTCACACCCTCCTGTAGGAATAAGATGTGTTGGCCTCAACATGTAAACAGCTCCGTACATTGGTAATTTGTTGTGCTAGGCTCAGGAAGTCACCTGTGTTATTTAATAGCACAGATTTATGAAACAGGCTCACTCCATTAAAGCTGATGTGATTGTTCCTGAAGCCCGAACCTTGCAGGATTCATCAGGCTTGGTGCTTGGACAGGACAAGTGGTTTCTGTGCTTGCCACCATTTCCCAGGGGCAGGCTCTGGTTTTGGGCTCTCCACCAGGGGCCATGCTCCTAAAACAAGTTTTTTTTTATTTTTTCTATATGTTGTTCTTGACAGGATTTTGGAGCCAATCCCAAACCGTCATCCTTAAAAGAGAGATTTTAAGATAGAATAATTGACCTCCTCTGTAATCAGTGACCACCAGGTGAAGATGGGAGGTCTGGATATCAGGAAACAAAATACTTGGTCAGCTTCAGGTCTGCCATCTATCACATCAGTCTACCACTGTCTCCTAATCTCCATTACGTTTGTATCTGTCCACTTTTGTAGTCCCTGTCAGATAAATAAATAAATAAAATAGAAGGCACTAGACTATATGGAACCTTTTAAAATGGATTTGCCTGTCTTGAAAGAGAAAATGACCACAGAAATTGCTGAATGGTTGAGGTTGGCAAGGACCTCTTGGGGTCATCTGGCCCAGCCCCAGCCCCAGCAGGGCCCCCCCAGCAGGGTGCCCAGCCCCACGGCCAGGTGGCTGCTGGAGATCACAGAATCACAGAATCACAGAATCACAGAATCGTCTAGGTTGGAAGAGACCTCCAAGATCACCGAGTCCAACCTCTAACCTAACACTAACAAGTCCTCCACTAAACCATATCACTAAGTTCAGCATCCAAATGTCTCTTAAAGACCTCCAGGGATGGTGACTCAACCACTTCCCTGGGCAGCCCATTCCAATGCCTAACAACCCTTTCAGTAAAGAAGTTCTTCCTAATATCCAACCTAAACCTCCCCTGGCTCAACTTTAGCCCATTCCCCCTCATCCTTTCACCAGGCACGTGGGAGAATAGACCAACCCCTACCTCGCTACAGACTCCTTTAAGGTACCTATAGAGAGCAATAAGGTCGCCCCTGAGCCTCCTCTTCTCCAGGCTGAACAATCCTAGCTCCCTCAGCCGCTCCTCGTAAGACTTGTTCTCCAGACCCCTCACCAGCCTTGTCGCCCTTCTCTGGACTCTCTCGAGCACCTCGACATCCTTCTTGTAGCAAGGGGCCCAAAACTGAACACAGTACTTGAGGTGCAGCCTCACCAGAGCCCAGTACAGGGGGACAATCACTTCCCTAGACCTGCTGGCCACACTGCTTCTTATACAAGCCAGGATGCTGTTGGCCTTCTTGGCCACCTGAGCACACTGCTGGCTCATATTCAGCCAGCTATCAACCAGTACTCCCAGGTCCTTCTCTGCCAGGCAGCTTTCCAACCACTCATCTCCCAGCCTGTAAAGCTGCTTGGGGTTGTTGCACCCCAGGTGCAGGACCCGGCACTTGGCCTTGTTGAACTTCATACAGTTGACCTCAGCCCATCGGCCCAGCCTATCCAGATCCTCCTGCAGAGCCTTCCTTCCCTCGAGCAGACCGACACACGCACTTAGCTTGGTGTCATCTGCAAACTTACTGAGGGTGCACTCGATCCCCTCATCCAGATCATCGATAAAGATATTAAAGAGGACCGGCCCCAGTACTGAGCCCTGGGGGACTCCACTAGTAACCGGCCTCCAACTGGATTTGACTCCATTCACCACAACTCTTTGGGCCCAGCTATCCAGCCAGTTTTTAACCCTATGAAGCGTACACCAGTCCAAGCCACGAGCAGCCAGTTTCTTGAGGAGAATGTTGTGGGAAACGGTGTCAAAAGCCTTACTGAAGTCAAGGTAGACCACATCCACAGCCTTTCCCTCATCCACCAGGCGCGTCACTTTGTCATAGAAGGAGATCAGGTTCGTCAAGCAGGACCTGCCCTTCATAAACCCATGCTGACTGGGCCTGATCGCCTGGTTGCCCTGTAAGTGCCATGTGATGACCCTCAAGATAATCTGCTCCATGAGCTTCCCTGGCACTGAGGTCAAACTAACAGGCCTATAGTTTCCCGGGTCTACCCTCCGACCCTTCTTGTAGATGGGCATCACATTTGCTAGCTGCCAGTCGACTGGGACCTCCCCTGATAGCCAGGACTGCCGATAAATGATGGAAAGCGGCTCGGCCAGCTCCTCCGCCAGTTCTCTCAGTACCCTCGGGTGGATCCCATCCGGCCCCATCAACTTGCGTACATCCAAGTGCTGTAGCAGGTCGCCAACCACTTCCTCGTGGATAGTGAGGGCCACATCCTGCATTTCAGCCCCGTCTCCCTTCTTACCTAGTTTAAAGTCCCCGAGGATGTCCCCGAGGATGTCCCCAAGGAGCCCCCAGCCCCTCTGGGCAGCCTGTGCCAGGGCTCTGGCACCCGCCCGGCCTAGCAGTGCTGCCGGGCTCTAGCACATGCCCATTCATTGCCTCTTGTCCTGGCCCTGGGCACCACTGACAGGAGCCTGGTCCATCGTCTCTGCAGCTCTCTTCAGGTATTTGTGGACATTGATGAGATCGGCTTGAGTCTCTGCTTCTTGAGGCTGAACAGTGCCAGCTCTCTCAGCCTCTCCTCACAGGAGAGAAGCTCCACTGTCTTCATCATGCCCATGGCCTTTCGTTGGTCTCTGCGTAGCTCCATGTCTCTCTTGTACTGTGTACTGAACACAGTACTCCAGCTGTGGCCTCATCAGTGCTGAGTAGAGGGGAAGGATCGCCTCCCTCCACCTGCTCGCTGTAAATAGTAAACTTAACATCTGGATGCAAACATTTCTTGTTTTCTGTTTTGTTGTTGTTGTAGTTGTTGTTTGCTTGCTTGTTTGTTTTTGATTTTTGGTGGAGGGAGTGTTTTTTGTTTCATTTTTAAATGACAACAAAAATTCAAAGCAATAGTCATTTGGGGTGCGTATGCCTTTTTCACACACCTGGTGGCAAACAAAGATCTTGGATGAGAGATCTTCAGTTTCTTCAGCCCATGGTTCAAGTAATTTGCGGTATAATGAGAGACCTGTGGTGTCTGTCTGAAGCAAGTCTCCGAGGAAACAATGTGCCTTTGGAAACTGGAAATAAGCCTGACAGAATTTGTAGTTTCTCCTCTTGCCATTTCTCCAACGTGTGCAGGATTTCAAATATGCTCTGAAAGCACTGACTGCTGTTTAGCTTTCCAAAAAAAAAATAAATGTTCTGCTTTGCTCCTTTTCTGTAATGGAGATCCAAACTGTCCATTGGCAGTTTACTTTCACTTGTAAAAGTAACAAGTTAATGCTGTGCTGCATTTAGTTTCATGTGGAAAATAATCACAGTGCTTTGACAACTGAACAATAGACAATTGCTTGTTGTCTCTGCACTGTTTTTGAAAAAATCTGTACCAAAAGCATACCAACAAGGTTTTTACATACAGTTAATCAAGCCTATGAGATATCAAAGTGTTTTTTTTTAAATTGAGGGGGTTCAGGATGGCTTGGTTGTGCTGCCATGGTAACAGACGTGTACTGGATAAGTAACAAATTATGGGGCAGATTTTATAAACACATAAAATAAAGGAAAACATCAGAAGAATTCAGTAGCTAGGGCACAATTATGTGAGCTGTTAAACTGAGCATGCAAGAAACTTGAAAATGAGACATGTTCAAGGTCCTTTCCCATCCATATCGCAGTATGCTTTGTGTGGATGAGCGTCTGCACTGCTAGATGGCAGCTGCAGCTGGTGCAGTGACATTCCCATCACACACGGGGGTCAAGGCCTCTGGTGGGGTATCGCTGCTGCTACAACTCTTTTCCCTTTTAACGTATTCCACATTACCACTCCACAGAGACATTTGTTGCAAGAGATGCTGAAATGTGAGATTTTGTTTTTTTTCCCCCCCCCTTACCCCAATATGGAAGAAAAATAAAAATGTGAATTGTAAAAAAATCATAAACATATTTACAGCTGTGACAAAGAAAGTCTACATGAAAGCCAAATGCCTTGAATTGCTGTGTACCTTAGGACAGGGCAAGTTAAAATGCAAGCAAGAGCATTTATTTATAACACCTAGCAGAAACAACACAGTGTGAGAAATGTTTATAAAAGTGTCAAGTGTAGAAAAGACAGGGAACTATACTCACTCTCCTTGTGCAAGATATCCTATGTAAAAGGCTTCTGTTTACCTCCCTGCCTTCAGGTGTTGTATCGCTGGATGCACTGCCCACATGGGCAGTTAGAGCAGTGCCGGGAGCAGACGGGCTCAGACGAGTGCAGTCCCTGCAGGCCAGACATTGTCCCTGTGCTCTTTTGCATTAGTGTGGGCAGTGTCTGTCCACTGCTGCTTGTGCTTTGTACTGGGTCTCCAAACTAGCAGGCACAATTAACAAACACTGACAAATCTGTGTATTCCACGCATACCATTTCTGTTTCTTGACTTACAAACCATGATGATATTCAAACATTTTGCAGTGAAGAAACACGGTCATGTGAGAAATTCTGGCAAGAAATTAGTTTTAGTAGAGCAACAGAAAATAACTTGGAGAGTAGTCTATTGTCTGTGGCAGATGAGATGAAATGAACTTTGTATCCCTGACCTCTTTCACTTTCTGTCTCTTCTGATATTGCTGGAAAAGGCAGTTATGAGTAGAATCATTGCACTTTTCAAAAACACTTCCTTTAAATACCTCTGAGGAGGAGCTGACAAAGCCAGTATCCAAACCCTGAAAGCACACACATGTCCATGCTCTACTGTGAAAGCAACCTTTAAAGCAGCTACCTTTTTTATTTTATCCCTATTTGTTTCATCCAGAACTGCATGCTGTAGACATATTTTTACAAATATCAGTACATGGTCAACAAGACTACATAATACTTTGTGAGTCTGTACTTAACATATTTGATCTTTGACTTTAGCAAAGCAAGAATGGATAGCAATGCACACCTAAAAAATCACTAAAAAGCATGCAAACAGTGATCTACAATAAAATGATTAGAGTGCTGTGTCCTGTTCTGGGGGCCCCCAACACAAGAAGGATGTTGATCTGTTAGAACGGGTCCAGAAGAGGGCCATGAAGATGATCAAGCACTTTTCAGTGCTTAAAGGGGACTTATAAAATAGATGGAGAGTAACTCTGCTCAATCAGATAATGACAGGACAAGGGGGAATGGTTTTAAATTAAAGGAGGGGAGATTTAGATTACAGGTTAGGAGGAAATACATCATTCAGAGGGTGGTGAGGCCCTGGAACAGGTTGCCCAGAGAAGCTGTGGTTGCCCCATCCATGGAAGTGTTCAAGACCAGGTTAGATGAGGCCCTGGGCAACCTGATCTAGGGGGTGGCATCCCTGCCCATGGCGGAGAGGGGGGATGGGTTGGAACTAGGTGATCTTTAAGATCCCTTCCCACACAAGCCATTCTATGATTCTACTGGGGGAGGGCAAGTAAGAGAGAAATCAGTAACTCTCAATATACCTAAATGCACAGATACGTTGTCATCATATGTGTGATAGCACATGAGGCTGACTTATAGTGCCTTTACAAAATTTATCACTCTACTTCTGTGTTTTTCAGTTTTCAAATGTTGAAAATTCACTGTGTGACTTTCAAAACAGAATGAACAGCAACAAAAATCCATTATTAAGTTATACAAACAAAGTTTAAACCTTTTTATTCCTCTGCATTTGTCTTCAGCTTTGAATTACCCATTTCACGTTTGACTAGGATTTGAGAGTAAATGAGGTTTGTGGCATCACCAAGACCATGATGAATATTTCTACATTGCAAAACCTCTCCAGTGTCTGGCACCCATAGTATAGAGCCTCACATGAGTATAATGGGGCTAACAGTCCTGTGCTAAACCTGTTCTAAAGCTGTATAGACACACACAAATAAGAGGAACTGTTTGTGTCAATGCACAGAACAAAATCTGTGATCAGGAATTCCAGTAAATGGCACAAGCCTCTAAAACAAAAAAAGTATATATATATGCTTGGAGCTCAGAGCTCAAAATTGAGGAGTATATCAGAGGTCTTTTATCATAATTAGCTTCTTTTTCGAGCCTCCCTGTTGAGATTGCTTTCAACCTGTAAACTCCCACTATATATGAAACACTAAGATTATTATCTCTACTAAATTAACTCTGATGCCAGATCCCCATTCTTCTCTGCTGAAGCAGCGGCTTGGACAGTGTTAGGAAGGAGCATCCACATAATTCTGCCAATGCCCTTATGTCCTTATTGACCTTTTCTTAGATCTTTAAAGCATCTGTGGATGAATTTACACTTGAGATTGAATAGCTTTTGGCTGCTCACGGGTGTTAGTGCACTAGAAATGTCAGCCTTTGAAATAGATATCACTAAGCATTTCATTATAAAAAGCAACACAAATTTATTACCTGACAAAGGCAAGCTTAAAATATTTCAAGAAAGACACAGCTGATTTTCCCCTAAGTACAGGAGGAGAAATATGCTGTCAGTTGCTTCCCAAAGCCAACTTACCACAAAGCTGATACAGCAAAACTGTGCTCACAGGTTTGTGGATAAAAATAATCTTATTTTCTCCCTTCTGATAAAATGTAATGAAAAATGAAGGGTGTTTGGAAAAGTTCATGAAGTAATCAAATTCACTATACTTGCCATGTCATTAACTTACTGGTAAAGCAAGACACCTATGTTTGTAACCGTCTGAGCGGAGGCCACAGAGGGCTTGATGTAATTCATGTGAAGTACAAACATTTATGTCACTCATCTATCCAGGTACCATTGGAGCTGGAGGTGTTTTAGACACACTTTGTCATAACCTAAAACACAGACGTCACTGTGTTTGGTCTACAGACTCAGCTGTCACCATGTTTATGATTAAATTATTCAAGAACAAGTTTTAAAGAAAACAACTTCCCTGCTTAATCAGAGGAATAAACTAAAGGTCCAGGTGAGCACTGTTTATGCCCTGTGTCACAAAAAAGCATAGTGGAAAGCACATTGGTAGTCTCTTGCACTAACCAACCTCTGTTCTTCATGTTACAACCAATTCTTTTCTTGCATTTCATGTTCCTCTCTTTGCCTTCCAGTGCTTGGTTTCATCTCATCCATCACAAGCTACAGACCGGTCCTTGACACAGAGATTCAATACGTGGTGAGTCCCGCGGCACTTACCCGGCCCAGCTGGCGCCACCAGGGGAGAGCGGTGCAGGGGCACGCAGCGAGGGCAGCGCAGTGGCGGTGCAGGCACCCCCAGAGGAGCCACCAGCTCTGCCCTCCCAGGGCACGCAGGTTCTGGCTGACTCTGCACAGGTGGGACCCCAGCAGCCTTGCTACTTGGCACAAAAGGCAAGAGTTGCACTCTGCCCAGTATCAGCTTGGGATTGTCAGTATAACACTCATCCTGCCTGCTTGCCTCCTGGTCCCTCCAGGCATGTGGCAGAGGCCAGCAGGCCCTCTGGTCTCGGGGATCGCTGAAGCTCTGATGGCCCAGGGATGAGCCTTGCGTTGCGGCAGGTCAGAGGTGCCATTACTGAAGGTATGCCCAGGTCAAGCGCTGAGCGTGGTGATGAGAAATAATGCTGGAAAGGCACAAAGCATGAGGGGTGCTAGGCTGAGGGGTCCTAGCAAAGCTCAGTGGTAAGAGTGCAACAGGCTGAGAGACTGAGCAGAGCTTTGCAAAAACACGGGGATGCGCACCTCCTGTGCTCATCCCACCTCTACCAGGACTCCCAATAAAAACTGGTGACACAGCTGAGAAAGAGCTTTCTGCTGCTTCTTCAATTCTTTTCTTATGTGTTCTGTTACCTATTTTCCCAGGACAGGAGACACCAAAGAATATTTCTTCAAGAATCTTTGGGATCTGAGCAATTTAAAAAAAGACAATTGAAGTACTAGGACCTGGGGGTTACCTACAAGCTCTTCATTGCTCCATGTTCTGTTTTGCATATTAATGAAGAATTAGTGCATGAGTATTGACCAGGATACAGGAATATGGATGAAAATTGGAAACTTATGCACCAGTTGCCCTTAGTTTCAGTGAAATGTCTATTGACACTTGCTGTCAAACTTTCACCACACTCAGAAAAAACCTTTGGTCCTGCAAGGAAACCTGAAGCAAGCAGAACTGTGAACTGTGATTGGTTTAGCAAGAAACTGTAAACTGGTGCCAAGGCTCCCTGAGAAGCATCTGCCCTCTAAAGGAGGCACCCCTGCTCAGCTGCAGCTCCACAGCTACCGCCCCAGCTGGGGGAGCCCTCTGCAGCTCATGTGCCAGCACCACCTTGAAAATGGCAGGACACAGTATGGCAATCGCCAAGCGATTCCAGTCTCCCTGCTGCTGTGTGGTGTCATGTGCTGTGTCTGGGACCTCTGAAGGGAAAGGAGAAAATAAAATACTATCTATTATGTTCATGTGTCTGCACATAAAAATAAAATAGTCATGCTGTACTGGCATTGTCTCTGCTGCTTGACCTGTCTCTCAAGTGAGGGTGAAGAAATAGGTTCACTGATTCCATCACATTTGAAACAATTTTGATGTTATATTAAAATAAAAGAAAGAGCAAAGCCATACTGTGAAATGTTTAATTAATTAATTTTAATGATTGTGTATATCTTTCTTCTAGTAGAATTGTAATACTTGCATGAGTATAATTAAAATTGTAATTAGCAGCTAATGTACTTTTTAAAGTTGTTTCACAGAAGAGCGATAGGACACTTTGCCCCTGAAAAACTGAATGCTGCTGTAGAAGAAAAATGTCCTTCTTGCCCACAGTGATTTTTATGTGTCTTGTTGAAATGGCCAACTTTCTTCAGTGGTTTAAATTGCCAGTTACAGCAAGGTTCTGCTTCATCTGCATCCCAAACACGGGCCAGCAAAATGAAAAGCTTAGCTGGCTCTGCACAGGCAATCAATACCGGCTCAGAGCACAGGTCCCTTCTGTGCTGTGCTCACCTTCAAATATCATAAACCATTATTCATGACAGAGGGACCAGCAGTCAAAGTCAGCAGTTTGTCACCAGCTGTCAGGCCGTCACCCTGGTTCCCCAGGAGACCAGGACCCACACGCTCCATCCACAGTCACCCTCTGCAGCACACTGTGTGCCAAGGGGCTGCTGGGCGCTCTGCACGTCCCCCCAGAGCAGACGTGGTCGGATCTGCCTGTGCCATTCAGCTGCCAAAGAGTGGACCAAGGTACAATTTCACTGGGCCCTGGTCAACCACCACAGCTGTGCCACAGCCCATCCCCAGCAGGTGGGCAGGATGGGTGTCTGAGCAGGATGGAGCTTGCGTGGGGTCCGGAGCCCAGCACACAGTGCCAGAGGGCTTGGGCACCGCTCTGCTGCACCTTCCCGTCCCTGGGGGTGTTCAAGGAAAGGCTGGACCTGGTGCTTAGGGACACGGTTTAGTGGGTGATATTGGTGGTAGGGGGATGGTTGGACCAGATGATCTTGGAGTTCTCTTCCAACTTTGATGATTCTATGGTTCACATTGGGGTAAGGGAGCTGCCTTTGCTTCCCAGCTTCATCGCTTTTCATGCTTGTCTGTCAACACTGTGAAACAGAAAATGCATGGTATATGCTCTGTTCAGGGAGTGTTTCCCTGCTGTCCAATGAACAGGCTGTTTCCTGCTTTTTTCTGTTTTTCTTTGTGTGAGGGCACACTATGCACATGGCCCTGCATAAACACTTGCTTCTCAAAGATTTTCAGTACCCTTTACCTGACTGTAATTTCTGTAGATAAAACTGAGACGTATATAATTTTTGACTTTTCAGGAAGGTATATCCTCACATTGCTACTTTTCTAAATATGTAAGTACTTTGTCATACCAAATTTGCATTAAAAGCAGAATAGCCAAGAGAAGTCAATGACAACAAAGTAAGTTGCTGCAGCCATCAAGCACTGGTAAACAGAGCTGCATGTAAATGAGGAGTCCCAGGTCTAAGATTATTGACATCAGGATCAAGCTGGAAATTTGTGAGTGGGAGGCAAATCACAAAGAACAACATTAATCAGCCCAGATTCTGACTTGAATGTGACAGTAAATGAGAACATTAATCACCTCTGAGGCAGAAACAACAAAAATATAAAGGCGAGTTTACATCTACTCATAAAATACTTGAGAAAACTTTAACAAGGCAGAAGCATCTCTGAAAATAATGTATACACAGGTGTGTCTTGATTAATGAGAGCATTTTTAATGTAATAAACTGAGATGAACTGATAATATAATTGCCAGCATTTATGCAGCAATCAGAACTGTTTTCAAACATTTATGCTCCATTTATTTCAGAAGTTTGACAAAGAGATTGCCAGTCTTCATAAGGAAGTGAAACACGATTTATACAGTTTAGCCCAAGCACTCCTCCTGTCGTCTGTAGTGTTTGATCAGAGTAAATGAGAGGTGTTGTGTGTTGCACGTGCTGTTGACCGAACATACATTCTAAAGAAAATACTTCCCAAAAGCCTGCAGCATAATGGTTTGCCAGAATAAATTATCCAGAGCAATCTATTGAGGATTTTCCTGTCTTAAGTGTATGCTTAAAATACTTTGTTTCTTCCTTTTCCTCTTTTTTATTACAAGATTTATCCATGTGTTTGTGGCTGATAGGCTAGGTAGATCTTAATTTGAGATCAACAGAAATGAAGGAGATAACAAAAAAAGACATTTTTACTCAGAAGCTCTGGATGACATGGAATCTGGACCGTGGTGACCACTGGGTCCAAAGAGCAAAGTCCCTGCTTTCCTCTGTGACGGAGACAGAAAACAATCTACATACAAACCTCTCCACCTCTCAGCTCTCTGTGTCCACTTTACAACCTGTGTCTGTACAGATGCTGGTGCTGTGAGTATGAAGATGGCCAAAACTCACCACAAGAGCACAGTTTGTTTGGCTTGCTCACGCTATTCATTTTCTCTCTGGTAGCCTACAATGCCTGCAGGGCCCTTCATGGAATATTTTGTACTTTCAAAACACATCCTACAGTGCCCTTTACAGAGCTGTCTTCCCTTCTTACACCATCACTGACACAGGATGCATGCCTCCTCTGCTCCCAGCACTCTCCATGTGCAGGGACACCATGTTGCTGCCCAGGAGCTCCTTGTGGGCCAGGGCCAGAGCCGGAACCAGTACTTTGCTGTGGTGCCTGGCTGGCTCCCACCGCGTGGCCCACTGGCTGCAGGGAGAGCCGGCAGCAGGGAACGTCATGGGTTTTGTGTTCCAGTGCAAGGAAGAAACCTGCACAGGTGGGGCAGCGCAGAGACAGTGGTCACGGAGAGGAATGGCTACTAGCAAGGCTTGACTGCGACTGCCAGAGAAATGTAAATCTGTTTAATGGGAAATGCTGCGATCAAGTGATTTAGGAATAAGAAGGGTCTGTTTCCAAAGCAACGGGAAGCAAGAAGAAAAGAAAGAGTTGATAAAAATTCAAGCACTCGCTTCCATGTTAAACCAATTTTCCTCAAATCTAGACCAGCAATAAACTGGTTAATACCACAGAATGGAGAGCACTTATAGTGAGTGTTCTCCCCTTAATAAACATTTGTGAAGATGCACATCTCATGAAGTGAGATTTGCCAGGCTTAGTCAACCAAAAATGTGCATGTGGTTAGTGAAGAAACATGATTTCTCCAAAAGATCTGTATTTGTAATTTGCAAAATAAAATAAAATAAAATATTGCTTTATTTTTTTTTTTGTGACTTGTAAATCAAAGCAGTACTATATTTAACTGACAGCTATAGTTAAAAGCAGTACATGACCAGCTCACTGAAGGTCCCATCCCTGGAAGTGTTTAAGGCCAGGTTGGATGGGGTTTTGAGCAACCTGGTCTAGTGGGAGGTGTCCCTGCCCATGGCAGGGCAGTTGGAATTAGATGATCCTTAAGGTCCCCTCCAACCCAAATTATTCTGTGATTCTATGATTCTATCTTTTATGTTGACAGAAACCATCTATTCGGCCTAAAACAGAGCCTTCCAGTGTCAGGTAGAACAGCAAAGAAAGCAGATGCAGTGCCTCCCAGCTCTGCAGACAGCAGGAGTGCTCTCCTGCCTTCCATGTGTGTCTGGGAATTTGGTAGGGAAAGCCTGGGGACCTCACCTGGACTGGTGCTGGTAACCTGGCTGCACCCCTGCAGAAGCTCTGCCTCTCTGCAGGAGCAGCTCAGCCCCTTCATGCAATGGCCGCGCAGGATCCTTCCCATGCATGGTGCTCCTGAGAAGCTCAGCAGAGCCCTGCAGCACCTTCCCCATCCAGCCTGCAGGCAAAGCAGTCCCTGCTCCTGTGTGGGGTGTCCTGCCTTCTGCCTCCCAGTTTTCTCCCCTCAGGCTGCTGCCTGCTGGCTTAGCTGGCCAAACACCAGTCAGAGAACAGGGGCTGACAGCTCAGTGGCCCAGGGTGGACGCTCTCCAGCAGCACTCTGTCTCCCCACACATTTCTGCCCGTCTGCAGCCCTGAGCCAGAGACGCTGAAGAATTAAAACCCTCATCTGGACTGCAGGCAGAAGCTCAGGCCTCAGAAAACCTCAAGGTCCCAGCACAGACAAGGGTTTTCTGTGTCACTCTGGACATCGGGGTCAGCTCTGTGATAAGATGGTCTTGTGTCACCTCTGAAAGCCCATACCTTGCCAGGCAAGATTACGTAAGCAAATGCATGGCATCCAATCACTAAGGACAGAGACTGCTCTAGGCTGCCTCCAAGTGATGTACTATAATACATAACTCTTTTTTTCCCAGAGCAGTATAATCTAGGATAGTCCTAAAAGTTTCAGACCACTATCCCTCAGCCAGGTCTTATTGCTGTGCATGAGGTGATAACAATCTTTTATGCCAGCCTTGCACTAGACTGTCCCTTAAGTCTTTGTGTAGAGTTATGGAGCTCCTGATGGGCATCTTCTGTGCTCTATACTAAGACCATCATAATTTTTTTTCTTCTTTTCTTTGAAAAGACTAGGTGAACCACACTGAACTGCTGGTGAGCCACTGTTCGGGTTTGCTTTTTGAGTTGAACAGGAACGCCTTTGAGTCTCTCTGCCTTCTGACCAAGTGACTAATTCCACCAGCTGAACATATGGCACAGATGCTCTTTTTTATTAAATCAGTATTAAGCCTCTCTCATTAAATCAATACTAAATAAAATTCTACTCATTCATATTTTTATGTTGCTCAGAATTTCAGTCACTAGTGCATAGTCTCTGCATTGCATGTAGGGATGGAAGTACAGTGAATGCACTCTCCCTGACCATCTGAATAGAGCTGTGAGTTGAGCTCGAGCACGTCCTTCTTCCTCGCCATCCTATATCCACAGCTGCTGTGCACATACTCTTCATGTGTACATTCCACCCTGAAGCAGGATTTCAGTCCTGCCTTCACCTGCACTGCTAGATAACGGGGTGCAAGCCCGAGCCATGCCTTCCCACCGACTGCTCCCCAGCCCTGCTGGGAACAAGTCCCTCCACCCTGCAGCTGAGCCTGGCTGTGCCGCCAGCATGGTCCGGCCACGCAGCAGTGCTGCCACGTGCCTGCAGGTCAGCAGTGGGTCACAGCATCACAGAATGGCTGAGGTGGGAAGGGACCTCTGAAGGTCATCTAGTCCAACCCCCACACCAAGCAGGGTCACCTAGAGCACACTGAGAGTCCCTTGCGCTTCTTTATTTGTCAGCATAGGCAGAGCCACTGCAGCCATGACTTTGCTCCAACATATTACTCTCTCCACACAAGACATTAAGGAAGCGGGAAGGTTTCTGTGTGGTGAGAGAAATATCTGATCTGCGTCACAAATTTGGAGGAAGAATCCTGCCCATTGTGCTTCCCAGGGCAGCTGCCTCCTTCTGTAACCAGCAAGGATGTTGCCACCTCCATCATTACTCTGGCATTCAAGCGCTTTTCAGGCAATTTATTTGGGATTGCATTTCCACCAGCAGTATGCTGGTGTTGTTTATGCAGACTGTGCTTGCTGCAGCTCCCACAGCGCTCTGCCCAGGAGCAGCACTCTGCTGTGGCTGATGGGCCCAGAGACACACCAACCATTTGCCAGCTGCCATCTCTGGAGGGCTGTTCCTGTGGTGAATACCCCGCATCAAATTCTCATCACTTTTATCAGAGCCAGGAGAGCAGCTTCCCACAGGCAGGCTGCCTCACTTGCCTTCAGCCCCTCCCCAGCTGAGAGCGAGCAGAGTTGCTCTCACCGGCAGCATTCACTCCTGGACAGGTGAACAGGGCAGACACTTCTGCCATCCCTCCGCCCACCCCTCCCAACTGCAGACAAACTCATCAAAAAAAAAAAAAAAAAAGGAATTTCCTGGTTGGGAAACTATTTCTGCTACTGCCCATTGAGTGAAATTACTCTGGGAAAAGTGTTCTGTTTCACATAGGAAAAAAATGGATAATGTTCCGGGTGTATGAAAATGTGGTTGAAGACATGCTAGTGGGCAAGTCCTGGGAGAGGACAAGGTGAGCTAAGGGTGCAGGAGGTCCTGTGCTCCACGCCTGCCCCTGCACACGTGACAGCAGTCAGCCCCGATCCTCCATTCCTAATTCAGAGAAGCCTTTATTTAATTATGAGGCACTAGAGGTTTCACACAGATACATTGTCTGACATTTAATTAATTTTGGTCTCTTTTATCTTGTTCAGATCTCTAATGGCTGGATATTGGGTTTGCCAATGTTGCTTTCTCAAGACAGGGCCATTCATGATGTCAGTCCATGGACTGAGGACCCAGTTCCCTAATGAGAACCCTGATGCCCTGCATGATCTTCAATGTTGTCATTATTTACTCCTCACAGTTCTGCTTAGTCCTTACACCACCAAGGAGGTGATGTGGGAAGGGAGATTTACCTAGATGAGCACCAGAGGGGCCGAGAATGATGATTTTTCTGCAGATCACCTGCGCAAGGTGGGGCCCTGGGTTCTGCTTTCTCAGGAGCTGGACACAGCACCTTAGCAGAGTGAGAAAAATCTCAAATAATTTTCTTCAGACAGGATCTTCTGTGAAGCTATATTATTCGCAATTGCAATGGCAGGCGTCCTGCCAATTAGGAGTGCATTATAGTAAACAAATCATAACCTTTTATTCCCTATTCCCTGACACCTGATCACCTCCCCTGTTTCCTCATTGGCCAAGTACTACAGGTTCACAAGCTATTCGATGCTACTCTATACCATATATGTACAATTTTTCTTTTTTTTCAACCCTTTAATTTCTCCCTTTTCCCTTTTTTTCCCCTTTCTTTTGTTTTGAGAACCTGTGATCTTTGTTTTACTGTTCCCACACTGCTCATCCCGTTTTTCCTCAAGCTTCTGCCTTATTTTGGAACAGTGAGGCCTTCTACTGTCCACTTATCTACTTAGCATTTCTCCTTATTATGACTACACAACTACCTTGGAATACAGAAAAGTAATTCTCTACTGCAAAAACACAACTTAGTTTCTCACAGCAGCAATGTTCATGTCATAAAGTAGGCTGGACTTTTGAAACTGACTCTCCAAGTACTTGTCAGCAAAATTCATGCAGGAAACAGTGCAACCCTGCCATGCAGAGGGTGTTTGTACCTGCACTCACACTTGCATGCCTTGGCAGAAGCAGAGCTAGAATAGGGAAAGAGCGCTTGGCTTAAAATGCAGCTTGTGTCTGTGATCAGAACTATCTGATGTGAAAATAAATTAGAACGTTCACTTTATTTTTTCATGTCTATGACCATCAGAAGTGCAAAGACTTGAAAGGATGCTTTCTTATTATAGGCAAATGGAAATAGATTAATACATTGTGAATCAATCATGTTCCTTAAAGTTCAACTCTCTTTTCTGATGAACAATTTATTACTTTTTACATCAAGTGCTACTCTCTTTGACCTTTCTGACTGCTAGACAGGATGATTAATTGAACAAAAGGGAATAGTGATCAGTGAGAAATGTAATATAGCACTGACACTAACTCTCATGGTTCCTTGAACTGTTGCAATAGTTCAGAAATGAGAGCACTCTCATAATCAGCTTGCAAAGCAGAAGAGCTCTCCGTCTGGACTATGCAGACGTCAGAGGGCTGCACCTGCCTCCACAGAATTTGCTCTACCATATTCTTGCTGTTGGTGCTGTGAGAGATGTATGAAGCCTCATGAAGTCAGGCAGGGAACCAGGTAAATGAGACCCTCCATCAGCTGCTGCCCTCACTTCCCAACCTGCAGGATCCTGCTTGCTTCCTCCCAGCTCTGCAGAGCTGCAGTTTGCTGGCGTGGTGTTACTGGCTGTGAGCAGCCAGTTCTGCATCCGTAGTTCCCAGGAGCTCTGAGCCATCTCAGTCACAACTGTAAATGAGGCTTTCCAAATGGGCACCAAGAAACAGACACCATGTTTCTGACAGATAATGATTATTTGTTCCCAAAATTACATTGAGTAGAACTGTTGAAGAGTCTTTTGTGCACCAAGTCATGCTCTATTAACCAGAAAAGACAGCAGGAAAGAAATCACAACTGTGCAAATATTAACCATTATCTGTCAGCACAGATTAATAGCACTGAAACCTCATTGCCCAAAAGGCTATACTTGCCTAATAAGCCAGCGATATTTTTAATGTGAGACCTCACTTTAATCCTTATGCATTCCTGGGCTGTTTAGACTGCTTTGCTTCAAATGTAAAATCTAATCAGTGCCCCACCTTCTGCTAAAAGAAGGCCTTTTAAATAAAACTTTGATAGACATTTGTCTTACATAAACCTTACTCTTCCACCCAAAGACCAAAAGCAGAGCACTGAAGGAAGGATTTGTCTAAAATCATAGAAACACCTGGTTTTAGAGTGCAAGCAATCCTATTTAAGAAGTTGGAAGATGTTTTGTCTGATAAACATTCCTCTAACTTACACAGGACTTGGGAAATGTGTAATGGGATGTAAGTATTTAAAAAACAAAATGCTCTAGATATCTGTGTAAGGAACCCCACAGAAATTCAACTTTTTTTTTTTCTGTTTTTTTTTTTTTCATTGTCTGTTGACCTGACTATCTCACAGATGAGGAATTCAATATCTGATGAGATGGGAAACTTTTTCCAGGTCAGACAATAGCCAAGCAGCAATGCCTCTGGTACTTTCTGAGGACAGGCAGGCAGGGGAGGTTCCTGGTCCTGATGTGGAAGGGTAGGGGGCCAGGTGGCTCGCAGTGAAACAGGGTGCTGTGAAACAGTGCTTTTCAAAGCAGCTATCAGAGCTGGGAAGACTGGTTGGCTCAGCCTCACACTGCTTGGTTATTTATAGGGTGGACCTGGCTTTCTGGCCCCAGACTGAAAAGCACCCAGTGCGCTCTCCTGTAAGGGCTCTACGCTGCCCAGCAGTCCCACCTGAAAACACCATCAGACTTTTATGATGGAAAGTGCTTTGATTTTTTCTTCACAGGTTGAATTTTTGTTTGTCTTATCGCATTTGGGGTCTTTCTGCTGCAGTGCTTGCTGCTCATCAGACATGTCTTACCCAGCTCAGAAAGACAGCAAATAGGTATTTGGTGCTATGTGACTCCAAAGACTCACAATTCAGAGTGGTCTAATTAATTACCAGACTGCTTTGAGTGAGTTCTGCAGCCCATGCCCTGCCACCCAGCTGCAGCTCAAAACCAAGGCCAGTTTGAAGCTCTACTGCCTTTGCCCCATGCACTTCAGCAATATCTTGGCTGCAGAGGCTGATGTTCTCCTATGTTCCACACCTCCTGGGACTGAAGCACAGTCCCTTCATGCACACTGCTCTACCATGAGGGCTGACAGTGCTGTATCCCAGAGAGTAAGCTGGTAAGGCTGCTAGAGGATAAAGCTGAATCTGCAGTGGAAATAATCAAATAACCATTAGACAAGGTTTTCCAGCAGAGTCAGATAATCAGAGCTCATATTTGTGCTGTCAGAAGCAAGACCAGAGTCTACAACTGCTGTCCCCGAGGAGCTTCTAGGTCCCAAGCAGCTGGGCAAAGTGAGCACACGTGGGGCTACTCCACCAGCCGGGGAGCAGGAGGGCAGGGAGAGCCAGCGCTGACAAGGTGGCAGGAAAGAGGGGCTGCTGACACCCAAAACCTGGAAATGGTCTCCTACACGGGGATAACAAATGGACACTGAGCTCTTCTGTCCAAAGGCAGTGCCCTGAGCCAGTGCTTCTCCCCTCACCCTCCGGCTGGCCGGCCACGGCTGCGGCCCTGCTCCTGCAGGAAGCTCTTGGCACAACTGCACCTGCAGGCTGTTGGAGCAGGCTTTCATTTTCACCTTCTTCATCCATGTCTCTGCAACAATTTGCCATCATTTTATGTGTTCAGTGTTTTGATCTAATTCATCTGAGAAAACACCAGATTCCTAGCCCAGCTTGGCCCCAGGAAATGCTGGCCCAAGACAGCAGCATTTCCATCAGCTCCAGCCTGACCGGGTGTCACTGGCCGCAGGGGTAGAGCTGTTCAATGCCTCCTCCCTGCCCATCAAACAGAAAATCAGAGGGAGGCATAGGCTTGCCACTGATCTCAAAAACTTCAAATATCTCCTAAACAATAAATTACAATGACACATCTTACTCCAAAAGTTTCCCCTGATAAATTACATATACTAGCATCTTTTGAAAACAAACAAATAAAACAACAAAACAAAACAAACCACGAGAAGTTGTTATTCCCATTGTGCCAAGTCTCAACAGGGATTAGGGCAAATGTGCTGGGACACTGAAGGCAGCAGAGAAGCACCCAGAAGAAAGCCAGCGCTCGATAGCCACCAGCCTCTTCTAGCACCCTTGTCATAGCTAAAAACTTGTTTAATCACCATTAACCCAAAAAAGACTGGACATACCCATAGGATGAGGGCATACAAGGCAGTGGGAGTTCCAAGACAGGGGGCATTTAAGCCAAGGGAGCAGAACTTCAGAGATGTCCAAGGCAGAGAAGGAGATTTACTGAAGTCCAAGGAGGAATCACAGGAGGTGCAAGATGACAAGAAAATAGCTGCAGGAAAGCAGGAGCCTGCCAAACTACAGCTCAAATAGGCTAAACCCCATGAAGTTCATCCGTTTATTCCAAATCAGAATGATGTTATCTTAAAATTTCTAAACCCTCCTAAATTTCATTTTGTGAGATAACAGACAAAGTGCATTTCTAGCTCTTACTTAGTTTTACACACACAGTTTATCAGCACTGTAGTGTTTACAAGAATATTGTATACATGCATGTCTCTGCTCCTCCAACACCTGTAATTTAGGTGGCTCAAATGCCCTTAGCTGCAGGAGGGAATTTCTTCTTGTGCCCAGTTCAAAACATAGCACAAAATAAACATCTGTTTACCTCCAATCTTGCCAGCAATCTGGAAGCTTTGTAAGACATTGAGAGAGAGAGAGAGGGATGGAGGGGGAAGGAGAGGGAACAACATCCCGGAAATTAATTCATTTCCTATGACTTCACCATTAGATGGTGCCAGTCTCGTCAGGACCAGGGTGGCTGTCATGCTTTGCCATGCTGCTGAACCAGGTATGTTCCCTTTCCTCCATTTTTTCCTGCTATTTTTCAGCAGTCAACATTTTAGGGCTATGTCTAGTAGCATTTAGGGGTGCAAATTCCAATTTGTTGTGCATATGGATCTCAGTGTCAATGATAACGAAAAATAATAGTGCTTCACTACTGCCATTGCTGGTAAAACGCTACTAGCCCTGCACTGAGTTTGCAGGACCCCAGGACTGAGACTTGTCTGGCTTGCTCTGGCCATCCTGAACTTCCTTGAACTGTAACAGCATTTTGTCTAATGACCAGGTGGCTGTGCCTACCTGTGCCTAACTCATTCATCTGTGTAAGCCACAAGCCCAGGTTTTAGAGGAATGGTAGTAATGAGCAATTGTCCTGTGTGGAGTGAGGAATCCATGGCTCCAGTGGGAAGATGCAGTGTAGAGGAGCACAAGCCTTGTACTGCACCAGGGCAGAAATTACCGCAAGCACCAGCACAGCCAAGGGGACACCAAGCTGGAAAGCAGCTCTGCAGAGAAGGAGCTGGGCGTCCTGGCAGGCACCAAGCTGACCATGACCAGCAGCGTGCCCTGGGAGCAAAGGCGGCCGCCAGCCCCCAGGGCAGCAGGCAGGGCCTGGGCAGCAGGAGCAGGGAGGGGACCCCTGCCCCTGCCCCCTGCCTCTGCCCCTGTGTGTGTGTGCACATGTGTGCATGGATATTTTCTTGTTCTATGCTTAGCTACAGGAATCCTAATGAAGCACATAAGAAAATATATCCCGTATCTGATATATTTTTCATGGGTGTGATGATGATGGAAATAGTTTCAAGTTTAAATTACCATGAAGTACATAAATGTGTAAATGAAACATGAAACATAAGGATGTAAATATATATATGACATTTTAAAATGTTTTCTGCAAGTGGTGTCTTAGCTTGTCACTGTGCAGAAGGACTGAAGAAGTAATTGTGGGCCACATATAATGGCATCACTAAATGAAGTTTTAATTCTGCCAGGCGCAGACAGTGCACACACTGTGAGACTATGTAAACACTGACACCAGTTTTAATCAAGTTAAACTTCAGTCATTTCACTCAGTATTATTTCATTAGAAGAACTGTGCTGTGAAAAAAAATCCTTAATTAACATTTTGCTCAATTAATTATTTTTTTCTCAGAGGAGATTCGAACTTTATTAAATTATTTGAAAGAAAACACATCTTAATATGGATATTTCATTAATTCAAAGCAAACCGTAAGCTTCCCTTTTAATAACAGTTGTCATTTGTATTGATCTTCACACAACTTCTCAAATCAATAATCCTTCTCAGAGGTTAAATTTTGCCTTGAGACAGAGACCTTATGAAGAGAAATGTCATGTTTCAGCCTCCTGGAATGTTCTGCAAGCATAAGATGAGACATGAAAAAGAGGCAGAGAAGCAGCAATGTTATTTTTGCCTGGAGGAAGAGAATTCTGTTGATTTTATTAGCTGTGCAGATACTGTAAAATTCAGGCTCTCCATTCAGGTTAGTCTGGCACATTTGACAGCTGGAGCCTTCATCTCTGGATCCTTCAGCCCCCTGCTCTGCTGGAACTCCCATTTTCCCCCCATCAGACATCGTTCAGAAGAGCACCCATCCGTCACCTCTTCTTAGCCATGCTCTCCCTGCACACTGCTCCCTGCAGCGCCGCAGCTGAGTGGCACCCACTGCCCCAGCCTCGCAGAGCACCTGCAGCTGGATGGCAGGCAGCTGGGCTGCAGGGCTGCCGGGGAGGAGCCCCCAGGCCTGGCATGGCCATGCTGGGTCTGTGTTGGGGTGCGCGGGGCAAGGATGCCACCACCTCCCTGGCGTGGGCTCTCCAGGGAGCCCCCGGAGCTGGGCAGTCTGTTTCTCCGTGCTCTGCCGCTGCGTCCCCTGGCTGAAACATCCATGTCCCATGACACTTGGCCATGTCTGGGGCAGGGTCAGGCTGGGTGTCAGCAGGTCCCAGCCACCGGGACGATTTGCTGCAGCCGCCTGTGGTGCCCCACCGAGGGGCACAGGGCTCCCCAGAGAACACATTCCTCTGTGGGTACAAGGCTTCCTACCTGACTGTGCCTGCTGCGCCCAGCAGCCTGCTGGGAGGGGGCCAAGTTTCCAGTTAACCAACAGAGGCATTTAAAGAGAGGGATTAGTATTCATGTAAAGTACCTTTGAAATCACTCCACGCCATAATTATGCTCAAATTCATTAGCAATAATATTAGAACTATAATTAAGTTCCAAGAATTCTGTGAGCTCCAGAAAAAAACAGACCTTGTTATGGGGATGTTGGCTACTGTGGTCACCATCACTGAGAAGGTAAAATTAGACCCACAGCAGTGTGAATATATTGCTCAATAGCCTTGAAATCACATTTTTATTTTGATTTCTTTTGCAACATCCTAGCATAAAGTAAAATTTTGACATCTGATTTCTACCTTTTTCTTTCTGTCATTGGATCAGGATTCCTAATTTAAAAATAAATAAATAAATAAATAAATATAATAATAATCACAGAAACACTAGCTTACTAAATTACTTAAATTTTTTTATACCATGATGACACCTGGACAGCATCCTACAGGATTCAAAAGTATAATTTCATATTAGATAACTGTATATAAAATATCTTTTAAAAACTAATTGCTCCCTTAACTGATGTCCCAGGATATTCCTTTGGTGGGAGTTACTCTCTGTAGATTGGATGCTTCCAGGGGCTGTCTGTATATAACACATGACAGTCTGGGGCTTGAAAAAGAAACAACCCAAAGAAAATGTAGAAGGCATTGCCCATGAAGTCATATTTGACCATTCTAGTCTTAAAATCCAGCTTACCTCTTCCAAAATCGATGTTTTTCTACTTATTTCTAGGAGATATGATTCCATCTCAGTAATCTATGTCAGCTTCAAATTTATGTAAAGTTAAATGATTTGAAGTATTTAAGAATCATAGAATCATAGAATGGCTTGGGTTGGAAGGGACCTTAAAGATCATCTACTTCCAACCCCTCTGCCATGGGCAGGGACATTTCCCACCAGCCCAGGCTGCCCAAAACCCCATCCAGTGTGGCCTTAAACACTCCCAGGGATGGGGTAGCAACAGCTTCTCTGGGCAACCTGTTCCAGTGCCTCACAGTAAAGAATTTCTTCCTAATATCTAATCTAAATCTACCCTCTTTCAGTATAAGGCTGTTAACCTTGTCCCATCCCTGACAATAGTCTCTCCCCAGCTTGCCTGTAGCCCCCTTCAGGTACTGGAAGGCTGCTGCTCTACGGCCTTCTTCAGGCTGAACAACCCCAAATCATTCAGCCTGTCTCCATAGGAGAGGTTCTCCGGCCCCTTGATCATCCTTGTGGCCCTCCTCTGGACTCATTCTAATACTTCCATGTACTTCTTTTGCTGGGGCTCCAGAGCTGAATGCGGTGCTCCAGGCTTGTCTCACAAGAAGAGCGTAGAGGGGGAAAAGAAGCTAATGATGATGTATACAGCAGGGGAAGCAAGCAGGAAGAAGTCACCAGGTGGGGCTGGCAGTGCTGCAGGAATGGGTGGCTTGCAGGACCCAGCTGCAGCCAGGGGCTGGTGCAGGTGACTGGGGAGGCGCTGGGGTGGCTGCAGAGGGTTTTGCGCTCAGCAGAAAGTGATGGCTGCTGTGCCCAGAGCTTTGAGCTCAGTGGGACATCTGTAACCACACAGGCAGCAGGAGGAGGACAAGGAAATGTAGGCAGTTGTTCACAGGTGGGGGTGACCAAGAACACAGGGAACGGGTGGGCAGTGCCATCCTTGCTCGACTTCCTGGGGGTCTTCCCTGGTGCTTGCCCAGAGGAGGGTCTGCAGCCTGGCCCACAGCAGTGCAGGGCACCTGACCCCGTGCCTGGGCTTAACACAGTAGGGACAGCGGGAGCAGCCCAGGTAAATGACACAGTGGGCACAAGTTCCCTCGGTGCGGTCTCTGGCTGTGCTGCTGCCACTCCACCACCTGTCTGCCAGGCCTGCTGTCCCTCTTCAGTGCACCAGACGCATCCTGTGCTGCTGTGCCTGGCACCTGCCTACCTGGACGTGGTGCCCTGCTGGCAGCACCGTCGCTGCTGGCTGGCGTGCACAGCCTCGCTCCAAACCTGGCAAGTCAGAGCTGTCCCTGCTGAAAAGCAGAAAAACAAATCCATGGTATTTGCAGTCCAGGCAACTCTGTAGCCACTGTAAGCTGTTAACTTTGGGATAGTTTTATGGCAGTTTACCCATCAAACAGTTTTCCCTGCAGGCCTGTGTTGCATGCATCAGGCTATTTTTACGTTGTGCTCCTGGAGACTTGTTGAAAGGTGTCACTGCGGCTGTGTGTGCCTCCAGGACACACAACTACACAGGGACAGCAGGTGCCTGTTTTCCCTCAGTCTCCTCAACAGTTTACACACCAGTGTGATGAAAGCAAGAGTACACTTTTGCAAACATTGTAAGTCAGGCCAGACAGACGTTGACATTTAGTCCCTGCATGTTTCTCCCCGGTGAGTCAGATGAGGAGGAAAGATCCTCCACAGAGGTGGCAGCACCGTATGTCTGCAGGCCGTGAGACCGCTGGGGTTTGCAGCAGCCCTGCGAGCACATGGCAGGGCAGCCCTGGCCTCCTCCGCTGGCACTGAGCAGCATTGCACCGCTGCGGCTGTGGCCGGCTCCCAGGTCCCTGCAGCACACGGACATTTCTGAGGAAGGGAAATCAGTGGATGCTTGTGTTAACTTTTCATTTCAGACTTTTCTTAAATACCTGAAAAGGCTGTAAATGGGTAAGATGAGATTCTCAACTTACAGGAACTGTTTTCCTCCTAAGAAGGAGCAGAACAAACTGCAGTACCACCCCTGCAGCAGCAGACCACACGTATGATATCTGTTAACACAGCAGCAAAATCCTGCCTTTTGTTTGAAAGAACAGAAAAATCTCGGGATGGTTCAAGGACTATGAGAAGTTAATTGTTTTCTGCTCTTCTCTGATCATGACAAATGGGGAAATAAAAGATATTCAGCATAAAACCTCAGATAAGAAAAACTTTCATTACTGTGCACAGACCTGTAATCTTCATTGAAAACAGTCTGGAATTTGTACACTTTCCTTCACTTGAGTCGCAACTATTTTTCAAATATGGATGATTTATCTGTTTCCCTTTCTGTTCTTCTGACATATTTGGTTATAAATGTGAGAATAAAAATAAGGTGCTCCATAGAGCCTGTGAAAGTAAAAACTGCACAGTGCCCTGTGGAGATAACCCATTATCCTCATCAGCTTTTATCAAAATTGAGAGTGGTAAATCTTAATCTGTTTTCAGGGAGCCACACACTGCACATTTTTTAGAACAGTTGTGAGAATTTTTATCTGATTCAGTGACACCATTATTAATGGGAGTAGGAAATAGCAGCAAATGTCTCTGTTGCTCCTCCGATGATGGTATCTCACAGCTGTTGTCAGATGGCATGACTGAGGCATGCTTGCCTGAGATGTTCTTTCAGCAAGAGGCAAACTGAACTGAAAAAGGGAGATGGTGATTACAGGCTCTTTGCTGGAGCGCAGGCACGGTCGAGCAGCAGTGCTGCCAGACGCCCTGCAGGAAGAGCAGTCGGCAGCGTCCCAGTGCATCCTTGCTCCATGCAGGGGGTGGGCAGCCCTGCTGGGACAGAAGCCAGTGCCTGCTCCCACAGAGCCTTGCAGGGCTGAGCACCCAGGGCTACACTGGCCCCAGGCAGGGCACCGCCAGAGCTGCTTCCTAGCCAGGTTCAGAAGGAAAGCAGAGCCAGGTGCTCCGTGCTCTCAGGGTCAGAGGCAAGCTGTTTGCCGCACATCGCTCTGAAGAGAGCTGCCTGGCACAGGCAGGTTGCTGCTGGCACTGTGTCCTGCATTGCCCGTGCCATTCTTCGTGGCACCATGTCAGGCCCCAGCAGCATGCCATGCCTCCAGCCCTGCTCCCACCAGCCTTGCTCCCACCCAGCAGCGGCACAGCCGGGCCCACCCTGCCCGCATCTGGACCCAGAGGAGGGTGTGATAGTGGGGTCCGTTTCCCCAACCTTGCTCACCTCAGCAAGCTCCATGTCAACCAAGGCAGTGCCATACCCATGCCAGGTCACATGGAGGAAGGAAGGAGAGCAGAGTCCCTGCTGATTTTATTGGCATTTCCAGATGCACAATATGTTAGAGGGCAGCAGCGTGTTACTGCTCCTAGTGTCAAACTAGTCTTAATAAGACTAAGAAAAGTTTTGTTGAGATGATAGGGAACTGTGCAAGGAAGGAGAGCAGAACTCAAATTTATTCTCTCCCTGTAATCATCTGGATTTTTCTGTTCTATCTTAACTATAAGCAAAATTTAACCATGGGATCATAGAATCATAGAATATCCCAAGTTGGAAGGGACCCGTAAGGATCATTGAGTCCAACTCCTGGGATGGCAGAGGTATGAATGGGAAGCACTCTCTAGGCTATGGCATAAGAAAAGCTCACATTAAAAAAGAAGCACAGCACATCTTTAACCTGAGAAAACAGGTTCACAGCTAGCCCTCTGGAGTTTGATGGGACAGCTTTTGCTGAACATTAATTAATCTGATGCTACCATATATCTGAACTCGGCCTGGGTGTGTCCCTTTCTTCCAACCCAACACTTTGTCCTTGTGGGGAGTCAGGGCCCTGCTCAGGCATCCAGGGGACTGGCACAGGGTCTGGAGCGGCCCCAGCTGGTGTTTGAGTGCCACAGACCCCATGCACATCTGCTGCAGGCATGTGAGCTGCATGCAGCCACCTGCTCCAGTGCCACTGCTGCAGGAGAGTCCAGTCTTCTGCACATGGGGAGCACAGCCACATGTGTGCCTGGCAGTTTGCACACAGCTCCAGCTTGTCCACAGGACTTGAGACACAGTGTGATGGAGAGATGCATACATTTGCAGCTACTGTCTGGCATCAGACTGAATACAGAACTCTGCCATCTGCATTTGCCATTTAATGACTTCCAAAGCATGACCAGCTCCTCCTTAAGGAGAACACACAAAACACCAGAATGCAAACAGCCCTGAAGGCTTTGTTCAGAGCAACCTCTCGGGTCCCTGTCAGATGATACTCACTCTTCATGGAGTATATCTCCAAGCCAAGGAGCTGCATATTTTGTCACAGCTACCAATACACATTTTTATAATGTTTGTTTAGTTTGGCTTTCAGTGATAAATAAACAAGGCTTTCTCAGTGGGAAGGGATTTTCAAGCAGACCCACAAAACAGTCTGTGTAATGCAGAGCCCTGGGCTAGATGTGCCAGTGTACTAATGGTCACTGGGAACCAAGTCCCTGGACGTTAGCCCCTGTCTGTTAAATGAACATTGCTTCTAAAGAAGATGTTTGTCCATCAGTGCTTTCCATCCATAACTTCTCCAGAAGAGCTGAGGACTGACTGTAGGGAGCACAGTGCCATGAGATTCTGGTGCAGGAGTATCAGGCTCGCTGCTGCTGCTGCTCTGCTCCCAGGGCTCTCCTGGTTCTTGAGAAGGTCACTTCCTCATCACTGTCTCCATGACTGCTGTAGAAGGGGGCAGGGAATGCTCTGTGGCTGGCCCAAGTGAGGCTTTCTTCCATTCTATTTTTATGGCTCATATACCTGGTATTTGTTCTGAAAGTCTCTGCTTATATACACATAGTATATTTGATATATAAACCCATATAAATACCACTGGCATATAATGAGGCACTGAAATTAATACAGACTATGTGCTTAGTGCTGCTGGATCACATTTAATCAAAACTCCAATTTTATTGGTGATAAGGAAGAAATCTTTATTGATGGAAATATAAAATATGAAAAACTGCCTCTCATACGGAGGCATTAAAATCTAATTCACAGAAAAATCTAGCTTAGGAAATGTATTGCACTAGTAAAAAAAAGGAGAGAGAGAGGAAGAGAGAGAAAGGAGAAGAGGAGCAGAGATGGAAACGTGCATAGGTTTATAATGTACTGCAGAAAAAATACTGTCTGCTACCTTTGTAAAGCAATGTTGTACAGTATTTGCTTCTAAAGCAGGTCTTTAGTGAGCTGAATGAGCAAGTCATAATGAATAATTCATTCACTGTATCATGCTTATTTCTCTGTTCACCTGGTGTCCGTAGCCTGGCGTTGCTTTTGACCTGGGCTCTGCAGTAGCAGCATGGGGAGGAGATTGCTTCAATGTGATGAGCAGAGCGTGGGCAGCATCTGAGAGCTCTGGGACAGCATAAAAATCACAGTACAGTCTTGTGGGGTTTATTTTGTTGCATTATTATCACTCCAGTGTGGATATATGCGACAGCTCAGTTCAGCACTTCCCAGCCCCATCACTGTTGGTATTCCCTGTGAGGCTGGCATTCTACAGAAAGGCAAAGGCACCAGGAATACTCAGTTGTAACTAAATTACCTCCACACCCACTGCAACAGCAACCAGGTGTTTGGGAGATTTTACGTCCAGGGAGGCCCCAGACAGATGCCTTGGACAATGAATTATCACATGAAATGACCTACCGTGCTGGAAATGGTGTTGTGCAGTACTATAAAAAGCTGTAGTGCTTTGTCTAGGCAGACAGATGCCAATTTTCCACCTCAAGGCAGGTAACATCATCACTCTGAAATTCCATTTGCACCCATTTTCATTATCTGTTCCCTACTTTGTACTGAAGGTTTATGTCTTTGCAGTCCCAGGTAAGCAGTGGCACTCAGCTGGGGACTGAAAGTAATGAAACAGGAATGGCATGGAAAGGTCACTGTGGAGGTGTGCAGAACATGCCAGGCTGAGAGGATGATGAGAGTTGGCATCATTCCTGCAGTTTGGTTTTGGCCCTGGAATAGATGTGCAGCCCAGAGCCAAGGGAGGAAAAGGCAGATCATCTGACCAGGGCAAGGCCCCAGGGCCACAGAGGCTGCTGGGGAAGCAGAGGGGAATGGTGTCCACAGGATGCATGTCCTGCTGCACCCAGTGCTGTTCCTGTCTGGTGTGTCACAGGCTGCCTGCAGCTGTTGAAGACTCCAGTGGGTGAACCAGGGCCAGGGCTTGTCCTGGTGGGCATGCAAGGGACAGCGGTGCTGTGTGTGCAGTCATGTCGGAGCTGTGAGCAGTGCTGGCAGGTCTGCAGGCAGGTTACTTCCAGGCTGTGGTTACAGACTTGTCCTGAACTTGCCATTAGCACCACTATATATCCTTCATACTATAATGTGGAGCTACTTTCTTTACATTTTAGTGCTAACTTTACCTGTTCTGGAAACCTATTGCTGTACTGCTCTCTGCAATGGTCTCTGGAGAAGCAGGCTAGACTAGGTTCTCAGCGAGTCTCATCTCATTTAAAAATTGCATTCTTGCAGTACTGTTATCTGCCCTTTGCATTGGCAAACAGAGTATCCTGCCCAGACAGGGTCCAATGTGCTCATGATGCTGGATGAATGAGACACTACTATTCCCACTCAGTACACAATGGCAAACCATCCCCCCTGCCATCAACCCTTAGTTTAAGTGGACAGCTTTCTTCAAGATTTCATTGTCACCAGTTTACAGGCTGTCCTTGAGTGCCTATGCATCACAGGGAGGAGAGGAGGGACATGCAAGGCCATGCAGGTCCGGAGCAGGGGACACTGGGCCGTGCAATTCCTGCTATATTCTGATAAACTATAAAACTAACTTCCCAGCTGTAGCAGGGAGGAATGCATGGTGCACAGCAACAGGAAGGTTTAATGGAATATGTTGATGGAAATGAATTCCTGGGTTGTGTCAGTGGAAGCCGCTTTGTTGCAATAGCAGACTGCAAATGGTTTAAACTGACAAAGACATCAATAGCTGCTGTGGTTCTTTCACTTCTGATGTAGGCTTGGATGGCTAAGTATCCCAAGACACTCGTACAAGAGCAGGCACTACTTTGTACAGCCTCCAATAGGGGCCACTTTCTATGAAAGCACTCACTTGAAAGACTTTGTGGCAAGCTGCTTGCATGCATGATTTTTCCCAACAAATTTGACCTTTCAAATGAATATTTTAAATGTCTTTAAATGTCTTTTAAATGCAATCACTCAGTTTTCCTCTCCAAGGAATGTAGCACACCTGCCCTTGCACCTGCTGGTGTTCCCTGGCAACAGTTACTGCCTCCCTGCCTAAAACAGAGCCCCATGCACTTCAGGTGGCAGCAGGTGGGTGTGAGCAAGAGCTGGGCACTGATGTGCCTTGTGCTGCCAGCCTCGCCCCCCAGCCATGTGCGCAGCTCCCTCAGGCCGTGCCATCTGCCCCATGGCTCGTGGTAGGCACTGGACCCCAGGATGAGCCTGCAGCATACAGCCAGGGCTCACCAGAGCCCTGCCCCATGCAGACCCCCATGGGCACCCCGGAGTGACTCCTTTCCTGGTGAGCAGCCATTGCCTGGCAGGGAGGTGGGTGGGCAGGCAGGTGCTGTGCAGCAATGGTCTGGGGGCTGAGGCCTCTGCTGCATGGTCAGAGGTCTCTCACCAGCCCTTACCTCCAGCACCCACACAGAGACACACTGCTCTGCACCAAATCTGATCCATTTTGATTCAGCCAATGCAGAAAATATTAAAATAAATATTTCTGTTTTAAAGTAGTATAAAAATTTCAAAAGTAATTTACACATCTGTTACTTCTGCTTCTAGCACTCCACAAATCCATTTTTATTCATCTGCCCTTGGCATACAAGCATCTGCGATTAATACTTATATTATGATGATTCTAACTGACACTGACATTTGTCCTCTAGGAAAAAAACAAACAAAAAAAAGAAGCAGGGAAAAATCTTTCTTTGTAATTTCAGGTGGTTTCTGTTCTGATAGGAATGTAAGACAAAACTGCATAACAGGCAGAGCTGGTGGTGCTGACTATACACATGGATTTGTCACCTTTCTACCTGAATGCATTTATACCATTAGTCAAGTTTATTACATCGGTGCCTGATGATGTCACATGAAAAGATGCTCTTGCCCTGGGCCAGAGCCTGATCAGAGAGGGCAGGAGAGAAGGGAGGACAAGGCGAAGTGTCCCCCTGGGTGCTACTGTGGACACTGCACCTGTGTCCGGCCATGTCTTCTCCACCACTGGGATATGGGTGATCACCTCAGCCTCCCTTCTCCCCAGACCCACCAGGCATAAACCACAAAAATTGCCTCACCCACCTTAAGCAGGCAGCCCAATCCAGGAGATATTCCTTTCACACATTTACCCCAGGAAAATGCCATAGCTGCTGTCAGAGTATACCTACAATTCACAGAAATGAAATAAAGAAAAATGTGTTCTGTTCATTTATTGAATAGCAACTTATGCACCCCACATCTGCAGTGAGATGCCTGTGCATCACTGTGCTTTGGAGCAATGATGCTATGTGTCTCCAGAGCCAGTGTTTCCCATGACCACTCCACTGCGTCTTGCTGGATTATGGCCATGATTCCCACTCACCTTGAGACATGACTCACCAGGGATGTGACTTCACACGGGCAAGGCAGGAACACTCGTGGGGCAAACCTCAGCAGGCACTTAGGGGAACAAAGCAAATTCCTGGGACACTGAAGCATTAAAGAGTCAGAAGTGCTTCTCAAAATGCATTCATCTTCATGCTAACTTCCTAAAGGGCTGTATTCTTACCTCAAAAATAGGAGGAGGAAAATGTAGAGAACATGTTTTTTGACAGATCACAAGAGAGTTTATTTACTTATTTTGCATTCTGAGATACAATGACAATGTTTCTAAAAGACCTCTGGGACTTCACCAAGAAGCTTTCTGGCTGCCAGCCTGCATAATACTCCTGTTTTCTCTGAGCAGGTGAAGGCACAGAAGGCTGTATGTACAAGACACCCTGCAAGCATACTCAAGTTATTCCTGCTTTGGTATCATCAATGGACAGAAGTATTTTTAATTATAAATGGCAGTTGCCACTGACAAGGGAAGAGGTCAATAATCATGATGATTTCCAAAACAATGCAAAACTTACACAATTTAGTTGTATGGTCATGACGGCGTCAGCAGTAATAAAATTAGAAAATGATGCAATGTACCTTGTGGTGCCCAAACCCTTCAATGATATTGACTTAGTGTTCAAAAGTTAATGAACATGTGGTCCTATTATTACTACATGGAGAGGTATTTACAGCAAATTACAGCAAGTTCTCCAGAATTCCCTTTTGAATTAGTCCCAATGTTAAACCAATACAACCTCACTGATAAAACATTGGCCTCTGCTCAGAAGTTGCTCAAACACAAAAATAAATTTTCTAGTAGAACTCCAGTTCAAGTAGAAGTCTCTCCCACTTTCAGGGGACATTTACCACCATTTGACATTAACTACTTCAAAATAAATGCAATCCTAAGGAAAAAAGAAAAATGACATTTCAATTTCCTGCTGTCAGTAACATATATTTTCCTGGAAATTCTTGAAAATAAGTAATAGGGGCAAATCCATCACAGCTGCATATTGTTGGTTAGCAATTCCATTCTTCAGCAATGTATTTTGTACTTGTGATTTCTCAGATGACACACTGGGACTGTGACCAAGAGCTAGCAATGCTTTTAAAAGTAATAATATCAGCAGTCAACAAGTGGAGATTATTATAGAGGTATTTATCTCCTAATCTTTTAAAACATGGGTGCTTGCCTTATTACTGACACCACGAAGGCCAACTGGATGTCACAGCACCTGAGCTCTCATCTGCCTCAGTCCATGATGGCTGGGTGCCTGCAGTGGATGGGACCCCAGTGGGACCCACCCTGGACACTGCTGGGTGGCCACAGGGAGCTCAGGACCAGGGGCATTACCTCAGCATCACCCACAGGTTCCTCAAAGCGTCCCTTCCATGGGAACATGGGCAGGTGGCATTTCTGAAATAAACTCCTTGAAATGAAACCCGGTCTCCTAACTCGTATTCTTAAAACATATATGCTGAAATCAGAAATAAGTATTGTCTGCACACCACTTCTTCATGTAATAGGTTTTTCTTGAATTCAAAATTGCTTTGGAGAAGCACTGTGTTGAACACTGACGGATGGGTCCTGTAAGTTTTCTGCAAGGTGACAAGTAGCGGTCAGGCTGCAGCACTGCAAATGGCTCAAAGGGTTGTGGTAAATGGGGCCACATCTGGCTGGCGGATGGTCACTAGTGGGGTCCCTCAAGGCTCCATTTTAGGGCCAGTCCTCTTCAATGTTTTTATAGACGATTTGGGTGTAGGACTAGAAGGTGTTTTGAGCAAATTTGCTGATGACACCAAACTTGGAGGAGTTGTGGACTTGGGTGAGGGTGGAAAGGCCTTGCAGAGAGATCTGGACAGATTGGAGAGCTGGGCGATCACCAACTGCATGAAGTTTAACAAACGCAAGTGCTGGGTCCTGCACCTGAGACGGGGCAACCCTGGCTATACGTACAGACTGGGTGACGAGACGCTGGAGAGCAGCCCCACAGAGAGGGATCTGGGGGCTGTGGTTGACAGCAAGTTGAATATGAGCCAGCAGTGTGCCCTGGCAGCCAGGAGGGCCAACCATATCCTGGGGTGCATCAAGCACGGCATTCCTAGTTGGTCGAGGGAAGTGATTGTCCTGCTCTACCCTGCACTGGTGCGGCCTCATCTCGAGCACTGTGTGCAGTTCTGGGCACCACAGTACAAAAAGGACATTAAACTGTTGGAGAGTGTCCAGAGGAGGGCGATGAAGATGGTGAAGGGCCTAGAGGGGAAGACATGAGGAGAGGCTGAGGTCACTGGGCCTGTTAAGCCTGGAGAAGAGGAGTCTGAGGGGGGACCTCATTGCAGTCTACAACTTCCTCGCGAGGGGGAGTGGAGAGGCACGTAACCTATTCTCCGTAATCACCAGTGATAGGACCCGCGGGAATGGTGTGAAGCTGAGGCAGGGGAAGTTTAGGCTGGACATCAGGAAGAGGTTCTTCACCGAGAGGGTGGTCGCACACTGGAACAGGCTCCCCAGTGAAGTAGTCACTGCACCAAGCCTGTCTGAATTTAAGAAGCGATTGGACTGTGCACTTATTCACATGGTCTAAACTTTTGGGCAGACCTGTACGGTGCCAGGAGTTGGACTTGATGATCCTTATGGGTCCCTTCCAACTCCAGTTATTCTATGATTCTATGATTCTATGATTCAAAGTAGCGGTTAGCCTGCAGCACTGCAAATGGAGGCCCTGTAGAATTGTACAGCTTAAAGCATAGAAGGCACCTGGCAACAAAATATGTAAGAAGTCTTCGGACTTAGAGAGCTATGAAATGATAGTGAGGAATCTGAATTAAAAAAAAAAAAAAAAAGACAACCTATAGGTAGAAACAAATCTAAAATCCACAGGAGTCTTTCTTACTTAAAGAAAATTATTTTGATCCAAAGTACTTCTGCCCTGTGTATATGTCTGTCTATATAGCATGAAAGTATGTCTGTCCTTATCCATCAAGTCCTTTCTGCAGTAGATTTTACTCTTTTGTGCTTTAATGTGACAAATAGCACTATGCCTGAATTAGCAGTCAGGGGTCTATTCATAGGAATTGGAAATAGTGTGATTTTTTGGCAAAGCGGTACACAGGGGGTCTCAGCTCTCAAATTCACTAGCTCTGTAGTTGCTCCCTTTTTGTGACAACATTTATCTCTGAGAAATATATTGAAAGAAATTATTTCACAGTTCCTCACACATGATAGAAGAGTGAGCAAAGACATGAATTTATCTTCCATCGGCACTTTCAAGTTTATGAAAGTTCAGTGTATCAGCATAAAGCTTATGCTTACATGTTTGTTTGTTTGTTTGTTTGTTTTTACTTTTGCAATATGAAAGGAAAATAGTGTCCTGAAAATGAACACTAGCTATAAGGATACTGTTCAAAAAGTGCTCCCTGTGTAGTAGAGAGAATGGGGAAAACTGCAGTGAAGAAAAACAATTATAAAACTGCTCTTAGATGCTGGAGCCTGTTGTGCCCATTTCAGAAGAATGCTGGGACAGCTATTATGTATTGAAATAAATTTTCCCCATTTTTACCCCATTTTCTGCTAAGAATTCTGTCCAAAGCTGTTGCTTGAATACTCTGATTCAGTATACAGGGACAATCTCATCTTCTTGCATGGAAAAGGTTAGGAAATCAGAAGTGGGGAAAAAATTCACCCAAGCAGTTCTATGTCTCAGGAATGAAAATATGATTCTAAAGTCTGGCAAAGGTTTTTGAAAGAATGTGAAAAGTGTAGTCTGTACCTTGTCAATTCATTTTCTTTGCATTCCTACCTATAAAAGACTGTCTCATTCAATGAACCATCATCCACCTTTTGTCTGCAGAGTTCCACCATCAAAGGAGGACACACATAATGCAAGATCCCACAGAGACTTCTCTTTGTTCACTTTTGCATTTTATTCTTAAGAATATGGATTTTAAGACCAAAGAGGACCATTAAATCATTTTTCTGATGAACTTCAGCCAGAGAATTTCACTTCTAGTATGTGTGTGTGCCAGGTAGCTTGTTTGACTAAAATGTTCCTTTCGGAGGGGTGTTTGGTCTCCCTTTGGAGCCTTCAAGAGGTGCATAGCAATTTTTTTTCCTCAGAGTCACTGCCAGAGGTTGATATTCAACAGTGCTAAAAGACAGTGCCTTTTTTGTCTTGAATGTCATTAACATTCTTATTATGCCTTTTACTTGTATTTCAGATTCATTGGTTTCTGCTGGTCTCCTGCCATGACAGTAGAAATGGCTTCCATTTTTCTTTGTGAAGGTTCATGTTTGCAGAAGCTGTGGGTTTAGCTTTCCTTTACATCATGTCGTTTCCTGTGCTCAGAGGTACCAGATTCCACATAGGCATCCAGATAGCTACAGGTGCAAATACTGCACTTTGCACACAGAGCTGAATTAACCTGCAGGCAATGGCTCCAGTTCATTCCAGTGCTCACACAGTTTCCCCTTTATCCCAGCCGGCTGGGTAATTCATAGTACAGACTACACTTCAGTCTGAACTGGCCATAGTGACCTCTTCCCCATACTAGTTTGTGAGAACTGTATTCATTACCACCACCAGGATCTGTTTCCTTCTCTTCCACAAAGCATCCAAATCACAGCGCAGTTGAGGTTGTGGTCACTTCTGGCGGTCATGTGCTCTAAACCCCTGCTCGAGCAGGGCCGTCTGGAGCCAGCTGTCTTCAACTGTGTGCAGTCAGGTGCTGAGTATCTCTGAAGACAGACTCCACAGCCTCTGTGGATGGCCTGAGCTCAACCACCCTGACAGTAAAACAAGCAAACAAACAAAACCCTGCAAAACAGGACTTGTGGCATTCCTACAGTTATTATTCATGAGGTGGCAGTTGCAGCTCAGACTGGTTGGTGCTGCTAAGGCAGAGACCACTCATGGAGGCAGAGACAGAAAACTGAAATAGGCAGCTGGTAACCAAGAACATGCTGGATGTAATGTGTTTTATGCCACTAGGTTATTACAGACTTGTAGGAACCATCCCTTAACCTTCAGATCCTCAGGTTTGCACGGGTTGATTAGTTCTCTTGCTGCCTCTTGAAATGCATAAATGCAAATTAGACCTCAGACATTTGAGAATGCCACTTATCTTCTATGCATGTCTCTATAAAAAAAATTAAAATCTGTGTTATGAGCATCAGAAGTGTTAAAGAAATTATTGTTGTAGTCTTGGAAATTGCTTTCTTGCCTGCCAACAAATGTTTGGCAAAATGAATTATTGGAACTCAGTCTGTTGGAAACAAAATGTCTTTGCTGACAGAGACAATCCAGAATGTATTACAGAAACTGATCTACCTTGTTAGAATTCTGTGAAGAAACTTCCCTACTCTTACAGCAATGACAACTTTCACTACAAAGACTTCCTTTTTATCTGCCATTCTTTCTCTATGCTTTGTAAACTGGCACATTGTTCTCTGTGTTTGCCCTTGAGTGTGAGTATGCAACTTGCGGAAATTATATTACTATATTTTACAAAATAAATAAAGTAATAAAAAAAACATTATAATTCTGCTATAGAAAACCTGTAGCTTATACAGGGTCCTAAATCAGCTCCCAAGAAGATCATCATCCTTTCTTCACTGTGCTGCTTTTTGTCTCCAAAGCATGTGGATGAGCATGCCAACAGTCTCTCAAATTCCCTACTGTCTTCCCTTGGCCAGGATTATCCTTTCTACCTGTACTCAGAGGCTCTGGGTTTGTTCCTGAATCCACCTCTCCTTCAGCCAAGCTCCATCCATGCAGCTCCTGAGCTCAGAGATCCTTTACAGTCTTCCCCAGAACCACCTACAATGCCTCTATTGCTTGTAGGAGCTGTATGAGCTTTTACTCTCAGCTCTGGCATACAACCACAGTACTGGTCTGTAAAGTAAATCCATGTCGCTGGTAGAAGAGATGGACCTCACCCATGTTCTCATCTACATGGCTTTTGCAGCTTCTTCACCTGTCCTCTCCTCCTCCAGTGCTGTGCATTTAGGTGGGTGATATCACAGAAGTGGACAGAAGGAGCAGAGCAGTCCCCCTAGCTGTCTCACATGCACACTACTGTTTGAGCCCTGGTGCAAGGAGAGCTGTGGAAACAGCCTTCTTGGTGCACTCCCTCCTGCACACAGCTTTGAGAGCCCGTAAGAGACACTGGGACTGAGCCACCCTCTGCCTCCAATGGCCTTTGCTGCTGCACAGTCTGTAAAGGAACTCACATCATTTGGCTCACCTTTGGTCATCTCCCATAGAGGATAATGGAAAGCTTCACTTATTCAGTTTAAACACAGAAAATCACTTTTCAAACTGCCAGCAAGTTTACAAATCTGCTTAACCATAGGAGATGTGAAAAGGCAAGTAAAGAAGCCTAGGGGAGTTATTTACTCTTCTCTGCAAAAACAGGAAGGAGACACACATAATGTTAGGTTAACCCGCAGGCACAGCCCGTCTTTCTGTCTGTCTCTGGTTCATCTCTTGCCCCACTCATCCAATGACGGGAAGCACCTGTCACTGCAGCACAGGCACATGTCCTGCTCCATGCACAGTAATGCTGATTGGCACCAAAGCGATGCTCAGGTTGATCTGCTTCTGACAGAGACATTTGTTCCATCACGAAATGTTTCCGTCAGGTGCAAAGTTCACAGCAGACAGCTGGGTCATGGTGATCTGTAGTGCTAATGCTGAGGAGTAATTTGTGACGGAGTCCACACTCGGGGAGATTTGTGACCCAGCCTGTTCATGTATTTTGTATGCTTCTCTATCTTATTTTCTTTTTTTTCTTTTCTTTTCTTTTCTTTTCTTTTCTTTTCTTTTCTTTTCTTTTCTTTTCTTTTCTTTTCTTTCTTTTCTTTTCTTTTTCTTTTCTCTTCTCTTCTCTTCTCTTCTCTTTTGTTTCTTTTCGTTTCTTTTCTCCTTTCCTTTCCTTTCCTTTCCTTTCCTTTCCTTTCCTTTCCTTTCCTTTCCTTTCCTTTCCTTTCCTTTCCTTTCCTTTCCTTTCCTTTCCTTTCCTTTCCTTTCCTTTCCTTTCCTTTCCTTTCCTTTTTCTCATAGTGAAGAGGAGCATTCAGTGGTGCAGAGGCTGGCACCACTTGCAGGCAGAGGCTTCCAGCCCCAGAACCCGGTGCCCTGGCTGCTCTCCATCTACAGCGCCATGGGCCCTGGATTCAGGGAAGGCTGGCTCAGGACTAAGGCTGCAACTCCCAAGCATCCTCCAGCACCATTCCCCACACACCTCCCAAGGTGAATGCCCAAGGTATCAAGGTATGGTGTGGGCAGCATGCCCCTCTGAGCAGAGGGTTGCTGCCCCCTCTCTCCACCCCCCCCATCCCCTGCCTGCCCCACTGCCTGGACACCTCTCAGATGGAGGATGCTGCTCTGCAACCTACAATACATTGATGGGTTACAAGCCAAGGATGGAATTTGCATGAAGAACGGTGCTTGGATGTGCATTTTTTAGTTGTCTTCATCCATCTGGTTTTTATGACTTTTTCCTCAGTTTGAACAGTAAGTATAGTACATTTAAGAAGATCGTGTCTACCAAGGCAGCAAATTGACTGTAAGACTTCACTAGTATATCTGGTGTGCCATTTATTATATTCACAGCTGAAAGAGCCTAGATTCTGGCAGCATCCAGGCTATGCTGGAATGCATACATATGGTTCACATTTACCCATGTCCTGCAGGAATGCATGCACATGCAAGTCTATAAAGAAGGAGGATCCAGAATACCTAAAAGCCAAGCTCTCACCAGAACTGATAGTTTGGCAGGTTTTCTATTTAGGTGATCAAAGCAGGCTTCAGGACAACTTTCCAAATTACTTCAGTGGGAAAAAAAAAAAAAAGTTTATATTCATAGGCAATGATGGGTTGGTATTTGACAAGATGCCACATTAGCCCTAGCATCAGATATCTGTTGCAAGATTTCCCTGAAAGACAGAAGGGTGGATAGGTCTCATACTGAGGTTTCTGAATTTCTAGTTCAGTGTTTTTGAGTGTGTGATATAAAAATCTCAGCTTCACCTCGGCTGCTGCAAAGCTTCTCCTCTTTGGCATGCTGGAAGAGTGTTTGACCAAAGATTCAGAGGCATGAGCATGAAATTAGAACTCAAGCAATGTTCATTGAAGGAACATCAGGGTCACACATTTGAAAAACCAGCCTTAAGCCAGCCACCCACCTCTCTTTATACAAGCCACCAGAGGCACAAACAGACACCTTGCTCTAAAGTTCAGACCTCTGAAATAACAGCTTGTGTTATCGGCTGATTCAAAAGCCTTCACCAGCTTTAACCTTGCTCATCAGCGCTAGACAGCAGCTTTGGTTGCCTGACCTTACGGCAATATCATAGCTGTGTACTACACCCACATTACTGGGATAGTGCTTAGTCCTGTGTTGGGCTGGCAGGATGCTGCAGAAGGCTGCAGGACTGCATCGCCAGTGGCTGGGAACATCTGGCAGGTGGTGTCAAACAGCCAAGGATACTCTTCTCTCCTGAGAGTCGTCTTAGGTATCTTTTCAAACTGAAACTGGAAACAACAAGCTTTGTAGGAGCAAAAGATGAAGAAAAACTCGTATATGCTTTTATACTGACACAAGTTTTTAAACTTTCAAAATTATTCCAGACATTTTAATGAGGCAGTCAAATGGAAAGAGAGTTGCTGTATATATTTAAAGCTTTTACATTCATATATTGTTATTCTTGCACCATTGATTCAGAGTGCTTGCTTTAGTGTTTGCCTTTTTGTTTTTTGATCAAATATTTTCTAGGTCAGAATTCTTGATGCCTGAAGCTTTCCCTGTGGCTCTTAGAGCAGCTACATGACCAACCTTTTTAATGAAGTAAAATAAGTAAGCTCATGAAACTTGTAACTTGGAAATTGGTGCTGCTGCCCAGGTCAATGGTGAGAGTGGTCACTCAGTCAGCTGCACATCTGCTTTAACACTCTCTGAGCCCACTCTGCAGGTTTCCACCATTTACAGACAGACAGTTATATAAAAGACACACACACATATGTATATATACGGACTTATACATATATGTGTATATTTGTGTGTGTATGCATATGTGTATGTTTATGACTCTGCGTGGTAATGTTCTAGGAGACACATCTGTACCAATCAGTACTGTTCCTACCCTGCTCATACATATTACTTCATCTGCAAGAGCACAGGATCACTGAGGACCGAGTGGGCTATTGCCCCCAGCCCTCACTACTGCACAAACTCCCACCATACAGACCTCTGCAATTCTGTCATCTTCTCATGCAACAGTGAGTGGATGGTCTGGCCCCAATACTGTCTTATGAGACCCTTCCTGAGTCTTAGCACAATCGTGATTAAAAACCATTCAAATTACAGCCTAAATATGCCCATATATCCATGTGCTCAGAAGCCCATACATTGGCTATTAGAAAAGGAGACCTTCTTTCTCCCTGGGATTTACCTCCATGACCATACACAAACAGTAACCTAACTGTCTCTTCATAAAGCCAGCCTCTCTTTGGGTGATGCAACATGATGAAGATCTTTCTGCACAGAAACCAGCACAAAAAAATCTGTACCATCTTGAAAGGTCTTTCCCACTCTGGCCATGTAGCTCTTCACTCCCCTAAGTAAGAAAGAACAAGTGTCCGTGGGCCCTGCAGCGAGCAGTGCTCTGAGGCCATCAGCACAAGTGTGCTTTCCAGGCTGGTTGTGCTCTGGGGCCACCGCTGTGGTTCCCTTCACAGCCCAGCCGCACACAGCAAGGCAAGGAGCAGTGGGGAGAGAGAGAGGAGGACAAAGCCTGCAGGCAGCTGGCAATAAGAAGTGAACAGCACGAGAGGAGAAACCTCTGGCTTGCTATCAAATAAAGTGTATTATTTATTACTTCTGCAGTTTCTTCCAACAAGAGTGGCTTTTCATACTTGATATCATCTTGTCATCCTCCTTGACATCTCTTCCTATCAGAATGAATCTTTTTGGACACAGCTGAACAAAATTATCCAGTCTTACAAATTGACTTATGTGTAATGACAACCCTTTTTTAGCAGAGAACAATCTCTGCACTCATTCTTGTACCTCATTTGCTACACAGTTATCCACAGTCCCTTGTGATCAGAGCACATCCTGCCCCATCTTAGTCAATTCCAGCTAACGAGATCCAGCTTATTAGGAGAAATTCCTACAATTCATTGCTGAGAGCATGTTTTTGCCAATTTAAACCTGTACTGAATGCAGCCCACATCACTGTTCTCAAGTTCAGTCCATAGCTCCACAACAATAATTTCCTCCTCCTTTGTCTCTGCAATGCGTCCAGGTCTCTCATTGGCACTGTCTTTGGCACGCTCCTGACCAGGGCCAGCCCCAAGACGAGTCCTGGAGGGCAGCTGCAGACCAGGGCTGACACCACCTTTGGAAGTGTTGTCACTGCCCCCAGGCCTCCCTTTCTGGCCAGTCCCTGCCTGCACTCGGGCTTCAGGCATGGACACTAGGCACTTAGTGTCAGATTTCTGTCCTCTCACTTCCCTCAGCCCCTTGGCACCGGTTTGGGCCAGGGGTCCCTGCCAGCAGTGGCAGCACTGGTGGCCTCTCCCACCACCAACATGGCAGAAAATGCATCACATGCGTGATTTTGCAAGATCTCCTCAAGAACTGCTGTTCAGAGGACATCAAATTAGCAACATCAATTACAATTGTTTTTAGGCAATGGACAGATAAAATGTAATTATTTATTAATGGAGAGCTGGTTTATTTTCTGAAATGATTTTGTTGGGATGAGAAATAGGGATTTTATCTGTATGGAAAATGGACCAGTATTGGGTAACTAGCAATTTAAAAAAATATACTTATGGCAAATAAATTTTCAGAGACTCTGAGAATGTCTTCAGTTTTTATCTCATAATGCTGGCAACTAATGTACCATCATTTTAAATTACTGTTGCATACAAGGAATTGAAATTAGACCCTATTGTGAGGAATTGCAATTAATTTTAATCTTGTAAGTGTTGTACAAAAGAAATAGCTTTTGTCTGCTTAACCAGACTGAAGATACCTGAATCGTTCAGATGTAGGGCATTAACTTCTGAAAATAAGTACAGTCTGTGATGCAACAGTATATTCAAAATTAGATATTAAACTATCAGATGATGCAAATGTTAAAAGAGTGTCTTGGTAAGCCAAGTCACCCACAGGACAGCTCTTGCAAGTGTTTTGTGACAGTTCCAGTCAGATCTTAAATCCTTTGGGAAAAAGGAATAAAAAACCAACACGTTCAAGCTACAGAGGAGCATGGGCACATGTAGGTGTGCTGAGCCCAGTCACATCGCATTGCTGGGAGCTGTGCAGTGGACACCAGATGAAGGTGAGGTGGAGGGTGGTGCTCAGCAGTTGTGTTCATGGATAATCTGGATGTTTCAGCTGGTGAATGCACTGGTACTGATATTTGCTTTGCTTTTTACCAGGCATGTGTAGTTGGGTTTTGTCACGCGAATGCTTGACTGTTTCAAGCTGAAGTGGCAACAGGCAGTTGTGGTGAAGGCCAAGCAGGGTGGTGCAGGAAGCAGCACCTTCTCCCTCTGCCACACCTACAGGACAGCTTTTCTATAGTGATGTGAATCCAGAGTGGGACTTTTAGTTTTTTATTTTATTTACGTTGTTGTTGTGCAAGGTACCGTCTAGTTGTAACAACAAATAACTTAATACATTGAGCCCAATAATACAGGCTTCAACAAAACAGAGTTTATTACTAGCATATTTAAAACATCTCTACATAATATCTGAAGTATATTTTCTGTTCTGGAAACATTTTCTGTTTGGAAACGTTTTTGTTTAGTTGGTTGGTAAATGAATAAAAATACCATTTTGAGGAGTAAGCAGGAGGAATGACTCTATTTTTCTCCCTTTCTCTTAAAAGCTGATTCAAATGTCTTTAGAGGAACGTGGAATGCTGAAATAAATTCCTGGGAGAGAGATGGAGTAATGGTCCATGTAGAGAAAATCAATGATAAATACAAAAAGCAGTCATTGATATTACATTTATTTTATCTAGATATAACACACATTTTTTGTTTGTAAACAAGACCGTACTTACATTCTTAAATTCAATTATTTTATGTTTATTAGTCACTGAAGAATAAGAAAGAACTCATTTTTTTTAAATTCTCATTGCTGATTCCAAACAAAATTATTTAGAATGTATTGCATGTCATAATCACAATGTACTGTGTACTTTATTGATAATGTTACATGTGTTTTTCTTAGCAAACCTTCACTTCAAGCTTTTGAAGGATTTTTATTTATTCATCTGTATACAAAGAGTCAATCTCAAAGCAGTATCTACCCAGGGTACTTTAGCATTCATAAAGACAATTGCAATGAAACACAAGCCCAAGGTAGCTTGGGCTACCAAGCATTGCTACCAAGCATTGCTACCTCATTGGCAGCCCCACTCAGCACTGCAGTGATGCACAGAGACAAGATACAGGCATTCCAAAAGAAATGCATTACAGGTGATGAGAACAAGCATATCGATCTCAGCACAAAACTGTTACTTGGTGTATGGCCCAAGCCAGCTGACTTCCGAAGACATGCAGGCACACCTCAAGGGCTTGTACTGTGCTTGAACATCTCATTCCAATAAATATAATTCACAGATCAGCACTTTTCACCTTCCAAAGCATAAGCATTTCTAGGTAGCTTTTTTAAAACAAAATTATTCTGTAAATAATATCATTTGCTCCTCTTAATATCTACATACCATAAATAATGCCCAGAGTGAACTCCTATCTGTTTTTGCTAAGCAGAAAGTGTATGATGCCCAGTTAGTCTGATGATTTAAGAGATGTGTCAATCACATCCAGAAATGCTTTTGGCATTCAGAGAGGTGATGGAGATAAATGTTAGGTTTCTTCTTTAAATATTGTCCCTAATATCTTACCTTAGGGCATCTTGCTTCAGTGTCCCACACATCAGACACATAGTCAGAAACAGAAACCAAAATCTTTTCAGTGGAAATAGGGAAAAATTACCTAGTAAAGCAGTGCTAATCAGTGCCATTTCAGGATTTTAGTGATGAACTATCACAGGGTGTGCAGGAATGACAAGATGCAGTTCTAACTCCAGGGCTCAGGTCCTCCATGGTTGAGCTTTACACTTTCCCTTCTTTCTCAGACTCCCTAACCCCCAATTATCACTCGCCACAGCCCAAGTTCAGTGATTTTTGGCACACTCGTGATCAAGATCATCCATTTTTCTCCACACACAGACAGTTTCAGAGGCTGGGCATGAAGAAGGGAAACTGGAGGACAGCAAGTCTGTCATGTGTCTCTGGGAATGGACAAGTAGGTTTACCCAGAGCTGGATGACTCTCTGTTGGCTCTGGACTGCCTGGCAGCCCAGGCTCCCTTCTGCACCTGTTAGCTCATTACACTTGATGTTTCCTTACAGACTCATCCACAGAATTAACATCTGGATCTCTCCAGTAAACACACAACCCATGTTCATAGTCAAGTTTCGAATTTGAACTAGTCCTCTTATCCAGATTTAACATAATGAATAATTTGCCGAGTAATCTTCCTAGATAACACATCTGTATTCTGGTTAGTAGAAGGAATTTACTGGCCAAAGCAGAAGAGAAGATATCCCAGAAGAGACTTTCACCTTCTGTGTTTGCTTGTTTATTGTTCTCTTTATTCTTCTTTGAATACACTCCAAGTTCTTAATGAAGCACTAATTGGAAAAGAAATGCCCTTTGCAGCCACTGAGATATCAGAACTGTGCTTTCATATCAGCGCTAAACTTGATGATTGTCACTATAATTTGCATGTTACTTAAGGAATGATGCTTCTGAACACCTATTTAAGCACCCCTGAAATCAACAGCAAAACTATCACTCATTTAATTAGCTAGGATTTCACACAACATCACATTTCAGATGTTATTTCACACTCAGAAGACTCTAAAGAACAAAGGCATCCCTGTCAGTTGTTTTGATAGACAGCTAAGCAAACATTTACCTGATAGGGAACTAGAAGATATCTTTTCAGGCTCTTTCATCTCATCTTGCTTGTACACATTTTAACAATCATGGACAATGAGTTTTATTCCAGAAGAGGTGACAGATCAAAGCTTTGAATCAGAAACTCAGAGGTGCTCATTGTGCAGAAGGAAGGACTGCCTCCTGTGCTTCAAGGATTGTCAGATGTGCCAATAGTTCTTGCTGAGGACTTCCAACACTGTCCCCAAACCATGCCAAGGAGTGGCCCTGCAGAGGTGAGGCCACAGGATGCTCCCCACATCAGCCCCAGTATCCCAGGGCCCTAGGAAAATACTAACCCCTCCTGCACCCAAGGATTACTCCCACCGGGGAAAGACTGCAGAAGTCCCCCTTCACCATGCTGGAAGGCCTTCTATGAGGAGGTTACAGCATTCATGGATAAGGGAAAAGCAACTGATGTCATCTACCTGGAACTGTGCAAAACATTTGACCCTGTCCCACACAACATCCTTGTCTCCAAATTGGAATGCCTTAGATTTGACAGATGGACCACTCAGTGGATAAGGAATTGGCTGGATGGTTGTGGTCAAAGAGTTGCAGTCAATGGTTTGATGTCCAAGTGAAAATCAATGATAGTGTCCCTCAGGGGTCAGTATTGGGACCAGTACTATTGAACCTCTTTGTCAGTGACATAGACAGTGGGACTGAGTGCACGCTCAGTGAGTTTGCAGATGAGGCCAAGCTGAGTGGCACAGTTGACAGGCTGGTGGAAAGGGATGGCATCCAGAGACACCTTGACAGGTTTGAGAGGTGGGCCTGCGTGAACAACATGGTTCAACAAGGCCAAGTAGAAGGTCCTGCTTCTGGGGTCAGGGCGAATCCCAAACATGAATAGAGGCGTGGACAAAAGTGAATAGAGAGCAGCTGTGCAGGGAAGGACTTGGGGGTACGGTGTGCATGAAAAGCTCAGCCTGAGCTGGCAATGGACACTTGCAGCCCCAGAAAGCCAACTGTATCCTGGGCTACAGCAAAAGTGCAGCTAGCAGGTTGAGGAGGTGATTGGTCCACCTCTGCTCCACTCTTGTGAGACCTCACCTGGATGTACTGTAGTACTCTGTTTCAACTCCAGGGCCCGCAGCATAAGACACAGACTGTTAGAGTGGGTCCAGAGTAGGGCCACAAAGATGATCAGGGGACTGGAACAATTCTCCAATGAAGAAAGGTTGAGGAAAGTTGGGGTTGTTCAGCCTGGAGAAGAGAAGGCTCCAAGGAGAGCTTACAGTGGCCTTCCAAGTACCTAAAGAGGGCTACAGGACAGATGAGGAGGGACTCTATCAGGGATGTAGTCATGGGACAAGGTGTAACAGTTTTAAACTACAAGGGTAGATTTAGGTTAAATATAAGGAAGATAAGGAAGAAATGCTTCACTTAAGAGTGTTGTGGTGTGGGAACAGGTTCCCCAGAGAAGCTGCAGATGCCCCATCCCTGGAAGTGTTCAAGGTCAGGTTAGATGGGGCTTTGGGCAACCTGATCTAGTGTGAGATGTCCCTGCCCATGGCAGGAGGGTTGGATCCTGGTGATCTTTAAGGTCCCTTCCAACCCAAACCATTCTACAATTCTATTATCCTATGACTTTTGTCTTCTGGATAAAAATGGGTTACAGATTCCTCTACCATTTAACAAGGAGAGGGGGAAACAGAACAGGCTGCATGAGTTAATTCTTTTGCCAAAATAAACAATACAACTTTCCATGTAAAATAATTGGACGATTCAGCAAAAGCAAGAAAATAGGCTACTTGTCTTCTGTGGGAGACTTTTCATGCCAGTTTCTTTAAGAATATACATATAATTCAGTAAACACTAAATCATACTTTCCTTTGCAACTACCAAGATCCCTAATTAAAACAATTTCATATTTATTTATTTATTTTTGCACTAAAACACTTTTTTCCAGAGGCAACATAAGCAAATGTCATGATATAAGAAAATCTGAGTCTGATTAGATTTGGAATAATATATGCTTCTGTAAGAAAAGGAAAATAACGTAATTTTACACCGCATGTGATACTGTTAGTGTTCCTTGCATGGCTGACTGATGATGCAATTGAACAACGAAGCGTGTATTACAACTTTTGAAATCAAATATACTATTCAATATTTGTTTCCCAAAAAGAATTGGGTATTTAAGCTACATTTTATGTTCATAAGTATTCACTCTAGTCCACTGAAGCAAAGTTAAAAGGAAGACAAAATATTTGGATGCAGCCTTTTATTTTAGTTCTAAATAAGCATTCACTGCTTTTTCATTTTATTACTTTGTTAGAGCTTCTAGATAGTACTTGAGCCAAAAATTACCAATTTATTTTCCAAGATCATGAAACATGGAATTAAACTTTTTTTAAAAAAGCTTTATATTCTTCATTCTTTACATTAAAACCTATTTGGAGTTGTTGATATAGGAACTGATAAGTGACAGAAGGATCTTCATTAACTGATAATAACATGCTAATTAAAGACAGTTGTAATCCTGTTAGCAAAATGTCTTTTAAATGACTATTAAATATCACTAACAATGAAAAAGTATTAACATGAATATTTTAAAAATTATTTTATATTTAAATTTGAAAATAAATTTTAAACTTTAATACAAATCGTGACTCAGTTTCCAAACATTTTTTAAAAGCCTGTGTTAGCCAAAACTCTTATTGTTTCTCTCGTTCTCATAGTAGAGAACATCTTAAAAAGGATCCAGAAAATGTTTTCTGTTTGTTTTTGTGTGTGTGGTGTGAAAGGAATGCAAATAAAAACTTCAGCTCTTAAGCCAGTGTCTAGAACAAATTTCATGTTGATGGAGGTATGGGCTGTTCTGGGACTAGACCTACACTTTCTTGTTTGTGGCCACTTCTCTTGAACACTAAGAAATGAGCCCAGGTGAAACTGTTTCCAAGGTGAAGGAGGCCTTGGCCCACTGAACCCCTTCCTAATGGTCTTGTGTTGGGAAGGGGTTCAGACCTGATGAAGTGGTTACCAGCAGTCTGACCACTGCAGTTCGTTTTTCTGCAGTCCTTTGGCACACAGAAGCAGAAACAACAGGGTCACACACTGTCATCCTGGGACAGGGCAGGTTACTCACCCTTCTTTGCAACTTCAGTGGAGAGACATGCACCACAGAGGTGCATGTATTTCCATGAGCATGGCTAACCTGCAGACAGAATAGAATCATTAAGGTTGGAAAAGACCTTCAAGATAGATGCAGTGTGTCCTTACTTCCCCTTGGTTTGATTTTGAACCATCCTGTTACCTCATGATTCTCTGCCTACGTATATGCATAATCAAATTCCTATGTATCTGTTTCTGAGTATTTAACTCTTTATTTTTCCTGGATAGTACGGATATTGAAGGTAAGAAAGGAAAAAATAGTCTAATGCACTCCTCTGAAGCAGAAAGTTTGAGAAGCTGTAGTCTGACAAAAAAAAAATAATCATTTTGCCCAACGTTTATGAATACATGTGGCTCTAAACTGCTCCTGAGGCTAAATAAATAAATACAGTATTCAAGTAGAAATGTTACTATTTTCATTGACACAGAGCTGAAGAACATTCACCATGAAGGACGACACTGTTGTGCTGGTCATCACGGTCAGGCAGATCTTCTCCTCGAAGTACAATGAGCTGTAATGACGGTAAGCTGTGGGGATGCCAGTGTGGGGCACTCCACAGGGGACTGGGGCAGCAGTACTGACCATGATAGACCACACATTACCTATTTCTCCTTGTCAGCACAAGGCACCAGAGAGCTCTGAATGTCACTCTGGGCAGCTTGCCTCTTGTGTGTAGTAGTGTTGTAGGCTGGTAAGGACCCATCCTTGAGCCCTGCGGTGGCAGAGGCAGTGTTACTGCCTGCCCAGGACAAACACTCAGTTGGGCACTCTAGCACTCATGCTGCTGCCCTCCTGCCTCAGGTAATGGCTACTGTGGTTTATGCAACTGTTTTCATTGTGCTTTGTTTCTGAGTGTCTGTGAGAATCAAAGGTCATCTTATGGTGATCATTGATGAAAGCAATCTATTCTTTTGATTAAAACACTAGTTAGATGTTAAGACATCCAGGCCATGCACAGATTCCTTTTCTATAAAAAAGGGAAGATTCTTTCTTCTGTCATTCCCTTCAACACTGTGTGTCTGGAGGATGAACTCTTGGACAGAAGCTGTACAGTGCTCAGTGCAATATGGATCTAAGTTTGTACAGTGCTGATATGACAGATATGGCTAGAAAAAAAAAAAAAGCTCTGAAATGATGCGTGTGTGAATTTAGAACTAGAATAAAGGTAATTCACAATACTTGTCTGCCTTCAGGTTTGGCTTTTGTGGGCTGAAGTGAATTTTGTGCAGAGAGAAATTGTTCACTTTAGATGCTCTGTGCAGGAATTATTTGCATGCATTGTCTAGGAATTCAAATGGCAGAAGTCTTTTTCAGTGTTCACCTTATTACTGAGGTTCCTCAAGCCTTGTGTAAAGTTTATCATAGCAGCCTTGTTACACTTTAACATCAGAAGCTACACTCAAATTTAAAAGACTTAAACTAGAATTAACATGCTGCCTGAAACAGTCTGCCATACAAAGTAACTGCTATAAGGTTTCAAGTCACAGAATTACTGTGTGAATAGTTCACCTCTTCTGGCCATAGCTGAGACATCCTTCAGAAATCTGCACTTGCAGACAGCCTAAGAAATTGGATTGAATCTGTAACTGTTAGGGAAAAAAAATAATAATAATGAAGAAATAAGTGGAGATATACTTGCACTTATTTCCAGTTCCCAGTCATGAAGAAATTCCCTATGATAGGGAAAATAGTCTTAGCTACACTTTCAACAGTACAACAGTAGTTAAAAAGAAAGTGCTGACCCTTTATCACTGTGGTTCTGCAAAATCTAAAGCAGTCATGTAGCTCTATTGAATGAATAGGGTTTTCAGTCAGTGCCTGATATTAGGTGAGATCTTCCAGAGAGCTGGAGCTTCCAACAGAAATGCATGGGAGTGAATGGAGCTCCACTAGTTTTGATGTTTAATTGGTAGAATTAGGAAAATACTCCTCTTTTGACTTTTAAATGCCATTAGCTCTGATATGTGTTTCTGCTCTCTGCATTAAGCCAGCCCATGCTGATCTCAGAAGGAAGTTTTAACAGTGCAAGCTGAGCACCAACAGCTGCAGCGCACCAGCCCAGAAAGCATGCTGCTGAAAGACACTAGCCACACTATGTGGCATGTGAGAATGGGGTAGGGGTAGTGTGGAGTGGGGGCTGAAGGTGCCCTGCTCAGCCCACACTGATGGAGGTGGTCCTGCAGGGCCAGGAAGGGCCACCAAGGCCCCACTCTGGAACAATGCCTGTCTCCAAACACTTGAAATCTCTAATAACCTGAGGGACAGGCACTGGCATGAGCTGGTACCATCCACTAGCATGAACAGAAAAAAAAAAAAAAAAAAGAAAACAAAAAAAAAACACCAATAGCTCAGAAAACTCTGTACAGCTGTACCTGCAACTAAAGACCCCATCAGCCTTGTACTACTCTTTTATGCTGATTTTCCACTGATCCTCTTCTGGCTCCAAAACCTTTTTCAGGATCTTCCACTAGGAAGAAACCACAAAATTGATATCAGAGGGTGCACAAAGGCATACATACTTGTGCCAGTGAAATTTTACTAGTTGTGATTTATATTTTTATGGAAAACATGTTGAACACTCAGAGGGTGGGATGTGTCACAAGCATTTGAAAACCTCTCCATTCATTGCAGATCAGAGGAGCTGATGCACGTACATAGCCTAGACCTGAGTGCAGGGGTTGCACAGATGCCAAAAAGACACCAAGCCATTGTCAAGAGTCAAGCCCTTATAAATAAGGATCTCTTCTCATGTCCTTTCAGCTGACAGATCCTATTGAGAAAATGGCTCTGAACAGCAGCTTGTAGAGCTTTGAGCCACTAGTGAGCCTGCCCCAGGGCAGCTCAGCATGAGATGTTTAAGTATTGTAACTTTTCTATAGTCAGTCTAAAATGATGTGTAGAATTTATAGCAGGGATGTGGTTTTGTATTAAACTCAGTAATATGCTTCAAGGGCTTTGGGAAAGTTCCTCAGTTTTAGATTTCACGGGATTAGGTAGGAGAATTAATCACTGAACTCTACAGAGTTTGTGATCACACAGGGTCCATTAAAATTACCTCTGTTTTCTCACTTTGTGTGAAGTTTGCACACAGAGTGCAGCACAGATCCAATCTGTGTGCAGAAATAACAAATGGATTAAATGCACTGTCTCTGCAGTGGTTCTGTATCAGGTTATCATAATAAATGGGTATTGGTAGATAAAATATGAGACTGGAAAGTCACATAGACACTGAGACAACTCATACCATGCATCGAATATTTACACCACCAAAATAGCTGCAAACAACAGTCAGCTTCCAAATACTTTAACTAACTAAAACCTTGGTGTATATGAAAACATATTATTAATCTCCTTACATATGTCGTATTATTTGTAGCAAAAGCAGGTGATTTTTTGTGTTTTTTTTTTTCCACTATACTTTCAAAAAGACACAGTTCTACAGCCTTCTGACAGTTTCAAATGCTCTGTTATAGATTTCATTCTTTTTTTTTAAGATAGTTTAATTACTTTCTATGAAAAAGTTTTATATGAAATTAAAAAGTATAGAGCCTAAGGACAACTGAAGGTAAGCTACTCAGCAAAAAACTATATAGTAAAATGCTCAACAACAAAATCAGGTCCCTTAAAACAGTTCAGAATAGGACATGCCTGATTTATAGTACTTTTATTTATTTTATTTTTCCTTATATGAAGCACTGAGTGATCTCAGTGATTCTGGGACCTCACTAAACTCCGAAGTCATGCAGAACTGTGCTTATATGGAAGTGTCTAGTTTGCAAAGATGCAAGTAAGTACAAGACCTGAACACGCCCCCCCCCCCCCCCCCCCCCCCCCCCCCCCCCCCCCCCCCCCCCCCCCCCCCCCCCCCCCCCCCCCCCCCCCCCCCCCCCCCCCCCCCCCCCCCCCCCCCCCCCCCCCACCCCCCCCCCCCCCCCCCCCCCCCCCCCACCCCCCCCCCCCCCCCCCCCCCCCCCCCCCCCCCCCCCCCCCCCCCCCCCCCCCAGTGTCCAAGTGATAAGGATGGAGAAGTTGGAAACTGTCAGGGTAAGAACAAGAATAGCTATACCTAGAAAAATATGTGCTTGTATACATATTTTTTTCACTGAGCATCTAAGGTTTTTTCTGTATCTGAAGATTATCACTTCTGTTCAATCTGGCATGCAGTACTAAACACCTGGCACGTTTTGTCCTTAAATGACAGAACTGTTTAAGAATGATGCTGCTGGTGGACGCAATGGTTCCTGCTAGGACTAGCTCTTGCTCTGTATTCATTTCTTGCATCCTTTATTCCACTCTAACATGGAAATTGCTGAAAGCTTCACTAAGTCTCCATCTATAAATGCTGCTTCTCACTGGACTGGGCAGATGCTCAGAAGTTTCCACTTCAGTGTCCTGGCATTGAACACCCCCACCCCCCCACCCCCCGTCACAGTCAGAGAATGGAGACTTCAGCTCAAACAAAACCAATACTTTACTTAAATGTTTGTGGTAAATATAAAATAACATCCAGTGTGAGCTCGAGCCAAAAGTCTATGCTGTCTTTTTCTAAGCACAGGTTTCCATACTCACGCCTGCTGCATCTCATGTAGACCACAGCATCATTCTGATAGCCAGTAACTAACCTTCGAAGGGATGTAGGGACAGTGCTCTCCTGGGATAGGGCTCCCTTTGGTCACCTTTGCCTGTCTACGGCCAATGGCTTCATGAGGCACTGGGCTGAGATGGTGCAGCTGGCGTCCTGTGGGAGCCCAGGAACAGCATTGGGAGAGTGGGATGGGAGAGGCTGGGCAAAGCAGGTGGGGTGGGGAGCTGGACAAGTTCACCCATAGGCATCCAGGTCCAGCACTGCTGCAGGACCAAAACACAGGGCTCCCATGGGGCCTCTGTGCCAGAGCACCCCCTGCATCCCCCCCACACACACATCCCTAGACCTTTGGGTGGGGGTGGACTGGATGATAACAGAAAGGGCAGGGGCTCTCCAAGCCCCGCAGGTTCAGACATGGGCTAAGTGCCTGTAATGACCAAAGACTACACAATGTCCCTGTGCTCTGCAAGGCCAGCTTTGGCTGACAAGATTGCTTATAACCTTGTCCACGAAGCTTGCAAGGAAATCATTTAGTGTCAGGAGAGAACTATGTGTCACTGAGCCTGTCTGGAAGGCCACACTGCCATGTCTTCAGAGTTAGTCAGGATCTAAATGAGGCCACAGCCGATTATTGACTGTCCAATGGAGTCCTTGGAGGTGCAGGATGGCTGAGCCTCTGGAGAGAAAAGCCAAAATTCAGAATATGAGGTATCACTGTCTGTGTCCCCTATGGCCATTTATTTTCAGTCTAGATATGAATAATGCAGTGAAGGCTCTTTTGCTGACCAGAACAATACCTCTACCTCCCCAGACTGAAATCTGTTAATTGTGTTCCACATACTTGGGCAAGAGGGAGAGTACATGAGAACACGAGCTATTTCTACTTGCCCAGAATGTGAAGACTCAAAAGCGTCTCACATGAAGTGAGCTGAAGCTAGACTGAAAAAAATGCAAATGGAGATGATGATTTAAAACCTTTTAGCAACTGACTGCCATTTAATGAAAATGCTTTTCACCCAATTGTCTCATTTAAGCAGCAGTGCAACCAGCCAAATGTTGGTCACTGGCCTCATTGCCCTTTACATGAGTCTATGGTTCCCTGTCAATATTCCCACGCTAACTTTTCCTATTCATTTAGTCTGACATATTTTTGAAAAAGCCTTTTTTAGGAATTTGTGAGGAGTTCTTCAAAGAGCAACACTCCAGAACTACTGGATTAGAAACCTGTGTGTCTAGTAATTGTCATTGCACACCATCACCCCACAGCTGTTTACAGAAAAAACTTCTATCACTTACAGACACCTATTCCACATCTGGGACATTATTCACAATATTGTGTATTCACAACATCCTGTTCTTGGGTCCCTTGCAGCTGAGAGGTGGAGTGCTGCCAACCCTTCAGAAGTCCTCAGTACCCTGGGTGTCTTCCAGTAGATGTCTTCCCTGATTACTGGTCTCCTCTTGAACCACGGATTTACCACACTGCAGAGAGTTGAGTTAGCAACAGAGTATTTGGAGACTTATTCCCAAATAGTTAAAAATTAAGTACTATTATTCAAAAGGATAGATTTAGAAAAACAGAACAAAATCACAAACAGATAAAAACACCACACAGCATGACTGCCAGATTGGACAGCAAAGAACCTCCTTAGCATCTCCAGCACATCAGTTCACTTGCAGCTCTGCAAACTATGCCGGGCCTGGCACAGCCCAAAGAGCTCTAAACCAGCACCTCTCCTGGTCTTCTCTCACGGCTGACTGCAGGGAAGGGTGGCTGGATGTCCTCTCTTCATGCCTGAAGCCAGACTTGAGAGGTGCTGTGGGGATGGCACGTGTGTGAAGCTGCACTCAGTGGTTTTCCAGAAAACAAATACAGCTCCTTCTTCCTGTCCTCCACACAGCAGGACTACCAACTGTTTGGCAATGTCAAGAAAGCACTGTCCTACAGTTGCACAGGGAATGTGTAAAATCACCATAGGTTTGGTGACTTGCACATTGTCCTCTCACTATTTTGCATTTGCCAAGGGTCCAGCTCAACCTGAAATGCACTTACTCAGTAACAGGTAACCCAGGGAGGTACAGTCTGAGAGGGGTCACCAACATCCACAGATGCTCATCCACTAAAGACTGCATGCCACATGTGAGTGTGTGTGCCTGGAGAGATCCTAACCTGTATTGGGCTAATTAATGTATACACTACACTTTTCAGAACGCTGACCGCTTAATCAGACATCATCATAAAACATTTTGAAACTAATTCTCTTCTATTCTGACTTGCCATATCTTCCCTTTTTAAAAATAAATGTCTTGAACAGAGGAATAAAATATAAACTATATAATAAAGATTGCTTAGAGGTGTATTTCAGAGGTTCAGTGAGAGCTGAACCTCCCACAGAGTTGTCGTCTCTCTTTTGTTTTCCTAACCCCTTTGCCTTTAACAGAAAAGAGACTCTTTACATTGCAAAGCTGCAGAAAGCAATTTACTTAATTGCAGACCAACACATTGAGGGGCAACTGAGTTTGAGTTTGATAGCATTGATAAGAAGCTGAGAACAAACTTTGGTGAAGTTAAGATAAAGAAATATACACAGAATAAAATGTCCTTGTCTTCAGTGGTTATTGTAATACTTCTGCATGGAGTTACATAGGAAGGCAGCAATAAGGACAGTGTTATAAAATGAGAAAAGAAACTGGTATATCTAGATGATGATACAGCAGAAAGTGGATTTAGGGCAAATGAATAAGCCAAGAGAGACCTAGATGGATTTGCAGAAGGGTTATAGTCAAATGAAATGGTAGTAACTGTTTAAAGACAGCTGATTTTCAGGGTTTGCGTGGCTTTCAGAGATGAGAACTGCCACTGCATGCACAGACTGGCAAAATAGGACAAAAAATAGGAAAACAAAAACAAACAAAAAAACTTTGGAGGTTTCTACTTAATAGTTTTATAATTTGTTTTTACCTTCTTTTCAGAATGCTGTATTTGATAAGAGCATGTATATTTCAAACATTTTGTGACACCTCCACTTACTCCCATTGCTGCCAGCTCTGTAGTTTACAAAAGGAAAATAAGCTTCCAAATTCAGACAGCTCTAACCAGACACCTATAAAAAACCCATAGTAAGGAACTGTGGAGTAATTGCCTAAGGTGACTAGGCAAATTAAACTAATATTCAGCTTTTAAAGAAAACATACAGCATTGAAGAAGCTTTCAGGGTGGAGGGCAGCTGCTCTACCTAAGCGTTCCCTAGGCTTCCAACCTTAGATGCTATCACACAAGGGGAACCAGGTGTGCTGACTCTAAGGAACAGGATGGAGCATAGAGAGGAGTGGAGACACTGCAGCTTGGCTTTGTGACCAGACAGGGACCCGACTGTTCTTGTGCACGCTGAGACCGATAAGCTGCACATTTGCTACCCGGAGCCAACGACCTGTCATGTTTTTGACAAAACGCCGTAGTCTAGGGAACTTTTGCTCATTCTAGTATCATTATAATACCAAAACACACCTCCGTCCCAAAAGCTCCCCGCCTCCAAGGTGTGACCACCCCTCACTGAGTACGTGCTCTGAATTTCTTGGAGCCTACACCTTTAAACGAAAGCAAGAAAACTTTTCACCAATCATAACTAAGGTATGCCTGACTAGAGTCACTCAAGCTCCACCTAAAAGACAGAAAATAATGTAAATTGGCTTAAGAGAAAGGGGATGTGAGGGATGTGAGGGAAGATACCATTTGAACTTCTGGGATCAGTCAATGGGCAGAGCCTCTCTTCCCCCCCCCCCCCGCTCCCGCCCCCTCAATACACACGGGATGCCTTTGGGTAACATTTGAACACTTGGCTATACCAAGTGCCTCCCCAGGAAACTTAGAAATCTCTCTAGAGTCTTTGTGCCTTTTAACGCGTTAATAGCCAGGATGAGTACCTGTGTATTTCATGCATGCTCGCTTGCTTTTGCGGACAGTGAATTTATTGCTGGCAATCCAAAGAACCTGTGTCCCTGTTGCTGTAATAAACTGTCCTTGATTGCATTGTTCCTAGCCATGACAGTTCTCATTGAACGCGACTAGCGTGAGGGCATGTTAGGTTATTTGTGAATCCATGACCGTGATATTTCCTTACCCTGAACCTGACCAGACCCATAACAATTAATTAGTTACACCCCTTAACACGACAGGGACATACCGGTAATATTAGATACTGAAATGGCTTTTATGTTTTTGTCAAAATGTTCACTGTATCTACTACAATTGGACTTCTCTTTTTATTTTAAGACTACAGCACTAAAAGAACTTGGTACATGCATGTGTGTGTGAGCGCATGTGTGTGTACAAGGAACTATAAGAGACAGAATTAAACCAATGGAGAATTCCTCTCTCCCAGGCTTGCAGATCCATAGATAAACCCTTCCAGAAGACAATCATGTTGACAATCCTGAAATCCTACCATAATGATATCCCACCAATAATTTCTCCAGAACACTACTTGACTAGAGTCATAACAGACAGACCTTATATTATTCATTAAGTAAAAGGTCTCCCACAAGAACATGTCAAAGAACTGAGGCTTCCCTTCACCCCTGAACATTTCTGAAAGCCCTGAAAGAGGTTAAACCTGCCTGGAAAAGTTTCTTGGTGCAACTGAGACAGAGGCATGAAGAATGGGGTGTGGGGAGGAGGTGCTGCCATCATCCAGTTGCACCCAGCTCTGGGCTGGCTGCAGGCTGGCTCTGTCAGTGGGGCAGGGCTCTCACTCAGAGTTTGCTCTCAGTTGTCTCCAGAGGTTGGCTTTCCAAGAACAAAATTCTGCTTCAAGAAGGTAGCTGTAATAAAACAATTACTGAATAATTTAATATCCTTGTCTTTGTTATGGTCCAATAGCAGAGCCCCCTCTGGAACAAAAAGAAGTCGAGAAACTTCAAACAGCTCTCAGCTCAGGTCAGATATTCCAGTGCTCCCACAGGAGCCACAATGCTCTTGTGATCCTCTGCTAATTTGCAGACAGGAATTTTGTTTGAACGAGTACTCTAATCTGCTTTTGGACAATCTCATTCTTCTTCTTAATTCATTTTCTTATGCAATGTTAATAGGATTTAAGATCTAGTCAACTTTCATCTAGTTGAGCTTTTCTATGACAAGACCCATGTCCTTCCATCCTTGCATGTAGCAGCGGCTTTCCATGGAATGTGCTATCAGTGGCCTTCCAGAAATGCATGCACTTCACTGGTACATGTAAAAACCTCTGTTTCACCTGGACTGTCAGTGAAAAGAGGTATATTTAGGGCATACAGAATTCATGACTGAACTTGAGTCTTGCTGGGCAGCTAGTCTGAGGAGTAACCCAAACCGCTATCTTTCCTAGGAGAGGCAGAAGCACGACCTCCTCCCTCTGCAGCTGCCCTATTGGGTCCCAGCCTGGCCCGCAGGAGCCTGTGCCTCCAGCCCACCTGTGCTCAAGGACACTGGCTGTGCTTCCTGGGCTGAGCAATCCGAGACACAAGTGCCCATCCCCACCAGCTGAGGAGGCTGGCCCCCAGCTGTCCTCATTCACATAGAGGTCCATGGCACCCTGCAGCACCTGCAGCCCTGGGCACACCATTACCCCTACACAGTTCCACGCTAGGATAGATGGCAGCCCACGCACCGCACAGCCCCTGTCCAGCCCTGCAGGCCTGGCCCCATGCCTGCTGGAGAATACCAACAGGCAAGCAATGACCAGTGTGAAAAACAAGGAAAAACAGTGAGTGTGATTCTGCCCTTTATTAACCCTCTATCCTAATCTGGGCACATCTAAGTAATGAAACTCTGAATTTGCTATCAGGTCTCCTATCTAAGTTCAGGATTTTTTCAGGGCAGTAATTTCCAGATCAATAAATATGCTTCATTGTCTTAAAAGAAATGAGCCTGAGTCCATCTCATAGTACGGTCCTATAAAGATATTATTAAATTAGTTTTTGGGAATGCGCAGGAGAAAGGAGGCTTCTGATTATTTTTTTGGTTGGTTGGTTTGTCGGCTTTTTTTTTCCTCCTGTTTCTTATTTTCCTGCCAACAGAACCAAAGTATCTGCAAATGCTTTCATAGAATCATAGAATGGTTTGCATTGGAAGGGACATTAAAGACTATCTGGTTCCAACCCCCCTGCCATGGGCAGGGATACCTTCCACTAGATCAGGTTGCCCAAAGTCCCATCAACATGCCCTAGAACACTTCCAGTGATGGGATGTCCTGGTTTCAGGTAGGACAGAGTTAATTTTCCTCCTAGTAGCTGGCAGGGTGCTATGTTTTGGATTAGAATGAGAAGAGCGCTGATAACATGCTGATGTTTTAATTGTTGTAGAGCAGTGCTTACACCAAGCCAAGGACTTTTCAGCTTCTCCCTCTGTCCTGCTAGCGAGCAGGCTAGGGATGCAGCAGGAGCTGGGAGGGGACAGACCCAGGACAGCTGACCCAAACTGGCCAAAGGGGTATTCCATACCATCTGACGTCATGCTGAACAATATATAGGGGTGGCTAGCCGGGGTGGGGGGCCGGCTGCTCGGGGATAGGCTGGGCATCGGTCAGCGGGAGGTGAGCAATTGCATTGTGCATCACTTATTTCGTACACATTATTACTATTAATACTATTATTATTATTATTATTATTATTGTTATTATTTTCCCTGTCTTAATAAACTGTCTTTATCTCAACTCACAGACTTCACTTTCCCGTTTCTCTCCCCCATCCCGGAGAGGGAGGGGGGAGGGTGAGCGAACGGCTGTGTGGTGTTTGGCTGCCAGCCGGGCTAAACCACAACATGGGACATCTACAGTTTCTCTGGGAAAACTGTTCCAGTTCCTCACCACCCTCATAATGAATAATTTCTTCCTAATTTGCTTTCCTGCAATTTTGTCTTAAAAAATGAATGACGTTTTACTGAGAAGGCAATAAAGTGCCATAGGATATTATATGTGTCAGAACACTCAGGGTGAACATCACAGAATCACAGAATCACAGAATTGTAGGGGTTGGAAGGGACCTCAAGAGATCATCGGGTCCAACCCCCCTGCCAAAGCAGGTTCCTTAGAGCAGCTTGCCCAGGTAGGCGTCCAGACAGGCCTTGAGTATCTCCAGAGAAGGAGACTCCACAACCTCCCTGGGCAGCCTGTTCCAGTGCTCCATCACCCTCACCGTGAAGAAGTTCTTTTGCATGTTGGTGCGGAACTTCCCATGCTCCATCTTGTGGCCATTACCCCTTGTCCTGTCTCCACAAACCACTGAAAAGAGGTTGGCCAAATCCCTCTGTCTCCAACACCTCAGGTATTTTTAAACATTGATGAGATACCCTCTCAGTCTTCTTTTCTCCAGGCTGAACAGACCCAGGTCTCTCAGTCTTTCTTCATAAGGAAGATGCTCCAGGCCCCGTATGTGTATTATAATCAAGAAAACAAAACAAAACAAAAACAAAAAGGCCTGATCTATTTTCATCTGTTTTCTTCCCATTCCTTCTCACTCAAAGAAATAGTCTATTCTGTCATTGATACAGTAATTTCTGAAGGAGATGTTCAGCCACCATCTGCCTAGAATTGTTTCAGCAACTTCTTTTCCTTTTACTTTCAGTTTATGTTATGCTCTCCAGGAGAAGTTATATTTTCAGGTTTTCTCAGAAATCTAGTTCTCCTGTAATAGAAAATCTACCACTAAACCAACTATTTGTTTCAGCAAGCTGCAACTTCAGCAGTTTCAGCAACTTCAGCAAGTTCTACATCTTAGAAGATTCTTGAAGACCTCCAGGGATGGTGACTCAAGCACTCCTCTGGGCAGCCTATTCCAATGCCGCACAACCCTTTCAGTAAAGAAATTTCTCCTAATATTCAACCTAAACCTCCCCTGGTGCAACTTGAGGCCATTTTCCCTTGTCTTATCACTTGGTGCTTGGGAGAAGAGCCTGATCCCCACCTCGCTAAAACCTCCTTTAGGTAATCGTACAGTAAGGTCTGCCCTGAGCCTTCTTTCCTCCAAGCTACACAATCCCACCTCCCTCACCTGCTCCTCATAAGATTTGTTCTCTAGACCCTTCGCCAGCTTTGTTGCCCTTCTTTGGACACGCTCCAGCACCTCGATGCCCTTCTTGTAGTGAGGGGTCAAAACTGAACACAGGATTCGAGGTGTGGCCTCACCAGAGCCAAGTACAGAGGGACAATCACTTCCCTGGCCCTGCTGGCCACACTATTTCAGATACAAGACAGGATGCTGTTGGCCTTCTTGGTCACCAGAGCACACTGCTGGCTCATATTCAGCTGGCCGTTGATCAATACCCCCAGGTCCCTTTCCAACAGGAAGCTTTCCAGCCACTCTGCTCTCATCCTGTAGTATAGCATGGGGTTGTTGTGCCCCAAGTGCAGGACCCAGCCTTGTTGAACATCATACAGTTGGCCTCGGCCCATCGGTCCAGCCTATCCAGATCCCTCTGCAGAGCCTTCCTACCCTCAAGCAGATCAACACTCGCATCTAACTTGTTGTCATCTGCAAACTTACTGAGGGTGCACTCAATCCCCTTGTCCAGATAATTGATAAAGATATTGAAGAGATCTTGGCTTGTATCAGGGACAGTGTAGCCAGCAGGTCCAGGGAGGTAATTGTCCCCTTGTACTCTGGTCTGGTGAGGTCACACCTCAAGTTCTGTGTTTGGCTTTGGGCCCCTCACTACAAGAAGGACATTGAGGCCCTGGAGCATGTCCAGAGAAGGGCTACGAAGCTGATGAAAGGTCTGGGACACAGGTCCTGTGAGGAGCAGCTGAGGGAACTGGGGTTGTTCACTCTGGAGAAGAGGAGGCTCAGGGGAGACCTTATCGCTCTCTACAACTACCTGAAAGGAAGGTGTGGGGAGATGGGGGTCGGCCTCTTCTCACAAATAACTAGTGATAGGACTAGAGGGAATGGCCTCAAGTTGTGCCTGGGGAGGTTCAGGTTGGAAATGAGGAGACATTTCTTCTCAGAAAGAGTAGTCAGGCATTGGAATGGGTTGCCCAGGGAGTTACCGTCCCTGGGGGTGTTCAAGGAAAGGTTGGACATGGTGCTTAGGGACATGGTTAAGTGGGTGACATCAGTGGTAGGGGGATGGTTGGACCAGATGATCTTGGAGGTCTTTTCCAACCTTAATGGTTCTATGATTCCATGAAATGTGAAGAATAGAAAGATTATTTTGAAAAGATTTTTTTTTGGTTTTATTACTAGATGATCATTAGCCTTTCAACAACAAAGATGTGGTCATGCAAAGACTGTTCTTTTCTTCCTTGTTTTGCTGTCAAAATTTCTGAAGAACCTGATCTTAGTGAATGATGCTCTTTCTTTCCAAATACTACAAGAACTCTGACTTTTGTGAAACATAATTCTATCTTCAGGAGACAGAACACACATTCCTATATTACAAGAGACCACACACTAATTAACAGCATTATACATTTATGAACCAATTATCATATTTACATGGGAAAAGTGCATCCTACATTTAATTATAACATCTCACTTGAATAAGCCTGTGATTGAAGCAAAGCCCAGTGCACCTTATTAGCATTTTGCAACTGCAAGTCAAGACATTTAGTCAAGTGCATTATTGTGAGAAACAATCTGCAGCCAATAACACAGGCCCAGGCAAGGATATCAGTGAAGTACCATTTTTATTTGCAATTGCAATGGTGGGCACCTGCAAGCAGAAGCACACAGCAGAAGTACATCATAAACCTTATACACCCTATTACCCTACACTTGATTCCTCATATTTTCTCATTGGTTAATACTACAGATTCACAACCTACTTGACACTTGTTACTATACCATATATGTACAATTTTATTTGACCAACCTTTAATTTCTCCTTTTCCCCCTTTTTTTCTTCTTTTCTCACGACTCGAGGGGCCCATGATTTTTTTTTGTTTGTTTTTGTTTTTGCTGATTCCACAACTGCTTGTCTTGTTTTTCTTAGCCACCCTCCTTCTTTTGGACAGTGAGACCTTCCACTGTCACTTATCTGCTTGACATAGCCCCCACTGTTATGCCTACGCAATCACTTTCAAACATGCAAGGTTAGTGAAATTTTCCACTGCAAAAACACAACTTTAATTCTCACAATTTTGTAGCTTCTTTCCCTAGTGCTATCCATAATATTAGCATGGTTAAGTCCTAACCTTTGTAGCAAAGGGGATGTCTTGCCCTGATTCAGTAAATACTTCTCATTTCCCCCAGGACGTACTCCCTGTTGTGTTTCACTCAGAAAGCACCATGCTGACACCTCTTGGTCAGGTGAATATGTGACAGAGCAACCATGGCCTATCTATGCCTAGCATACAGAAAATAAATGACATGCACCCAGGTAACATGAAATTTCCAGTTTCAAACAATAACTTTTTATTAAAAGTTCAGTCTTTCTTACTGAACAGCTATAGGTAAGTGAGAGGAAAAGAAAAGTAATTATTAACCTTAACTTTCTTTAAATGCAAAGCTGATCTACATATGGGGGACACTGTTCTCTTCGCATCAATGAATACAAATACTGAGTGGGCAGGTGTTATTTGCAGGGCATTTCCATCTCTCAAGACTTGCAGGGATCTCTCAGAGCAGAGGCATTAATGTTATGCATTACTGTGAAGGCCAGTTTGGGATGAAGTTTGCTCTAACCACACATGGAGATGGCTCTGCTTTGGCCAGTTATAACACATGCCCTCTTCATTCCTTCATACTATTTAACATGGAATGATCATTCCTCATGGAAGCACTGTTGTTTAGTTAAATAAAATAATTTCAATCAGATCTAATTAGAAATTCACAAAAAAATAACTTTTTCTGAACCTGAGCTGGTCAGAATAATGAGTAAAGACATATTCTCTGGATACCCCATGATAAATGAATACAAAAATACACATCTGGCCATCTGGCACAAGAAATTGCTAGCTTTGTTTTATTGATGCCTGCTGTATCTGAAAGCATTCTCTTGGTCCATGTTTTTGTCATAGTGTTATTACTAAGGATTTGCAAAATTACATGAAGAATTACATCGCCATATTGGAAAGGTCCTTTGCTGCCACAAATCAGCATACATCTATTCACAGCACCCACAGTCACAAATTTCTGTGGATCTCACCACAAGCGCAAAATTTATTTCTGCAACTTGACTGTGTAATATGATGAGACAGTTGCTGTGTATATTTTTTAATTCCTGAACAGACTAGGCAGGTGGAGCATGAGAAGGAGCAGTGGCAGTGGAGCGGCTGGTCTCCCCATGGAGGGTGCCTTGGCCATCCAGCCCAGAGGACATGAGTAGCACAGGACTCAGACACCTCACCTACCAAGTGAATGCTCAAACAAAGTTCGTCAGAAAGCAACCCTGTCCCCAAACCCAGAATGAAGGGTGTAGGAACACAAGCCTGGAAGTGTTTGGTTCAGTGCCCTCACATACAGAAGCCTTGCAAGTATTACCACAAGTCAAATGAGTTCTGTTTAAAACTCGGTAGATTTTGGCCATGGCACCAGCACAAGGCTGCTCCAGAGGATTAGGTCCAGTCAAGACAGTTTTCAATTTGTTTTCAGGAGCTGAGAGATGTCAAGATATTTACATCTATGAAATCCATTATGACAAGCTTCTTACCCAAATGAGTAACTTTATTTTTCCGGCTGTATTAATGATCCTTCTGGGAAGCCAGTCTTTATTGACTTCTTCATTATTTCTTAGTGCCGCTGCCTAACTTTCACTCTGTTTCCAGCCATTTTCATCAACATATCAATACAAAATGTTATCTCTTCCCTCAAAAGTGGTGTTCTGCCTGTGTAAGTTCCACCCTTGCTGCACATCTGAAAGGAATAGAGATTAAAAGATATTTTCAAGTCTCTTAAAACAGTCATAAGTGAGTCATTCAAACTGATAGCATCACAGGGAAGCCTGGTGACACATCTATCTGGAAAATACATGAGTACCTGAGAACAAAAAATCATAATATCTGGCTCTGAAATTAATAATATCTGCTTCTTCTGCTACTCCTGCTATTGAAATATATTCAATTACATTTTTGGCAATTCATAGATAAGGAATGGAGCAATACTTTAATTTTCTCTGAAGCAGATTATATATTTTAAAAGCTCTATAAACATGAGTTTTCCAAAGTAGAGTCATTGTTCCTGTAGGCATTAATGTTGCAAACTAAGTAATAAGGCTTCAAGCACTAATCAAAAAAATCAGAATTGCAAGTTGGTAACAAACAACCTGAAGCCCAAATAGCTCTTAGCACTAAAAATAAATCCAGGCTTTTCTGGGATCTCTGTGGACTTTTGTAGCTTCCAGACCATAAATATTCTTCCATTTTAGCTTTCAGATTAGTTACTCTTTATGTTGCTTCAACATCTGTGAAAGACTCTTCCCTGGTACAGGAAGCTAATAGGTTTGCAGACCTTCTGGTTGGTGAGGTCTAGTGATGCCTGCAGAGCTAGCTCATCTTTAAAACGTCATCCTAGTACCTTCTCCCGATTTATTACTGTAATGTGTTTTTAATTGAATCCACTGAAAAAAATGTAAGTAAAACAGCAAGACATGAAAAATGCAGAAGGACAGGGAAAACAGTAAACAGCAGAAACAGGAAAACAGCTGTTAGCCAGGCAGAAGGAAGATTGTACAGAAAGAGAGCTACTAAGATTTAATTTAATGTTGCTAGGAATCAGTGACAGAAAAAAACACCATTTGTATTTGCAATAAAATCACCAGAGTCAGAGCTGATTTTGCACAGCATGGGCAATGCCCAGATCTGGGGTGCTGTGGCTAGGGGTTCCCCTGCAGCAGTCAGTGCTGGTGCTTGAAAAGACCTTCAAGATCATCAAGTCCAACTATTAACCTGACCTACCGAGTCCCATCACTAAACTCTGTTCCTCAATGCCACATCCACACATCTCTTAAATACCTCTAGGGATGGGGACCCCTCCACTACTTTCCTGTGGAGCCCATTACAATTCTTGACCACCCTCTCTGTGAAGAAACTATTCCTACCGTCCAACTTAAACCGCCCCTGTTGCAACTTGATACCATTGCACTTTAAAAGTACTTTTGCTGAAATTTTCCAAAGAATAAAACTTCCATTTATGGATGTATTTTAGTCTGCTAAGGGATATCAGATGTTGACTAAATCCCCCAAAACCGTCACTTTATGCTGATGTTTTTGCAGATAGGAATGGGTCAGCCTAGACCGTTCCCCTCGGCATCTCTTTGCTGAATTCCACACTACTGTCATAGTAATCATCCAATGACACAAAGATGAGTAGAAATACTATATAGTTTCACAAAAGTAAGCTCTAAAGAAATACTCTTTGCTCCTTGCTTTGCTAGTATCTTCTGAACTGCATTTTTAACAGTTGCTCAAAGGATAACACATGACCTGCAAGAACATCACTTGTCATAAGATGTGCAGTGCTGTTGGCAGCTAGGGCAAAAACAGACTGCTGCAGCTGTGATGTTTACTGTTGGGCCAAAACATGTCCTGGAGAAAAGCACCATTATTTCTTTCTCAGTCAAAAGCAGTGATCCCTAAAGCTACAGACAATTTCTGAAATGCCTGTTTAATGTAAACTGTAAACAGGATTACTTGCCACTAGTTTCAGATAGCAGAATGTTTAAAGGGAGTTGGTCTAAATACTGGACATAAAGATGGGGCACATTTAAGGAAGGTGTTAGTGGGATTAATGCCCAGCTCCCCATCACTGTTCAAGACTACTAAGTGTGCCGATAGTGCAGGATTTGGTCAGAGGCCTCTGAGCACCATGTCTGGGCATGCTGCCTATATCCCCCTAGAAGAGTGCCTGAAAGTTGTGTCCTGCCCCAGACCTGCTCTCAAGAACCAGACCTCTTTTCTGAAATGCCCAAAGGACTGGCCACTGTCCCTGTGCCCATGGGGCAAGACAAGGCTCAGCTCCACAGGTCTTGCGTGGTGCACATGCGGATGAGGTCTGATATTGCAGGCAGTGCTTGGTCCCACCAGAGACTCTATAGGACACCGTGACATGCGTACCTGCACCTTAATCTCCATGTGCACTGTTCAGTGTTGCTGGCTTCTGCCAAGGAAAGAACCTTCAGCTGCACTTGATGGGCCACTCAGGAGCTCACTTGACATATTCATACATCACATGGCATCTTGAATCTCCTGTCCTGCAGAGTTAAGTAGCCAGCAAGGAAAGCATCTGTCTTCAGAGCAACACTTCAGGTGTAAGGACAAGTCAGTCCTGATTAGGTGGGTGATTAACATTATTTGCTTATTTTTTCAGGTCAGTTTAATATAAAAGAGTTGTTCTGGTTTCTGGTTTCAATCTAACTGAGGCCAATACAATGAAACTAAAACAAACTAGAAAAAAATGCACATGTAAACTAAAAAGAAATGCATTCATGAGACTAATAAAACAGAATTATAACAAACGCTTAAGAAAAATATTCAAATTCCCCTACCCTATGTGAAAGTCAAGGAATTTGAAATACTGTTTTGAATTCATCTTGAGTCAAGTCACATGTAAGAAACGGACTTTGGTTTTACTCAAGTGGAGGAAGTTAATGAATCCAAACCCAGAGCAACATAATATTAAGTCTATAAAAGGTCAGCAGAATAAAATCACATCAGTAATGCTTATTATCTGTACTGCTTATTTTATCTTTTTCAATTGGCATAGGTAAATAACTGAAAAATGAATGCAACTACGTATGAGTTAGACATTAAATGAAGCACATATCAACAATTATCACTACCTTTTTAAAGCTAATATGTCTTCCAGTATACACAGAGGATGTCACATCTTTTTTCCATGTGGTCACTTTACAGTTCACAGCACTTCATTCCACCATCCAGTTGGGTACACCTGTCCCAGCAGCAGTTCCAGATTTATTCTGTCTCTTGGATGTAGGTTTACTTATCTTTCTGACCAAAAGCTATAAATTGCATTCCCTACTGGTATTTTGCCAGTCAGCAAATACATTTCCTCCATTTCTCATTGCTTCTACCAGGGTTTGGTCAATACATCCCTTTGGTTGACTACAGAACTTTATCACAGTATTTGATTTCTCATTTCACTTTGGTTAAGAATCATGTGGGATTATTTTGCCATAACTTAAAAAAAAAAAAAAAAGTTAAAATTTTGTACATTTGTGATAACATTCTTCTCAGTTCTCTGTCCCAATTATCTAAAATTTTTCTATAGGCTTTCTGAAGAAACATTTCTGTTGACAGTATTTTTCTTCATCTACATATTCTTTTGTTTTATTGACTGTGACAGTAACTCCAGCTCCTGTTAGCTTCTGTAATATCACCACACAAGATTTGGACATTTTTTTGTGAAACTCCATTATTATCATTAATCTCCTTTGCCAGTCCCTCATTATTATTTGATCTGGCTGGCTTGCAGCAGCAGTTCCTATACTTCTACTAAGCCCTAACATATAACATTTTTGTTTACATTCACAGTAAGAAGGGTCCTTGCTGGCTCTTGTTGTCTGCTGCTCTCTCTTTAAAAAAGAAGCCACTAGAGCTGGGGTAGAACTAATGTGCCATTAAAAAACAAACACACAAACAAAACAAACAAACAAAGAAAACAGTTTGTGTCAGGGAAAAAAATAAACTCAGAAAAGTATTGTTTTCTGAAAGAAAATAATACGGAACAAGCAATCTTGGTAGGATTCTGTCTCTCTCCATTATCCAAGCAAAGTGTCATCCAAAACAGTTTATTTCCAGGAAATATGACAGATATTTAATGTTCTACTGTCACTCAGGGAAAAATCCACATCCAGACAGACACAGCCATGTATGCACACACCCACCTTCCCTGCCCTCACCACAGGCACTGAAAGCAGTGAGTTCATGCAATGAATCCAGCTCTCAGGAGCATCCACATCTCTGAGGTACCTGGGGGTTTATTTGAGGATTTCATGGATGGATGCATGAGACATCTTCAGAGGGGAACCCCAGGGACACACCTCTGAGAAAAATAGGGGAGAAAATTTCACAAGCACAGCAGATTCCCTGCCAGAAGGGAAATCCCTCAGCAGGGGACTAAGAGCTGATGTTTGAAATGCACAAAATAGAAAGACGACCCCCATCAGAAATAGCTACATAAGGAATTGGGAAATATGTTCTTTTGAACATGAGATTGTTCCTATGAATAATCAGACAGACAAAACATCAAAGTAGGACATTAGACACATTTTTTGGTTTCTATCTTTCCTTCTTGCTATAGATATAAAGATTTTCACAGTACTTTTCAACAGAGGAAATGTGAACTGGATGCTCTCAGTAATCTGATTGCTTGCTCATATAATCATATTGTGAAGATATCAGTAATGCTGTAAAAGGGGGGGAAGTAAAAAATCCAGACCCATTTCACTCTCTCCCACTACTCAAAATGTAAATGTCATGCTTTACATGTGCACAAATATATGAAAGAATAAAATTTGCATATCTTTTAGAAGATAAATTCACATATGCATCATTAACAGCACAGTTTCCCGCTAGAAGTACTTTACATGCCCTGAATCAGGCACTGCAGTAATTTCCAATGAGTGGTGTGATATCAGAGAGCAGCACCCACTGAGTATTTGACATTACAGAGCTTTGAGAAGAAATAGGAGCTTCAGGAATCCAAGGCAGAGTCCTCTCCTGGCTCTGAGCTAGTACCAAGCAGCACTGGGCTCTGGCTTAGGGCAACCCTGCTCCAGGTTGCACTCTGCCATGGCATCCATGACTGTGCAAGCCTTCTGGAGCAAAGACACAGAATAAAACTTAGAGAAAGGCAACAGATGGGACTAACCAATGAGCTACTTTACATAATTTGTCCACTCATTGGAGATGAAGAGTTTCCCTTTATTTCTCATACCTCCTGGGAGCATTAAGAGAATAGATGGTCTTTGCTACAATAAATATTACCAACAGTAGTAGCTATTGTAATCAGGAGGGCATCTTCATTTGTCTTCTCTGGTAAACCTTGCAGAAAATGCCAGTCATGTGTTTATGTGTGATTTCCTAACCTGTAGCCAATTTTTAAAATGCTATGTTAAGAAACACAAACTTGTGGATTTATTCACTTATTCTGTTTTCTATTTTTCTTGTGTATGAAGTAGGACTTCACGCACAAGAAAATCCTGAAACCAGAGCTGGTGTTAATACACCTACCCATTATAATATCACATAACATAACACAACATAACATAACATAACAAAAATATAGGGAAATAATAACTACTTTGTTTGCTAGTTGAACTTTCTTATGACACTAGATCATGAATCTCTGCAAGACTCATGCACTGCAAGTTACAGGAGCCCAGGGAAGCCTCCATCTTTGTCAAGGCCATTTCTGATTGATCTAACATTTTATGGTAAATTTAATGCAGTTCATGTTCATAATGTTTATCTGAAATGGAGTCTGCAATAAGCTATGCCATAAGCAGTGCTTGGGATCCCTGAGTGGGACTGCAATTCCACTTTTGTTGCCATTGTTATAAGCTACTTCTTGACACAGGGAAAAGTGTAAAATTTGAAGTGTCTGATTTTTTATTATATATACAGTGAGAAAGTTTTTCTCTGGACTTCCACAAAGATCCAATGAATAACCCTTCCACACCTCCTGACAGCTTCTGTCACACCCCCTGCTGCTCAGGAAGTCCCAGACCTCCATTACTCACACAAGGAAAGCAATTGCCATTGATAATCATCCTATGTGAACTTAAGAACAGGGGAAGTTTGTCTACAGACTCTTGCCTTTCTAAGAGCAGTATGCTTTTTCAAGAACTCACTTTTTGAAGAAGGAATGCTTTGAAGGCAAAATGCATAAAAATAAAATATTTTTCCAACTCATCACCTGACTTCCTTGCTTCTGTATAGCTGCAGTCTCAGTCAATAGGCACTACTAACCTGTAAGGAATGCCAGTAAACTGAAAAGTAGGAGGCTACTTGCTGACTCAAACAGAGGAAGAGCAAGAGTGATAGCAAATCATTTTCTTTTAGTAACAAGAGACTTTAAAAAGAGAATATAGACATGAAAGAAATTATATTTGACAATGTTTAGTAAAATGCTAAAATTCAAGCAATGCTGTATTACTATCAGGATATTAAAGTTGAGTTTTAAAGCCTTCATACATCAGTTTTTCACTCAGAAGAGACATTTTCTGATGTTGGCATGCTTGATTTGCAACCTTGGGGAAATCTAGACTCAGAGAAATGTGCTTACTAATCCTCACTGGTGCCATTGGACTGAATCATGTAATCGTTTAGGTTGAAAAGGACCTTCAAGATCAAGTCCAACCATTAAACTAGCACTACCAAGCCTGCCACTAAACCACATCCCTGAGCACCCCATCTAAACATCTTTTAGGTATGACTCAGCTACTTCCCTGGACAGCCTGTTCCAATGCTTCACAACCCTTTCAGTGAAGAAATTTTTCCTAATATCCAACCTAAACCTCCTCTTGTATAACTTAAGGCCATTTCCTCTTGTCCTATCCTTTGTTGGTTGGGAGAAGAGCACAACCCCCACACACTTCGCTACAACTTCCTTTGAGGTAGTTCTAGGGAGCAAAAGGGGAAAAGCAAAGGGAAGAAGGCTGATCTTGTGGCCCAGTTATTAGGCAGCTTGCATGCGAATACAAACCGCTCTCCCTTGTTACCCAGAAGTTCCCCAGAACCTGTGCCAGAGGCAGCTCCTCAGCCTTTTGACCACAGCCTTTCTGGAGGGCAGTCCAAGCCCCTGTCCTGACTGTCAGCAAGTTCCTGGGCCAGAGTGCACATGGGATCAGGATGGGTCCTTAGCAGGCTACTGCATGAGACTATCTCCTGCTGTTGGACCACCTGCTCTCCCTTCTCCTACCTTGGGTGCTACAGTTACTGACAGTGCCTATGGAAAGTGCAATAGCATCAGTAACTCAGTTGGGAGCTTCTCATACCTGCTTCTCATCGCAAAGTCCACTGTAGCCTGACATTGGGCATGGAGAGTTTTCATGGCATGATTTGGTACCAACAGCCTCGATCTCCCTGTTCAGTGCTCTCACCAAAGAGCTGCTGGCACAGATGCGCTCAGGTCACCTCGCACGGGAGGCTGCCTCCACTGCTTACTCTGTGCACTTGGCAGATAATGAGCCCTTCACTCCTGCACTGCTGAGGAACCTTCATCTGAGGAAAGTTTGTTAATGCAGTGAAAAATTATTTGGGACAGACTCAAGTGAAAAAAATACAAATTCTGCAGAAGCCTGAAATATGTTGTAAATGTGAACTCCTCATCTGAAAGATGAATTTTGAAATGGAAGATCAGAAGAGAAGAGATTATGTTTGGAGGCATTTGTTCCTTTGTGTGGCATGAGGAAAAGAGCCAGAAAGTGGTGTGGGCTTACTGCACTGTGGATGCTGCCAGCCAGCCAGCCGCTGCTTTGGGGAAAGCCGTTGGATGACGATGGCCTGCAAACAGGTCCAGAGACCTCAACAGCACAGGCTGCCCTGTTAGGGGAGGCAAGCTCCTCAAACCTCCCTCCTCCACCAGGGAAGGGGTTGAACACACTGCAGATGGGCAGTGGGTGCCCCACTAGGCTGGCAGCAGCTCTGGAGGAGCAGGGGATAATGCCTCAGCTGAGCACGGCACAGTGGAGCTGCATGGCAACTCACGGCCTGGCCTTGGCCTGCACTGTGGACAGTTCCTCACACACCTGGTTTAATCAGGGCAGAAATTGCAGGGTGTGGACTGGGTGTGGATGCAGAGCACTGGACTGCCCCGCAGGGATGCCTTTGCCCAGGAAGAGCCAATGCTCACAGGCAGGGACTCATTCCTGCAGGAACAGCCTGTGTGTTGATGCTGAGGGGCCAAGCTGTGAAGGCACATCATCATCGTCAACATGGAACCTGCTGCCACAGCTTCCATGTCCCCTCTGTGCCCACGCGTGACTCTGTATCATAGCAAGTCTTTGCTAGGCTGTGGCAGGCAGCACCCCACGGTGCTTCCAGAGGGCTCCCTGGGAGACTCTGAGGTTTCCACAGAGTCTGGCAGAGACAAGTTTTGGCTTAAAAATTGTCACATTCTGCAGTAATGGAAGGAATAAGGACAGGGAGTTTGTTTTTCTTTCTATGCCTAAAGGAATTTGCATCAAACATTTGAGTTTAAATACTGCAATACTCCTGCATTAGAGAGATATGAAGAGTTTTGAATAAAGTTCAGAGTTTCACCACCTCCTGTTTTCCAAAGAGATGTGTACATCTAACAATAAGTATTTGAATGTAGTTATAAGGAACATGAAGTATCCAAGTATGCAAACTCATTTAGTCTCTGTAAAATGTGCATTTGTTAAGAAGCTGGGAAAATATACAAGCTGGAGCCACATGGCCAAACCCAATCCAGCAAAACCAACCCAGCAAATCTGTCTGAGAAGGGATCCTTTTATAGGAGAGATATCTGAACTTGGGGAGGGACTGTTGTCATTGCTACTTTATACTGTGTGCAGGGGACAGATTTTCCTCCATACACAAAATGTTACAAACAAAACAGATGGAGTTTTGGGGATGGCCATTTTGAAATTTTGTTTCTGTGTTTACTCATTCTTTTATGAAACAGGCAGGAGGTTTAGACATTAATACAATCCAAAATATTTCATTTACATATATTAGAAATGGCCTGTGCGATTTTGCAAGAAATGGGAATCTTGTAAAATGTTTTGATCTGTCCTTTAGAATTTCAGTATCTCAATTACAGAAGTCTACAGGGAAGTTCAAGGCAATAATATCAAAAGCTACATATCCACAGGAGCCTATTATTTTATTCTTCCTGATTTCTAAGGAGTTTTCCATGGCTGCCACCTTAGATTCGTCAGGTGACTCCCTCTTCCCTCTGCCTCTACAAACACTGAAGGTTCCATTTGAAAAACCAATTTAAAGTCCTTCTCTGCAACAGCTCTGACTTACTGTCTGCACTCCCTGCTGACCGAGGACGCTGGAAGTCAGACTATGGGGTTTTAATCAGTACATTTAAGGACAGCAAAAAGGAAAAAGGAGGGGAAATAAATAAAGAATAAGGAATAAATAAAACTCTGAAACCTGAGATTAATCAGAGAAGGTAAGACAAAGCTAATGATTTCCATTTTGATACTGCTGTATACATAAACTGTGTACAAAGGATGGAACAAGTATTCCTTGTGATACTGTCCTTTAATGTCTCACCAAACATTCCCAGAAAAGGCACCAGGTATATTTTATAATTAAAAGATAGAGTATTTTTATACAAAAGAAGCACTTCAGACAACAGATCTTCCTTCTGAGAGTTCCTGTGACTTCCCTGCCTTCACTACAGCTTAATGGAATTAATACACCCACCAGCTGGTATTGTCTTGCACATGGGCTGTAGTGATGACAAGTACCACTTGCGCTGATCATTCTATGCTGTACTATAATTAATTACTTTTAAAACAAATATGAAATGAATCGCTTCAAAGGAATTGAAGAATGAGCTTCAGAATAATTTTCTGCAATTGCTCTAGTTTACACAAGTCAAATTAAGATATCATTAGAGTTTATACCTAAAGGGGAATTCTCAGCATGCTTTAACATTTTCATTATTTGTTGTGATATGAAGCCTGAAAGAAATCAAAAATTTCCTCCTTAATGGTCTTGGTCTTTTCCATTTGACAAATATTGATTTTCCTTTCTTTCCAATGGCGAATAAAGCAAATTCATGTTACTGGTACTAGAGAAATTCAGGCTAGAGGCCAAACTTCCTGCACATTTTCAATCACTCTAAATCACCCACAAAGTCTCAAAACAATGAAAGAAAACATTTCCATGTAATGAGCTTGCCCTTGAAAGGCCTCTGACTTTAGGACTTTCCTACAGTTGCTCTTTTCAGTGCTCAGAAGGGCACCTCCAACAGGCGGTGGTATACCCCCTCATTGGGTATAACTGTGAGCAGCATTGCGGGGGCTTGGTATCCCCATCCAGCCTGCCTGCTGGAGACCTCACTGCTCAGGGGAGGGCAGGGAACCCCAAGTGGCAACTGCAGGAGGTGCAAGGTTGGCAATGCCTCTGAGCATCCCTGATTTCTGTGCAGAGGGTTGAAGGATGCATCATCTGACCCTGAAGAAGGACCAGCTCTAGCCATGCTGTTGCCGACCAGAGTGTTTGCTCTCATCTTTTAAACCTCCTGTGACTCTCAGGCCCATGATTAGCTTTCCAAGACATTTACAGGTTTCCTAGTACTCACCCACCCTCCACAGGCAGGATCAGGACCGGATGCTACCTCCAGCAGCAGCAGGAGGACATGCTCCCACAGAACAGCACATGAGGTTTGTCCCAGTCCTCAGACACCCCCCAGCACTTCCCCTGCAGCCACTGGGCTCTGCTTCCCTCCTCTGTGTTCTATTTGCAGGAGCCTTAAGGAACAAATTGCCTCCTCTCTTCTGAAGCCTCTCAAAGCTCTGGAGATCATTATCAGACCAGACAGTCCTCCTTCCAGATGTGGAGAAACCCTGTGGCACTGGTCCCTCAGGACAGGCAGGTTCGGCCCTGTGTGGGAGAGGGTCCATGCTCTGCAGTGGCAGCTGTAATTCCTATATATATATATATATATAGGAATATATATATGATATGATATGATATATATTATATATTATAGTATTGTATTATTATATATTATTATATTATATTTATCTATAATATAAAGGTACCTGTCGTGGTTCAACTCAGCCGGCAGCTAAGCACTACACAGCCATTCGCTCACCCTCCGCCCTCCCTCTCTGGGATGGGGGAGAGAATCAGGAAAATGAAGCCTGTGGGTTGAGATAGAGACAGTTTATTAGGACAGAAAAAAATAATAATAGTGATAATAGTACTGCTACTAATAATGTGTACGAAACAAGTGATGCACAATGCAATTGCTCACCACCCGCTGACCGATGCCCAGCCTATCCCCGAGCAGCCAGCCCCCCCACCCTGGCTAGCCACCCCTATATATTGTTTAGCATGACGTCAGATGGTATGGAATACCCCTTTGGCCAGTTTGGGTCAGCTGTCCTGGGTCTGTCCCCTCCCAGCTCCTGCTGCACCCCTAGCCTAGCCTAGCACGTCCCTGCAGGCCCTCACAACACTCCTATACTCCTCCCAAGACAGGCCTTTTTTCCACATTTCATAGGCCTTCCTCTTCCTTTTGATCTTGTCATGAGCTCCTTGCTCATCCACGCAGGTTTCCTGCCCCCCTTCCCCGATTTCCTACTCTTAGGGATGCACCGATCCTGAGCTTGGAAGAAGTGCTCTTTAAATGTTGCCCAGCTCTCACAAGCACCCTTGCCTTCTAGTAATCTAGCCCATGAGATACCCCCAAGCAGGTCCTGGAAGAGGTCGAAGTTGGCTCTCTGAAAGTCCAGAGTAGCAATCCTGCTTTTTGCCTTACTTCTTCCACCAAGTTCCATCTTGAACTCCACCATCTCATGGTCACTGCATCCCAAGCTGCCCTCTACATGGAGGTTAGTGGTTGGTTAGTAATTGTACACCCAAAGTTCTCCAGCTTTGCAGCAGGACACCACAAATCCCAGATTTTGCTTGGCAGGGATGAAGAAAAGCTGAACGAGCTTCTGAATTCTGGCATCGGTCCTAGAACGACAGCCTTTGCCAACTTTAATGGAAAGCGGGGAACATCCTGCCTTCATGTACTCAGTGGTGTTTGGCTCTAGCAAGCACTATAAGATGAAGTTAAGAACATTTCATGTGGATGGACAGGGAGAATGCCTAAGCAAGGCCCCAGCAAATCTATACTGCATGGACCCTCGAACTGTGATTAACACACCTATAATGTAGATCAGTGCAAACTGGGGAGCTGTCTCTCCATATACATTAACTTGTGGGTCTATCCATACACAAACACAGAAACATTATTTTCAAGACAGGTCAGTGAAGCTTGAAATGAAGTAGCCTGAGGCACTCAGGCAGCCAGGACTGGAAGAGAGGCTTTGCCATCAGTTTCCACAAGAACCTTCTTGCCCCCATAATGACCCAAAATTCCTTTGCCCTTGTCTCAGTTTCTACAGGCTCTTTGCACATTTATAATCATAGAATGATAGGACAGGTTGGAAAAGACCTTCAAGATCATCAAGTCTAACCATCCACCTAACATTACATGTCCACTGCTAAACCATGTCCCTGGCACCACATCTACAAGTCTCTTAAATACCTCCAGGGATGGCAACTCCACTGGGCAGCCTGTTCCAATCCCTAACCACCCTTTCCATGAAGAAGTTTTTCCTGATATCCAATCTGAATCTCCCCTGGCACAACTTGAGGCCATTACCTTACATCCTAACTTACTCCAAAGTCTGACAATTTCACACACCATGGGACCTACCAGGAGACAACCGCTTATTGTTTGAGAGTTAACTTCCTTCTATATATGTTTTTAAAAAAATGTTTGACATGGCTTTTTTTGAAGAAACACAACTACAGCCTATCTGTTAGTCCCCTGCAACTTAATATTTAAAAAAATTACCACCCCAAACCAACAAAATACTGATTTTCTCACATACTAAGATGTAAGCATATGTAGAAGGAGAGTGCCGTGCTTCTTTAAGGGTGTGTGCCCAAGGACCTTTTCCAAGGTAAGAGAAAAATAAGAAAGGGATCCACAAATGTACATGTGCTTGTGAACCTAGAAAGTGTATGAGACTGCCTTCACCAGAGAACTTCTATCTCTACCCACTGGAGAAGAGGAATGGGTCTCGGCTGTCTGTGTCATTGTCTACATGAGTCCTGTCAAAGGCAGCCTTTGGCTGGGGCAGCCTGTGTGACCAGCCGTGTCAGTATCCTGTCTGTCTGTGTGTGTCTGTGTGTGTCTGGGATGTGTATTCATCTTTACTACCAGCTGAACCTGTCATACGGTAAATTACACCAAATTTTAGTGATTTTCATTCAAGAAAAGTAAAAAGCTTCAGAGCCAGAAGGAAAGGATCATGCTCTTTTTACAGTGTATATATTTATTGAACAATTTGGAATCTTTAAAGATATTTACCAGACCGACTGAATTCCCTTTCCACCATTAAATATAGCAGTCTTCTGAATGGTTTCCATATATTTATATTGTCAACATCTGTGGGATAGAGACTGTTAAGGAATTAATTGCACATGAAAGTTTATAACTTGTGATACTGCAAATGTTAAGCTATGCTATTGAAACTGAATTTTAAGCGGTTCGAGATTAATGCCATTTGTCATAAATGTCCTGCCTTGTAAATGTTAAGTAAAATTTGTTTTCCAGGCATGAACAGAAAGAGGACTCCCCATGCTCAAAGCTCTTTTACTAAGCTATTGCTAACTAGATTATGCAGAGGGATTGCCTTTATCTTTCCTTTACGGTTAAAATATTTCTGATTGTACAAGCTTTTTATGGATGTTTCTTATTCCAAAAGCAGACACCCATATATTGTACATAGAGTATATATATGTATATGTAAAGATATACAGAATAATATTACATATGTACTATATATGTTTTATATATATAAATATATAATGAACATTTTGCTTTTTGTATATAGTTAAGAAAATATAAGGAAACTTCCTCATGCTAACTTGTTTCTCCCAGTATCTTTCTCTATCTTTAGCTATCTCTACCTCTAACTTTCTCATTTTAAATTACATATATTATATAAAAAAATTAGACAGAGAGAGGTAGAAGGGAGTGTGAGTAAGATTTCTGATATTTTTCTTAATAGAACATAAATACATTATATGTTATAGACCAGAAAGAATATGAAAATTCCATGCTTACCAGTCCTTCTGCTTTGTCAATTCATACCTGAAAGCATCATAAATTACTAAAGAAAAAATGGTTCTAAATTTCTGCAGTATAACAATGAACTTGCCCACTGGAGCAGAATAAATGTGGTGTGAGCACAGAGAAGGTGAAAATTTTTAAATTTGAAGCTATAGACTTTTTGTCACAGGGTTTTTTATAATTTGATTTCTGCTTTTTTTTTTCCAATGAGTAAATACCCAGCTTAATTTATTCAGTTACTTTTACAAGCTTCCTATTTTTTGAATACTAAACTTACATTTTGATGAAATGAATACTGTGCTAATGTGTCCTATGTGAGTGAGGACATGAGGACAATGGTTGACTGGAATTTTACATAACTGAAACAACAACCTGGTCTGCCCCAGATTGATTTCCTACATCGATTCCATGAATCAGCTTTTAATGCCCAATGTGGTAAGACACTTCACTGGCTGTTTGACAGGACAGTATTTTGATCCATCTGGTAGGACATTTTTTTGTGTTGTACTGCCTAGAGGTCTGCAAGCAGTCAGGATATGACTGAATATGTCCTGGTGGCAGCTTAGCTGGCTTTGTCTTCATAATCCAGTACCTGATTTTTGAGGGACACAACCTATTCATGCAAGTGAGTTCAGAAATGAATTGACATATTTCCTTACCTGATGCACTTGATTTAATGACCTTGAGTTGTGTTTGCTAGTATGACAGTAGATGACAAAGTGAATTCTTTTCCACTGATGAGGCCAAACTATAAAGAAGCTCCTGAGAAACTAGCCCCACGCAGGTGGCTGCAGTTTCTGACTTGGGCTACCATTGCAGGGAACCAGGGTGGCCAGGGCGGGGCTACAGCATTAGTCTCCATTGAAAAGTGAGTTGTCTAGGAGGTGTCTGCTGGTGGTCTCCACACAGTGTAATAAGGGCAGTTCATCACTGAAAATTTAGTGTGGAGAAGGACAAGAGGCCCCTGTGCAGCTGGCCAGAGACCCTCAGCTGTCCTCAGTAGTACAACTGGCTCTCTTAGGTTGGATATTCCTCTCTGTGGTTCTTTGTGCAAATGTTTCCTGAGAGAGTGCAGCATATCAACCGGTGGCAAGTGCTCCACTCATAACCTGGAGTCCTGTGCCTGTGCGGTAGTGCCCCAGAGGAACAGCTCTTTGAAGACGGGAACCTGAATCTGTAAGCTGTAAAACTCTGAGTAGCTGCATGGGTGGAAAGCGGAGTACTCAGTAGTGCCTTGACATACAGGCAGCATGGCACCGGAGCCATGGCACTATGCAAATGCGGTCTCAGGCCTGTTCAGTGTTGAGGGCTGTGTGGGTTGGGACGCGCCAGGGCTCTGCAGGGTAGTGGCAGCAGCGCAGTGCTTATGTGGCCTGGGCTGTGCCTTCAGCTTACAGCTGGCTGGCAGGCAGCTCTGTCCAGGGCCAGAGGTACTCCAGGAGCTGCACATGCATTGCACTGTAAACAATCCCATCGCAAAGGCCCAAGCGTACAGAACACCAAGTGGCCAAACAATGTCTCCTTGCAGCAGAGAGAAGCAAAGGCATCACTGGTCCTTCCAAGCCGCTAGAGGTGCTTCAGCACTGCTGGCATGCTTGCCTTTCCAAAGTGGTACTGAGGGACAGGAAGGAGCATTCCACTCCATTTCAGGCATGGCACCTGCTTTAGGATGTTTTACTCATGCAGTGTTGACTGCATAGAATTGCCAGTATTCGTTAACTAAGTACCAAGATGCCCCCCAAAGGTGGGTCATATTAGGAGAATAAACATATTTGAAATACTAATAACTACCAGCTAGAAAGCAACCAAATGTTAATTAGAGGAGAGTATCAAAATTGTCAATTTTAAATAATAATTACTGTCATGAAAAGCAGTAAAAGAGATGCTTCTGCATTGGTACAATTGGTACAAAATTGCAGGCTGTTTTTCAGAGCTCAAATATTCTATCAGTTAAATTGAGTAAAGACATACTGTGCAAGGACTCCAAGGTTTTTTAAAAACATATTCCAGTCATGTTTCCTAAACCAGGCAGCTGTAACAAAGTTAGCAATCCAAATTAATTATCCAAAATGAACATCAGCATTCAGGACAAATATTATCTCATCAGCATTCAGTTTCACATCTCAAGACTAAAAGGGGAAATGAAATAGAGAACTATTAGGTGATTAGCTGAAAAATGAGCTAAGGAAACAGATATGCATTGTTCTATCTTACTTTAGTTTCTTTTTTCCCTTGGAATGAAATCCATTTCTTTACAGATTATCAGTACAAATCCCATATAAGTGGCACTGAATTTCATACACCACCTTAACAGTATGGGCAGAAAAGCAGACAGCAAGTGGATAGTTCAACAGACATTACAAGTTTGTTACATGGAGGACTAATAATTTTGCACTGCTGATTATAGACTTTGCAGGTGGATCACATGAAACATTTCTGCTTCATGTACTTCCATTTGGCACCCTAACTGGCCCTTAAAGGAAAGCTGTTCCAGGTAAGGAACTGTCATCCTGTGACATCCTCTAATAAAACCTTTGAGCTCAGCTCAAATCACAGATGCACACTTGTGCCCAGTATGCAAATACAGCCCAAGCTCTTGTAGGCCTTGGGTCCTGTCCTCTAGCCTGCTCCTCCCTGTCACTTCCCCAGACACTGTGCCCTTCCACACAACTTTTCTCTTGTGGGACATGCTACATCCTAGCAACGCTCTGAGCTCACAGTGCTCAAACACAGGGGGCACAGGGACTACATCCTCACCAGGGAACCCTGCAGGGTGCGTTAGCTCACTGGCTCTACCTGTGCTGCGTTACCTAACCAAGAACCGGACTCTTTGCATCCTGTGTCCAGCAAGAGCTTTTACCAACATTGCAACACAGACACTCACAAATAATTTTTGATGAAGTGAAATATAAAATTTTTCACAGGAGAAAAAACTGGCATTACCATGCAAACATTTTTTTTCCAGTTGGATGCAAAGTACAATCAAATATTCATGTAATGACCTAAAACAGAATGATAAAATGATTTGTAACACAATAACCTACAGATAAAAACAAGTGTATAATGTATCAAATTATGGATCTGTTAGTTTTAAATGAACTGTTATTCTGCTATATAGTCCCACACTGCTACAGGGAATTAGTTCTTGGCCATCTTTATCTCATGAACTGTCTTTTCATATGAAATCAAGTTTTAAATTAATTGTCCAGAAGGCTAAAGTTGGGAGACTAATTTAAAAAAAAATAAATAAATCTCTGGGCACTTTATAACTCTCTTCCATATGTGGTTGTCTACTGACAGGATGAATTTTCCAGATTTTGTTCCTATTTTCTGTGCTTTGATAAAAATCCAGGAATGCCCTATCCCTGGAGGTGTTCAAGGCCAGGTTGGATGGGACTTTGGGCAACGTAGTCTAGTGGAAGGTGTCCCTGCCCATGGCAGCGGGTTGGAACCAGATGGTCTTTAAGGTCCCTTCCAGCCCAAATCGTTCTATGATTCTATTATTTCTTGCAAAACTATAACAGAACATGTTGCCCTCAAAGACGGTTGCTGTGTTTAATCCTCGTGTTGTAAGACAATTGCAATTTCAGTGTATGATTAGTCACCGTAAGACATACAGCACTGTTTTTCTTTCACCCTTGTAAAATTTATACAATGTTCCTTATGAATTGTGGTTTAGCATCAAAAGCACTTGGCCTTTGCATATGAAAACAACTTTCCACAAATGCCTTCTTGAAAAGCTTTCGTGACAGGGATGCCTATACTGATTTCTCTAGAGTTATTGAAGTTCATTGAGGTGACTGGCTCCAGGTTATTTCTGTGAGCTTCTGCAAGGCAAAGATACTGAGGCTTGGGAGTCACTCCCACCATGCTGTGGGCTCCCTGCGCACAGGGCAGAGGAGGAATTCACTCTGCACTTAACTGCACTCAGCTAGCAAGGAAAAGACAAGCAAGAGTGGGGACAGCCAGAAGAAAGGCAACAAAACTGGAACAACAGGCCATTGTGGTAGAGGGGTGCAAAAAATAAATTAGTTCAGAAAGACAGCTGGCATGAAGGAAAATGTCAGGCATTCATTAAAGTCAGTGGTCCAGCTTCAGCTCAGAAGACACCTCCCAGGTGGAGGAATCATGGCAAAGCCCAGGGAAACCTCCTGTGTGACTGAGTTGGATACCACTGGATGCTCAGACCAAGCACAGCCCTGCCACTTGATGGCATCCTGCCATGTTCTCCCAGGCTGTCCCTCAGCAGTCCCCTTGCTCAGGAGGGCATCACACAGCTCCACATGCCAGCAGCCAGCGTCCAACACTGCGCTTGCCTGCACACAGCACACCTGCAGGGCCACAGCTTAGATCTACCTGTCCTCTAACTCAAATGGTTGTTCAAGCAAAAAAATCCTCTGCCCACGCACAGCACTTCATACTCAATTAGTTTTATTGGCTTACACGTGTTTGGTTTGTACAGGAAAGCACATGCCCTAGGACCTTTCCCACTGGTGTACACCTTGTACAAACTGGGTGCTGCTTCCCACAGCTCAGATTTCAATGCAATGGCTGCACAGCAAAATGATCATTGCAAACAGGGTATAAAAGGTATGCTGTGGCTTTTTATCTTAAAAGGCAAGACGTGCTGTCTACCTTTGCCTTCAGAGAAAGTTTCTTCCTACAGTGCACTGGACAAAACAGAAGGTTCAACCACAGAGTCCAACCTCTACCTTTTCCCAGAAAGCAGACTGCTCAGCTGAGGTGATTGCATGCAAACATAAACAAACTGTTACACTCCCACAGGAAGCCATTACACTGGCATGTTGACTCAGTAATTTGCATAGGGTTGATTGTTTAGTAAACAAACTCTCTCCTGAGGGACTGGTAATTAATCTTTTACATCAAATCTGTTGATTAGTCTTTCTGGGACTGATGCTAGATGTTACAAGCAGGTGTGAGTCAAGATATCACTTTGTTTGAAAATTAGGATTAAACATGACAATGAACAATGTTTTAAATACATTTTTTAGCTTTGGAAGCATCATATGGCTTATTAAAAGATAAATTTATTTTTGATTCAAAATCAAAGTCTTTGATAACTATTCTGTTAGGCAGATTAATATATATATATATATATATATTCCTATATTTAACCCAAAAGTGGGATCCACCTACCGGCTGTTGCGTTTGTGAATGATTATAATTATGAAAATGCAAGAGGAGATGTACACTTTGTGTGAGGATCCTTCATAGCTCTGGCTACCTACACAGAGATTATACACTGCTTGTGGTGCTGTGGCATGGCTCAAAGCCTGCTAAGGCTGGCCACAAAGCTGGCTGCAGTGCCAGCCTCTGCACCAGGAGCTTTCCTGCTGCTGCCTGCACACTGAGGGGACATTGGTGTCCCTGCCCTGCTCCCTCCCACACTCTTCCATGGCATCACGTTGCCTGTGGCCCTGAGTCCAGGATTTTCCAGTGCTTCAGAAGAGGTACACCTGGTCACCACCCTCTAGCCCAGGCTGAGACCCAGGTTGGTCTGCGAACAGCGACGTCATTCAAGCTGCTTTTATGAGAAAATGCTGCTGGGGAGGCCACCCCTTGTTCTCAAGAAGGACACTCCAGGGCGGCAGACATGCTGTGGGTGACACGCAGCCCTGCACAGCCACGTGCATGGCCCCTGCCAGCCTCTCAGCCGAACAGGAGCAGCAGCACCTGCACACAGTAGCACAGGCTCTGCTTATCTGGGACCGAACAGTGCTTCGGAGGCACAGCAGCACTGGTCTCGTCACTGCCAGACTTCTGCGAACTGGATGCTATAGCACCTAGAATAGTTTATGCTGGTGTTCAAATGAATGTCCTTAGGGTTCAGGGGCTCTGCTGGGCCAGATCCATCCTTCAGGTAGAATTACCAGACGATGAGCAGTGGCAGAAGTACTGCATCACCCAGGCAAGAGGTACAGGTGCTCCATGGGGAAGAAAGGAATGAATTTATTGCTGACTTGTATTCTAAATCAGAGATGCAAAAGACAGCAGGTTGCAACACTGTTATGGCAGGATGTGGAGCCATTCTGACATCAGCAGGTGTGCCTTCACCTAGTCCTTGGTAGCACAGCATGACTCTTTGAGGGCAGAAGACTTCTATACGCAATAGCCTCTAATTAGCACTAATGGGGATTGCTTTAGACAGCCAGCTGGGCAGTGTTGGCTACCAGGTGTGAGCATAGACAAGGTTACTGTGTATGGGAGAGGAAGGGGCAGGACAGGCTCTGTAGAAGGCAGTGGCATGGCCACCCTTCCCCCCGGTGGGCTGGCCCAGCTCCACCAGCATGGCAGATCAGCAGGGGCTGTGCCCAGCTGCATGCACAGCTTCTCTGGACAGGATGGAGGGGATGCACACAGCACAGGCATGCTCAGCTACTGGGCTCCCAGAGGGTGCCACACACCTCTTCTGCGGAGCCCAATGTTGGTGGTGTCCAGCAGATGACACAGCTGAGATCTGCTATGTGCAGCAACCCAAGGACATGACAGATGGTCTCAGGCTAGCTTGCTGCAAGCATCTCTCTGCGAGGCTGTGACATTCCTGTGTAGCATGGCCCGTCCTTGAGGTACTGCTCTGTTCCTACTTTGATGTCTCTGGCTGCCACAGTCTAGTGCAAGCCCCTCCATGTGCTGCTCCAGGGAGCTCCTGCATACTGAGGGTTATTGGCAGTGCATGAGTACAGTCTGCTTCTCCTCTACCTTGTCTATATGAAGAGGATTATATCATGAAACAGTGTGCAATAATGAGATGAATCTGATATAAGAGCCCCTTGGGTGACCAGAGAAATCCTATCTGTACCATAACTACAGGAGAAAAGGAGAAAAATCTTCTGCACATGTACTAATACAGGTAAAACACAGTATAACCAGAGAGTGCAGATGTACCTTGAATTCCAATGCAGAAAGACCATCCAAAGTTAATCAGTCCTCAATCTCCATGAGAACTTTTAAAGCAGTTGCTGTCTTCATCATGAAGGGGCAATTAGAGCAAAGAAGGGAAGCTATCTTCTCATAGTTCCATTAGCTAGCTCCTCCCCTTATCCCTAGTGGATAAGCCCCAGTGCCCCAGTCCCAGGACAGCAAAGTTTAGCGTTGACTTTTGTGCTACAAGGCCATGAGGTGACTCAATTAATGGTTTAGAAATATGGAAGGAGAAAAGCTCCATTTTGAAGGGAGACAAGCTTCTTCCAGATCATCTGACCAATTCTGCTGCTCTCTGTGCTTCAGTCAGAACCAACCTGGAGGCTCAACTCCGCAAGTGTGAGCAGAATTTTCTGGGTGATTAAACATTTGACAGTGGTGATATTTAAATTGTTATTTACCAGTTTCAGATCACACACTTCTGATCACTTCAGATTTTCAGCAAGTCCCCATGCGATGGACAGCTGGAGATATGGGTTTTCTTGGGACAAGCACCAATGTTCCTCTGAGACCATAATGGTCTGCTGATACTTGGAAACCCACAGCACTTTGCCACATTCCAGAGCTCAGGAGGAAATCACTCCTAGCTTGTCACCTACTGTGCCAAGACCTCTGATGGACTCTATCCTCTTCTATTTCTATCAGGAGACTCTGGTACTACATCGTTTGCCCACTATATCACCTGCCTATATAGCTGCTTATAATGGTAAACGGAAGTTGAAATCAGGTGGTTTTTTTATTGTCTTTGCTAAGAAAAAGACAAAGCCTCAGAAGACTGGTTAAAATGCCTGGAATATCTTTGCCTGAGATTAGAATAACATACAGTGCTTTTTTTTTAAAAAAAAAAAAAGTGCATAAATATTTCTTTCTAACATAACTAATCCTCAGAGGTTACAGAAACAGGGTTATATACAAAACAGTTTTCTTATCCTTATTAGTTTGGCTTTAAAATGTAAAGAAAATATCTCTGCATGCAGTTAGGAAAACAACTTTGCCAGGTGTTTCTCTTTTATTACTAGAATATGAACAATGATGTTCTGGACCAATGGAAATCAGGGGAAAATTTGGCACAGACCTTTTCAATACTGCTAGAGTTTCCACCTGAACAAGGCCCTGCAAGCTCAGAGGTCTGTATGCAGTATCATTGTCTAGCTGCTCAAATGCAATCATTAAAGGATGTCTCAAAGATACCAACATTGTCTTCCTAAATTCCAGACCTGTTGCATATTTAAACCTTGGCAATTAGGAAAAAAAAAAGTAATCTTAATTTGAAGTATTTTAAGACACCTCATTAGTTTCAGTATTCATTTCTTCTTCTTCTCATCTCAATCACATTTCCATTTCAAATGATTTATCTCAGTTAATTGTAATCAATTTTATATTTTGCTAACAACAAGTATGATGTTCATGGCCGGCTAGAACACTTGAAGGTCATTGCAGTATACAAGTGACCCTGTGAGAGACTATCCTACAGTGTACAGTCTGCACAAGGGAAACTACTTGTGGAAATGTACAAACTCCTAAAATCTCTCTAAGAGATGGGATATTTTTAATCTTTCACTTTCCTGATTTTCCTGTATTTGAAACAGCCCTCACAAAAGCAAGGGCTCTTCTAGCTGAAACAGTCACTGAAGACATCTATGCAGCCATGATAATGAAAAGACAATATCTTATTTAGATCAGCAAAGCTCGATGTGCCAAGTGGTTCACCAGACTTGTGCAGGTGGAGCTTTCATTTTTAGTTCCTTTGCTACTGTTTGTTTTTATATCACAGACAATTGATCCCTGAGTGCCAACTAAACCTGGTGCTGTATCTCATGACCAAGGTTGTACCACCAGGAGAACCACCCTGCAGCAGGACATCAGTCATTCCAAGGTCTGTAATTGTGTTTGCTGCAGCATAAGAGACTCTGGGGAAATCACGAGCATACTGTACTTAAAATAACAATCCACCAGCCTTGTTCCTCCTAGGGAAGAACTGTCTATGATGTGGAGGAGACTGGGAGAGAGATCAAAAGTCTGGCAACTTCAGCAGCAGCTGCTGCAGCAGAATCCATGTGAACTGCACCAGATTCCTAGTGCCTCCTGCTGATGTCATTGACCATAACCTGGCTATGAGCTGTTAGAATCACAGAATCATTAAGGTTGGAAAAGACCTCCAAGATCAGCTGGTCCAACCATCCCCCTACCACTGATGTCACCCACTAAACCATGTCCGTAAGCACCACGTCCAACCTTTCCTTGAACACCCCCAGGGACGGTGACTCCAGCACCTCCCTGGGCAACCCGTCCCAATGCCTGACTACTCTTTCTGAGAAGAAATGTCTCCTCATTTCCAACCTGAACCTCCCCAGGCACAATTTGAGGCCATGCCCTCTAGTCCTATCACTAGTTATTTGTGAGAAGAGGCCGACCCCCAGCTCCCCCCAGCTTCTTTTCAGGTAGTTGTAGAGAGCGATAAGGTCTCCCCTGAGCCTCCTCTTCTCCAGACTGAACACAGACACAGACACAGATTTCTAGGTTGGAAGAGACCTCAAGATCATCGAGTCCAACCTCCGACCTAACACTAAGTACTCCACTAAACCATATCGCTAAGCTCTACATCTAAACGTCTTTTAAAGACCTCCAGGGATGGTGACTCCACCACCTCCCTGGGCAGCCCGTTCCAATGCTTAATAACCCTTTCGGTAAAGAAGTACTTCCTAACATCCAACCTAAAACTCCCCTGTCGCAACTTTCGCCCATTCCCCCTCGTCCTGTCACCAGGCACGTGGGAGAACAGACCAACCCCCACCTCTCTACAGCCTCCTTTAAGGTAACTGTAGAGAGCGATAAGGTCGCCCCTGAGCCTCCTCTTCTCCAGGCTGAACAAGCCCAGCTCCCTCAGCCACTCCTCATAGGACTTGTGCTCCAGGCCCTTAACCAGCTTCGTAGTCCTCTGGACATGCTTCTGTGGTGGTACTGCATTTTGTACTGTAGAAAAAGTATCAATTTCTCCATTTGTGCAATAATATCCTTTCCAAGACATCCCTTTTCAGGCTGATGATTCTCAGCTTGTTCCTTTGTTTTTTAGAAGCCATTGAAGATGTTTGATCATCTTTGTTACCTTCCTATAAAACTTTTCAGCTCGATACATGTTTTTTGACACAGGAGATGAGCTATACATGGTGTTGTATATGCATGAATGTATATGTAGTGATATGGTTAGTACGAAAATGTATTTTAAAAAAAAGAAAAAAGAAATGGACTTTGCAACAAAAAGCTCTTTAGGCATAGGTGTCTTACTGACTGAAATATCTCTGAAGTATATGTCAGAATATTATGTAATGAGCATCACAGGTATCGTGCTCTCCAATTGTCAAATACTCTATTTGTTTAACTTGAAAATAATCATTTTAGATACATTTGATAGCAGAGCTACAAAAGCCTCTTTTCATAGAATCACAGAATCATAGAATGGTTTGGGTTGGAAGGGAACTTTAAAAGTCTTCTAGTCCAGCCACCCTGCCATGGGCAGGAACACCTCCCACTAGATCAGGTTGCCTAAAGCCCCATCCAAACTGGCCTTGAACACTTCCAGCGACAGGGGATCCATAACTTCTCTGTGCAACCTGTTCCAGTGACCTACCACCCTCATCATGAAGAATTTCTTCCTTATATCTAATCTAAATCTACCCAGCTCTATGCTGGTCATTTTTGTTCAGAAGGATACTGTGAGAATCAGTATCAAAAACTTTGCTGAAATCCAGGAATATTACACCAACTGGCTTCCCTTGGTCAACTAGCTGGACAATCTTGTCACAAAAGGGAATTTAGTTCGTTAAACAGACTTTCCCTTCATGAACCTGTGTTGGCTGTGACTAATGACTGTGTTGTCTTTCATGTGTTTTTCAACAACTCCCAGAACAAACTTCTCCAGAATTTTACCAGGCTCTGAAGTGAGACCAACAGGCCTGTAATTAACAGGGTCTTTTTTCTTACTCTTCTTGAAAATTGGGACATTTGCCAGCTTCCAGCCAGCTCCAGATTCCCAAGACCACTGAAAAATAATTGAGAGATCTCACAATGACATCAGCCAGCTCTTTCAGTACTTGTTTTAAAATACTTGTAGAATTATTTGTGCCTCCAACATTAAAAGGAATCCCATAATTGTACACTAACCCAGCATAATTAGCATGCAATTGCCATGATTATACAGCATAATTATGTTTGTCAGGAGAAAAGGGACTGCCACAGTATGACTGAGAGGCCTCACAGCAGCAGAGGTGGGAACCAGCACAGTTCCTGTTTGAGCTGCCCAGTATCACATCTGCAGAAGTGTACTTTTCAGTGACTCCAGAGTTTACAAATGTGAAGTCTTTGGGGCAAAATGCCACAGCATTAGACATCCTAGAGGTGATTCAGTGAGCTGGCACAGACCAGTCAGCCTCCCTGTAGTTGTGTTCTGGGGCTGTCAGCAACTGCTGTACCTTCCCTAGGGGCTTAGGTGCCAAGGAATGTCCTATTGCAAGAAAAAAACTTCTGTGTGTTTTAAGACCCCAGGTTTTATCAACAGAGAAAGGAATTTCCTGACTGATCTTTGCTGAAGGAAGCTATGTTTAAGTCCCACTTCAGACAACTCTATCACCTTTCTGCATCAAATCCTTAGCCCTTGCTGTGCTGAGCAGGGCTACACCAACAGCCTCTTCAATACATCCTGAAGCACAGCTCTGGAGTGGCTACCACTCCTCATAGCTGAGACACCCACTGGATCTGCTGGCATAGGACACTATTGGCCAAGAGCCAGATGATACGTAGGACATGATGGAACTTGTTGATGCTCAGGACATCAGGAGCAGAAGATGAAAGTTTATCTGGTGCTGGCTCCTGTTACAAGGAGCAGAGCAAGTCCCAAATCAAACAGAAAGAAGCACACTCTGCACCGATGGCTTTCAAATACTTCCACACACTTGTGCCTTCTCCCATTGAGTTTCACAGTGGAAGGAGAGCTGTACATCTACTGTCTCTGGTACCCTTATGGGATAGATAGACAGAGCCTGACCCAGCTGGCTGTTACCAAAGGAAAAGCATGCCTGTCTGCTGATTACTTCAGCTGGAAGAGTTCTGCTTATAAATGAGATTTAGGAGCAAAAGCAAAATGAAAAGTTGCAGAAATAAACAAACAAGCAAACAAGCAAATGACAACCCACAAAGTAGCAATGAAAATTTGTAAAGCTAGGTAGCTCTGTTCATGAAATGCAGGCCACTTTTCTGCTGGTGACAATTAAATCATACTGGCATATCAAAGGTGCTTAAGAAATCCTCTATGTAAAGGGCACTACTACCAAAAAAAAAAAAAAAAAAAAAAAGTGAAACTGCAAACTGAATTAACCCCTATTACAAAAAATATTGTAATAGAGGAATATATTTTTTTCCATGTCACTTTTGGTTGGAAAATAACATTGCATAATTAAAGAATCCACGTGTGACAGTAATTCAATGAGAAATAATTGGACAATACGGATAGTCAGTGCTAAATTCTTATAGTAATTTTAATTTCTGTCATGTCAGTCAAAGAATCCATGTGCAACTACTCAACAGTAGTGATTATTTTGTCCTCATTTACTTATAACAAAAAATGAGGAGGTAAGTATCACTGAATTTAGTGGAGACTGGAACAAGGACATACATATTCAAAATATTTTCATTGATACTCTCTCTAGCCATCACAGAGCTTCAGAGAACCGTTCTTTCCAGGCACTCATTCCTTCCTCACTTGCACTCACACTTGTTTCTTCCCCAGTGGCTGGGGAATGCCATTGCATTTTGTCTGGTTTCATTTTGGCATCTCTAGTTTCTTTACATAGTATTCACTATTTCAGCCTATATCAAATGATAAATTTCCCAGCTTCAATAAGCTGACTTTGGTTTGAGAATCCTGTTGCATTTGTTTAGATGCATTTATTTGGTGCTGCTATGAATTTCTATTCCCCAAAGTTACTGGATATTAAAATAAAAAAGTAGGTTTGTTCAGTGGAAAAAGGTTGTATAGAGAAATATGGAAAGGCATTGAATCCAAATGGCCTGGCCTATTATTTTTTTCTAAAATCATTTTTGTAAAATATATTAATTTGGTGAATTCACACATTCTCTTTTTCAATGAAAACCTGAGGTTTCACTAAACAATACAATTATTTGTGCAAAACAATGGAAACCCTGAAGTCTTATAACCAAAACCTGAGATAAACCTCTCCAAAGCAATGATACAGCACATTTACTCTGGAGTAACAGCTCTCTGCTTGGCTGATGCCGCCTGTAGCCAGGTGATGAGGACCTCTGACAGCAAGGAAGTTATTCTGGGGGATGTCTGTGCTGGATGGGTGTCCCATAGCTGGGTGTCAGATACTTCATGCTCCTTGGGCTACCACAGAGCAACAAATACTGTTTTGCCTTTCCGTTCAGCCTGGCAAGTCAGGCTGCATAATCCAAGCACTGTCACCTGTTTTGAGAAACAGAAGAACAAGACAAACAGTAAAAACAGAATCAAAACATAGAGAATGGCTGTAGATAGTTTACATTGAAAGTTTTGGGGTGTACCCTTAAGTGTACACACTGTGTTTCATGCCCTCTGCAAGTTCCAGCTTTGTACTCCAATAAATATCTTCTTTATTAGGCTTGAGAGTTGAATTGCAAACTTTCTGGCACTTTAGTCAAGAGCATCAAGGTGAGAATGAACACTCCTATAATCAACACAGTTTATTTACCTGTCTCCTATTTTTCCAATAACTTCTTTCACCAAGCTCTTAAGAGACTAACTAGAGTCTGATATTATTATTGCTAATACTGTCATGGAATACTTTATTATTATTATTATTATTATTTTTAATATGGACATGAATCAGAACTCTAAAGATCCACAGCTTAGATGTAAGGAAGGTTATATATAATGGTAGCTGAGAGATAGTATTTCTAAAATGGAGGATGAGACTGTGTTCTACCAACATCCTTCAAAGAATAATGTAATAGCACAGTCTTTGTTAAAGGTATCAGAGGGGCTGTGTCTTTTGAAAACTCAATGCCAGATTTTTGCTACTACTCATCAGCAGTAGCTATGTAAACAGAGATAAGATGCTTCCTTATCAGCCTGCCATTCTTGTGAGAATGAAAGATGATTTATGCAGTAGAGGACCTCTGGTTCAGTAAGACAAAAGTCACCTCTCTCTGGAACAAAGTGGAAGACTATGACATGCTGAAGTCCGACTGCATTCATAATTTTCCAGCCACTTGATAGTTTTTCAAAATAAATTCAGAATGATTCTTTTTATTACGGGTAAAGTGTATTTGACATCATTCTTCTTTCAACTCTCAAAAGAACAAATCATTGGGACAGAAAACAGATAAAGTTTCAGTAAGAACTGAAGTTTAGACCAGAACTGAAAATGCTTGTTCTCATTCATTAAGAACATCCCTGGTGTATTTGCTGAAGAATTCTTCAGGATGAAGTGTATGCAACAGACAGGATTTAAGTCATATCACAGAAACAGAGTATCATAGCATCATAGAATGGTTTGGCTTGGAAAGGAACTTAAAGATCATCTAATTTCAACACACACACCCTGCCATGGGTAGTAACACCTCCCACTAGACCACGTTGCCCAAAGCCCCATCCAACTTGCCCTTGAACACTTTCAGGGCTGGGGTATCCACAACTTCTCTAGGCAACCTGTGCTAATGTCTCAGCACCCTCAGAGTGAAGCATTTCTTCCTTGTATCTAATTTAAATCTACCCTCATTCAGTTTAAAACCATTACCCCTTGTCCTGTCACTACAATCCCTGACAGAGTCCCTCCCCATCTGTCCTGTAGGTCCCCTTTAAGTACTGGAAGTTCACTATAAGGTCTCCCCAGAGTCTTCTCTTCTCTAGACTAAGCAACTCAAATTTTCTCAACCTTTCTTCATAGGAGAACTGCTCCAGCCCCTTGATCATCTTTGTGGCCCTACTCTGGACCCACTCTAACAGGTCTGTGTCTTATGCTGCGGGCCCTGGAGTTGAACAGAGTACTACAGTACTCCAGGTGAGGTCTCACAAGAGTGGAGCAGAGGTGGACAATCACCTCCCTCAACCTGCTAGCTGCACTTTTGCTGTAGCCCAGGATACAGTTGGCTTTCTGGGCTGCAAGTGTACATTGCCAGCTCAGGCTGAGCTTTTCATGCACCCGTACCCCCAAGTCCTTCCCTGCACAGCTGCTCTCTATTCACTTTTTGTCCAGCCTCTATTCATGTTTGGGATTGCCCTGACCCAGAAGCAGGACCTTCTACTTGGCCTTGTTGAACCATGTTGTTCACGCAGGCCCACCTCTCAAACCTGTCAAGGTGTCTCTGGATGCCATCCCTTTCCACCAGCCTGTCAACTGTGCCACTCAGCTTGGCCTCATCTGCAAACTCACTGAGCGTGCACTCAGTCCCACTGTCTATGTCACTGACAAAGAGGTTCAATAGTACTGGTCCCAATACTGACCCCTGAGGGACACTATCATTGATTTTCACTTGGACATCAAACCATTGACTGCAACTCTTTGACCACAACCATCCAGCCAATTCCTTATCCACTGAGTGGTCCATCTGTCAAATCTAAGGCATTCCAATTTGGAGACAAGGATGTTGTGTGGGACAGGGTCAAATGTTTTGCACAGTTCCAGGTAGATGACATCAGTTGCTTTTCCCTTATCCATGAATGCTGTAACCTCCTCGTAGAAGGCCACCAAATTTTTCAAGCACATTTTGTCCTTAGTGAAGCCATGTTGGTTGGTTGTCACCAGTCACCTCTCCGTTCTCTGTGTATCTTAGCATAGATATGTTCCAGGATATGTTCAACATAAACTCTGTTTTGTGTTTTATTTTGAGTTTTTGCTTGTTTGTTTCCTTTTGAAAGTTGTTTTAATGTTATTGTTACAAAATCCTTGTTCCCTTTCAAATTCTGTCTTTCCAGTTTCCTCTGCATTAAATTTGCCAGAGAGGTTGTGGATGCCCCATTCCTGGAGGTGTTCAAGAACAGGTTAGATGAGGCCCTGGGCAACCTGATCTAGTGGGTGGCATCCCTGTCTATGGCAGGGGGGATGGAAACTAGATGATCTTTAAGGTCCCTTCCAACCCAAGCCGTTCTATGATTCTATGAAATTTGCTGGAGTGGAACTGCAGACTCCCCTAAACTCAAGCGTGCTCAAGAAATTGGTTCATTTTATGTCTCTCACTAGAAGGAGTCCTTTGATTCTGCACTTGGTTGCTGGTGTTTCTGTTCTATGAAATTTCCTGCCATTAAACTTTCTGAATTTGCATTATGTCTGCAGACCATTGCAGGATTTAGCAGAGCTTTTGTATGTGTCACTGAGGAAGGCTTTTGCCATTTAGGAAGCTCTATGTGTTGAACTCAGGTTTTACCCATGAGCAGCAGTAGTATCAGTCCATTGAGCTGGTGTATTTGTGGAACTATAAATCTGCCACTGCTCTGTTTTCAAGTCTTGTTTAAGGTTACACTTTATTTCCAAGCAAAAAGCCAACAGTTACGGTAACAGTGTACGCAATAAAGAAACACAGAATCTAGAAATCTGATGCTAGACAGAAGCACAGATAAAAAGCTGCAAGCACCCTTTTATCTGAGAGCCTGAAATGTGCTACAGAAATATGCAAGCAACAGGATTCTGAAATTCAAAGTGAGCACTATGGGACGTGAGCAGCTACATTTTTTTTTCCCCAGTATGGACTGGAGAAAAAGCATGTCTTCAAGAGAGCTGGCTGCCGCACACCCATCTGTTGGGCACAGGGCAGGGGCAGCAGCTGACCCCGTCGGTGGGTGCCCACGAGGGGCACAGCCCAAGCCCCACTGCCAAGCAGGATGGGGCTGTGAGCTCCATGCTGCAGCGCTCCCTGTGCCTCCATGCCCGCTGCCTGGCCTGGCGCTGCCGTGGGGCTGCTGGCTGCTGGCTGGCGACCCGGTGGGGCACGAGCAGCTCACTGCGGAGGCGGAAGCGAGGTAAGTGCGGCCATGAGATGTGCGTGCGCAGTGGCCAGAGAGTTCATGAATTACCCACATGTGGGTAATTCCTCCCTTGTCAGAGGGACTAATTTACAGGCTCTGAACTTAAAGCCTGTGGCAGATTATCACCCTGAACCAGGGCAGAATGTGTATTTATGTTCTGATATATTGTACAAAAAAGCAACCTACTTAATGAGTACCTTCTGTAAATGGTTTTCTATCAGATGTAGGCATAGTGCAGCAAATGCAGTTATTGACTGTCCCCTGTCACACAAGCATAGGTCAGATTTTTCATCCTTGCTAATCAAGCTTTTGGTTTGTTTCCATGTCGAGCTAGGGAGAAAAACCTAAGCTTTCTGTGGGCTATTCATTAATGTTCAAAGTCAAAAATGTTCCTGTAGTTTATGTAATATAGATTTCCAGTTTTAATAACAAATATTGCTCTTAGAGAATAAGTTGATTGTGCTTTGTACTGCGTCTGAAAACTATTTGTGCTTTGTTCTTCACTTCTTTGTCTATTCAGCAAAGCAGGGATGTCCTGAGGATGCTTATGAGTCTGCTTAAGTTTAAGAGTCTGGCCCTGCTGTTCAGTGGATTTCCCTTTGTGGAGAACATGAGCCTTTCCATAACTTAGGAATCCTTCATGCAGACACAGAGTTGGGAAAACAAAAACAAAACAAAAAAAAATCTCTGCTGACTGCTGCAGGAAAAAGAGAAGGAGAATGGGTAACAACAGATGGAGAAGGCTGAGGTACTCAACAACTATTTTGCCTCAGTCTTCACCACCAGTCAGGCTTCCCACAACTTTTGTTTCCCTGAACCTGTAGATGATGGCTGAGGGAGCCAAGTCCCTCCCACAGTAAGTGAAGAGCAGGTTCGAGACCACCTGATGAAGCTGAGCCGGTACAAGTCTGTGGGGCCCGATGCCATGCATCCCAGGGTCCTGAGGGAGGTGGCTGATGGAGTTGCCATGCCTCTCTCCATCCTATTTGAAAAGTCCTGGCAGTCAGGTGAAGTTCCTGGTGACTGGAAAAAGGGAAACATCACTCCCATCTTTAAAAGAGGTGGAAAGGAGGACCCAGGAGCTACAGACCAGTGAGCCTCACCTCTGTGCCTGGGAAGATCATGGAACAGATCCTCCTGGAAGCAATGTCAAGGCACATGCAAGACAAAGAGGTGATCCGAGACAGCCAGCATGGCTTCACCAAGGGCAAATTGTCAATACCAAGGGCAATACCAAGGGCAAATTGTCAATACCAAGGGCAAATAGTCAACTACCTTATGTAAGAATATGAATAATTTGATAGTGCAGTGATTTTAAGCCTGTCCTGTGCTGTTTGATTTTCAAAACCTAAATGCTGAACAAAGGAAAAGTAGAATGCTTAGACATCAAACTGACTTTAAATGAAACAATGGATGAGTCACTTTCAAAATAAGGAGACAAAGCAGTGCAGAAAATTGCAGGAAGGATAAAATCCAATGACATGAGGCAAGAAGAGTTCACCAGGCATTACAGCAGCTGGAAATTCTTATACTGCTTCCCCAGTTCAGTTAGAGCAGTGAGGCTCAGCTCACCTAAACCTGCCATGAGACAGAAGGCTCGTGCTGCCATCCAATGTGTGCCTACCAAGAGTGGATATATATGTTCAGCTCTAGCAGAGGGTGGGCATGGTCTTTGCACAAACCAAGTGAAAAAGCAGCTTTCCACAAGCTCCCTTTGCAGTACAGCAGTTGTCCCATTATTTTGGCTACACACACCAACAGTGAATTGGCTTTGGAGTTCCTTCTCAAAGGCAAACAGCAGTGAATTGTCACCATGGTACCAGGATGGTGTGGGCAGTTGGCACAGTGCAGAAGAGTGCTGAATGCAGGGTTGGCTCCTGAGTACTGCTTGTGGATGGTTCCTCAGCAGCCTTAAGAAAAGGTGTTGGAATACAGGAAGCTCTGTGCATTGTGACAATGGGCCATCATTTGTGTCCCAACATATTAAAAGGAATCTTTTCCTAATCCACTAATTAAAAGGTGTCTTTTCAGACAGCAGCTAGCATCTTCTGAGACATAAAAAAGAAGACATCATGAAAGACTAAACTATGCTGGAGCCTACTTTCGTGAACAGCAATTAAAATCTGATAAAATCTTTGGTGAAAGTTATGGATGTTTAAGTTGCTAACCAATATTGAGACAATTTTAGAAATATCAATTTAAATTGATAAGATTGCTCTAGCTTGGGGGATTAACCATGGGAAAGTCTGTTCAACTTTTACTGCAGATGAACATCATATATTTGAAGCCACTCAGAAAATAAACATGGAAAGGAAATGGGAAAGGAGAAGTAAAATTTTCCTTTCAGGTTCATGTGGGTGTTATTACTTGACATATCTATCAAACTAGGACTTTACACAGATATGCCTGTTTGAAGGTTCAGAAAGACCTGCATCACCCGATGGTGTTCTGAGTTTACATTTATTAGCCACCTCTAGCCTGGAAGCAGGAAAGCTGCATCAATGCAATGCTTGCCCAAGTCAGTGCACTCTGTGCCCTGTCCACACCAAGTCATACAGACATGTGCCCGAGTGAGGGCGGTGGGGCACACTGCTGTCTCACGTTGATCCTACTGTCAACCAGCACCCTTAGATCCCTTTCTTCAGAGCTGCTCTCCAGCCACTCCTCTCCCACTCTAAGTACAGATGCCTGTGCCGGCATTACTCCACCCCATGTGTTCCTTTTAAAACTGAAAGGGCTGGAGGAACCATCAGGTCGAGGACATATAGCAAGGGCTTATTACTTGAATTCTCATATTCTTCCCAAGTCATATCTGACTTCTGTGATTTTTAGCATTTTCTTCTTTGTAAATAAGCTCTCTTTAACTCTTATCTGTTTGTCACTGAAGTAGCAAAGAGATGCCCCAAGCCTTTCTTGCTGCACAGCTGAAAACTTGACCCATAAGGCTGCTATGTTAAAAAGAAAGTCTTCACACAGGATCAGGTTCTTATGCTGTATATTGGGTTTACATGGCAAGGTTTTAATAGCAGGGGACTGCAGGCAGAATCTCTGTGAGAAGAGCCCGGAAGCTGCCCCGTGTTGGAGAAGAAACAGCATCAGACGACTCCAAAACGGACCCACTGCTGCCCAGAGCTGAGCCACAAGCACTGCTGGTTGTGCCTCTGTGAGAATGTGGTTAAGAAAGGGAAAAACAAACAAACAAACAAACAAAAAACTGCTACACAACAGCAGCTGGAAGAGAGGAGTGAGAAAATGGGAGGGAAACAGCCCTGCAGACCCCAAGGTCAGAGCAGCAGGAGGGCAGGAGGTGCTCCAGGCACGCAGCAGCAGTTCCCCTGCAGCCTGTGGAGAGGCCCCTGGTGGAGTGGGCTGTCCCCCTGCACCCATGGGTCCCACACGGAGCAGATCTCCACGCTGCAGCCCGTGGAGGAGCCCCCGGTGGAGCAGGTGGATGTGGCCTGGAGGAGGCTGCGGCCCATGGAGAGCCCCCGCAAGAGCAGGCCCCAGGCCGGAGCTGCAGCCCGTGGAGAGGAGCCCACGCAGGAGCAGGGGGTCTGGGGGGAGCTGCCGCCCGTGGGGGACCCGTGCTGGAGCAGTTTGCTCCTGGGGGATGGACCCCGTGGTACGGAGCCGTGTGGGAGCAGTTCTTGAAGAGCTGCTGCCTGTGGGAAGTCGACATAGGGTCAGTTTGGGAAGGACGGCATCCCATGGGAGGGACCCCACATTGGAGCAGCGGAAGAGAGTGACTGTGAAGGAGTGGCGGAGATGAAGCGTCAGGGACTGACTGCAACCCCCACTCCCCCGTTCCCCTGTGCCACTTGGGGGGAGGAGGTGAAAGAACGTGGATGGAGGGTGGAGAGGTTTTTAGTTTGCTTTTAGTTCTCACTGCTCTAGTCTGTTAGTAATAGGCAATATATTACATTAATCTCCCTTATGCTGAGTCTGTTTTGCCCATGACAGTAACTGGTGAGAGTTTTGCACTTATCTGTACCCATGAGCCTTGTTTTATCATTTTTTCCCCCTGTCCTTCTTAGGAGGAGGAGCAAAAGAGTGCTCTTGTGGAGCTTAGCTGCCCATGGGTGTTAAGCCACAACAAAGTATAATAAAGGAGATGGACAGATATCCCTGAATGCTTGGCCAAATTCTAGGGAGTGAGACTATTAACTGATTTCAGAATCCAAGCTATGGTCTGAGCATATAAGACAAATGTTGATCATTTCTTCTCTGGTGAGAACTACTGTGACTTCATCATTAGTGTGACCTCTGCAATGGAGACTACGATCCAAGAGGGAACAAAGAGGTACCAGAGGGAAAAAAACCTCTAAAATAATGGCTGCTGAGCTGGTGCTGCGGACAATGACAACAAACAGACCTGCATAGAACTGAAGTCAGGCAAAGAGATGGCTTTAAAGAATTTAACAGAATTTGTCAGGAAATTTTACCTTTTTTTTTTTTTTTTTGGTGTGGGGGGAGATCCTCCTTTTTCGCTGTCTCATTCATTGCTTCAAAGTTATTTTTTTTTCTCCTAAAATTTCTGACCTTTTGAAATATATTTTTCAATGCAGTTTCAGTTTCTGTGTAGACTGTAGTTAAATAGAACCATCAGTTTTTATACAGTACAAATAAAATTCCAAGTGAGGCTAGTAAGGCTATACCTTCAGGGGAAAATATTTGTCCAGTCACTGATTTTTTGTGGTCCAATTTAAACACATAAACAAGGTAACAGTTTATTATCTAGCACTTAATGTACCACGGAAGGACTTCAGTGTGAACAGAATTAAAAAATACCTAATCTGCCACCCTCCCAAATATAGTTTGTGTTTTCATTCAAGTTTGCTTCAGATGTCAAGGCCTTGTGGCAGACATTCACAATGCTCTGCACAGCAGCAGTGTGAGGAGCAGTGAAGGGTAAAGTATGGAGTAAGAAAATTGCTTTCAGCAGTGGTGGTGACTGTGAATCTATAGTCCTTGCAATGATTTGGAGCCTACAAGATATATTTACTACCAAAATGTAGGCAGGGCAGCAGTATTTGTTTGGAGCTGCGCTGAAATGGCATAAATGGCATGTGGCATCCTGGAGATGGTCACATACCTCTTGCTTTGAGCCCCCATGGGCTATCAGAGGACAACCGCCCCCCCCCCCAACCTCCCCTCCCCCCCCAAGCTGTGCCTGCAGTACAGTCCTGGGGCAGTGCATACAAAGTATGCTCATTGTATGACTGCTAAAGCAAGGGTCAAAACTGGAAGGCAACATCAGCCATTCATTCTTCAGCCTTGCTGTGCAATTATCCAGGGGATAGTGGAGGCACCTGCAGACTTAACTTGGGCTGCCAAGCCAGCCCAGAGCACTTTGCTGGGATTTCCCAATGGGCATGGAGCATCCCATCAGTTTGCCCCGAGCTGCCATGCTTCCAGGATAGCACGTGGCTGCCTTTGCTCTTCTTTCTCAGACAGCCACAGGCAGAGCAAGGCTCCTGCAGACTTTTGCTCTGAGGCATGGACCTTACTCTGCACTTGAGCATCCCCCTCTGAAGAAACTGTCCTTCAGAATATAAAGCTGACATGGGCCTGTCTCACAGCACAACTTTACATCTGGGACCCTCAAGCTTCATTTAGCTCTGTACACGTTCACTAGCTGAGGGTAAATACCCTCACAGAGACAGAGCAAATTTAGTGTCTTTTTTTCCATGAACAACAATACAGATTTTGTGTAAGGTATTTCTAAGTATAGTAATATTACATCTGAGTAAAGATGGGCATCTGTGAGCACTTCCCCACAAACTGCACATGCAAAAATCTTGCTAGTTTTAAAATATTGCTTCAGTACAGTTATGGTACACAATGGGGATTTAAAAAAGAGATAAAAAAGACTGCATCTGGAAAATATGGAGGAACGTGGGAAGTGTTCATCCTAAAACACTACTGATTATCATGATCTTCCACCTGGCAATAAAAGATGTGCAAGTAAATACAAAGCAGCAAGAGTCTTCTCTTGCATAAAACAGTCATTTGCCTTTATAGAGACCTTTTTTTGTTGTTGTTAAGATTTTTAATCACTGTTTGCAAATGTTGAAACATTCAAATAATATGAGGTCAGGATCTATCTTGTATATTATTACTCATCTCAGGAGCTGCAGTTTCTTGTGCCTTGCAGTGCTCTGCCACTTGTGTTTGCCTTTACACTGCTGAGCACATTACATTACAGATAGGTGGCAAATGTTCCCAGTTCCTCCCAGGCCCGTCTTAGCTGAGCATTTCTCACCCTTTCTACTTTAGGTAGTACTTTTAAGGATATTAAAAAAGTATTCAAATGTTCAAGGAGGCTCTGTATATTGTGTTATCCCATGTACATTGCTTAGTGACTATTCATTGCATGCTTCATGTTACACAGTTGGGCTGTCACTTGAGAAGTGCATTCATCCCTTAATGAGGTCCAGACTCAATTATCTGATGAAAATAAAAAGGAGTAGAAACAGCAAGGGCATTCTTATTCTCTTAACAATGATACTGCTAAAGAAGCTTTAAAATCAATGACAAGATTAATTCCCTAAACTTTTAAATTCAGTACAGAGGAAAATGCAGCAGTCAGAAAACAGAGAGAAGTTATTTTTTCCAGGAAAAAAAAAATAACAGCAACAACAACAAAACCGGGAAAAGTGCCTTTCTCCCCCTGAAAACAGCAATACTGTCAAAACTGTATGTCAGAAAGTGACCCATTTCAAATTATAAGCAAAATTCATGAGGGAACTTCCTGAGGGCTTTAAAATGCATTTAATTGTCCTCTCCTGTTACTGCTATGATGGAATTATTCTGTTGGACTCCAGCCATTTTTTCCCTCATTTTTTTCCTTCCTTTCAAAACAATGAGACATCTTCATGATAATCCAAGAAAATCTTCTTGGGGCAATGTTTCCATATTTAATGTTTCAGAACACATTTAAACTCTGATATCTTTATATATATATATAAATGAAGGATCACAGAAAAATGAATGGAAGTAAAGATACATGATATACAAACAGCAAAGTGTTGTGTATTTCAGATCTTGTGATCCTGCTGTTCTCTCAGGTTCTTTTACATAGCTCAGAAATAACTGGTACTGGAGATCACTCCGAAGAATTGTCTATCAGATATTGTGTCATTTTAAACAGGTTGTAATGTGCTTGACCCAGCAAACAGAATCACAGAATCACAGAATTATCTAGGTTGGAAGAGACCTCTAAGATCACCGAGTCCAACCTCTGACCTAACACTAACAGGTCCTCCACTAAACCATATCACTAAGTTCAACATCTAAACGTCTCTTAAAGACCTCCAGGGATGGTGACTCAACCACTTCTCTGGGCAGCCTATTCCAATGCCTAACAACCCTTTCAGTAAAGAAGTTCTTCCTAATATCCAACCTAAACCTCCCCTGGCACAACTTTAGCCCATTCCCCCTCATCCTTTCACCAGGCACATGGGAGAATAGACCAACCCCCACCTCACTACAGCCTCCTTTAAGGTACCTATAGAGAGCAATAAGGTCGCCCCGAGCCTCCTCTTCTCCAGGCTGAACAACCCCAGCTCCCTCAGCCGCTCCTCGTAAGACTTGTTCTCCAGACCCCTCACCAGCTTCGTTGCCCTTCTCTGGACTCTCTCGAGCACCTCCATGTCCTTCTTGTAGCGAGGGGCCCAAAACTGAACACAGTACTCAAGCTGCGGCCTCACCAGAGCCCAGTACAGGGGGACAATCACTTCCCTAGACCTGCTGGCCACACTGTTTTTTATGCAAGCCAGGATGCTGTTGGCCTTCTTGTCCACCTGAGCACACTGCTGGCTCATATTCAGCCAGCTATCAACCAGTACTCCCAGGTCCTTCTCTGCCAGGCAGCTTTCCAACCACTCATCTCCCAGCCTGTAGAGCTGCTTGGGGTTGTTGTGCCCCAGGTGCAGGACCCAGCGCTTGGCCTTGTTGAACTTCATACATTTGGCCTCAGCCCATCGGTCCAGCCTATCCAGATCCTCCTGCAGAGCCTTGCTACCCTCAAGCAGATCAACACACGCACCTAACTTGGTGTCATCTGCAAACTTACTGAGGGTCGATCCCCTCATCCAGATCATCGATAAAGATATTAAAGAGAACTGGCCCTAGTACTGAGCCCTGGGGGACTCCACTAGGGACCGGCCTCCAACTGGATTTGACTCCATTCACCACAACTCTTTGGGCCCGGCTACCCAGCCAATTTCTAACCCAAGCAAGCGTACGCCAGTCCAAGCCACGAGCAGCCAGTTTCTTGAGGAGAATGTTGTGGGAAACGGTGTCAAAAGCCTTACTGAAGTCAAGGTAGACCACATCCACAGCCTTTCCCTCATCCACCAAGCGCGTCACTTTGTCATAGAAGGAGATCAGGTTCATCAGGCGGTACCTGCCTTTCATAAACCCATGCTTACCGGGCCTGATCGCCTGGTTGCCCTGTAAGTGCCATGTGATGACAGTCAAGATAATCTGCTCCATGAGCTTCCCTGGCACTAAGGTCAAACTAACAGGCCTATAGTTTCCCGGGTCTATCCTCCGACCCTTCTTGTAGATGGGCGTCACATTTGCTAGCTGCCAGTCGACTGGGACCTCCCCTGATAGCCAGGACTGCCGATAAATGATGGAAAGCGGCTTGGCCAGTTCTTCCACCAGTTCTCTCAGTACCCTCGGGTGGATCCCATCCGGCCCCATCAACTTGCATACATCCAAGTGCTGTAGCAGGTCGCCAACCATTTCCTCGTAGATAGAGAGGGCCACATCCTGCTCCCCATCCCCTTCCACCAGCTCAGGGTACTGGGTATCCAGAGAACAACTGGTCTTGCTGCTAAAAACTGAGGCAAAGAAGGCATTAAGCACCTCAGCCTTTTCCTCATCTCTCGTCACTAAGTTTCCCCTCGCATCCAGTAAAGGATGGAGATTCTCCTTAGTCCTCCTTTTTGTGTTAATGTATTTGTAAAAGCATTTTCTGTTGTCTTTAACAGCAGTAGCCATACTGAGCTCCAGGTGAGCTTTGGCCTTTCTAATTTTGTCCCTACACCTCCTTACAACATCCTTATAATCCTTCTGAGTGGCCTGCCCTTTTTTCCAAAGATCATAAACCCTCTTTTTTTTCCTAAGCTCTAGCCACAACTCTCTGTTCAGCCAGGTCAGTCTTCTTCCACACCGGCTCATCTTTGGGCATGTGGAGACAGACCACTCCTGAGCCATTAAGATTTCCTTCTTGAAGAGTGCCCAGCCTTCCTGGACTCCTCTGCCCTTCAGAACCACCTCCCAAGGGACTCTGCCACCCAGTGTCCTGAACAGCTCAAAGTCAGCCCTCCGGAAGTCTAAGACAGCAGTTTTACTGGTCCCCCTCCTGACTCCGACAGGAATAGAGAACTCTACCATTTCACGGTCACTCTGCCCAAGACAGCTCCTGACCACTACATCTCCCACCAGTCCTTCTCTGTTTGTGAACAGAAGGTCCAGTGGGGCACCTCCCCTGGTAGGCTTACTAACCAGCTGCGTCAGGAAACTATCTTCCACATTCTCCAGAAACCTCCTAGACTGCTTCCTCTGAGCTGTATTGCATTTCCAGGATATGTCTGGGAAGTTGAAGTCCCCCATGAGGACAAGAGCTGATGATTTTGCAACTTTTGCCAGCTGCCTGTAGAATTCCTCATCCGTCTCCTCATCCTGGTTTGGCAGTCTGTAACAGACCCCCACCAGGATGCTTGCCTTGTTGGCCTTCCCGCCAATCCTAAGCCATAGGGACGCAACCTTATCATTCCCAGACTCAGTCTTGAGTTCCACATCAAAACACTCTCTAATATAGAGAGCCACACCACTACCCCTTCTGTGCTGCCTGTCCCTTCTGAAGAGCCTATAGCCTATAAACAATGCTTGTCATAACCCAGTGCTGCTTGCAAGTGGTCATGCAGATAAGCATTGGTGTCTCAAAGCAGAATCTGCTCAGAAAGTCAAATTGTCCATATGAGGAGAGAGGGCAGCTGTAAAGTCTGTGATCTACTCTGTTCCAGGTATGGATCCTCAGCACACAAATAACAATGAGCAATTGAAATATACTCGGGCTCTGTGGCACTCACTCTTACTGTCCATCTTCCCTCAGACAGAATAGTATGTCTCCTCCTCCTCAGTGTAAGCCAGGCTTTCTGATTGCTATCCACCTTAACTTTGGGCAGATCTCTACATCAGGTGACTGATGTAGGTGACTGCTTTAATCATAGAATCATAGAATATCCCAAGTTTAATATTCAGATGCTCCTTCCCACAGAGTAGTTTCAGCATCTCCCTTCTCAGAAAGAATTGTACATTGCAAAACGTCCTTTCCTCTTTTTTTTTTCAATAGTTCACATTATTTGTTATAAAGAGTATGAATTATATAATAGTTCTTCTAACACTACAAATACAGGTTTGCCCAGAGAAGCTCTGGATGCCCCATCCCTGGAAGCGTTCAAGGCCAGGCTGGATGGGGCTTTCAGCAACCTGGTCTAGTGGGAGGTGTCCCTGCCAATGGCAGGGGGGTTGGGACTAGATAATCTTTAAGGTCCCTTCCAACCCAAGCCATATGATGATTATACAACAAGATTTAAGGCATTTTTCATCTATCAGGATTCCAGTGGAAAGTGCCCATTTTGTCAAAACAAAGGTGTGGTTTTTTTCCATTTTTTAAAAAAAAAAAAGTAGTTTTATTTAAAATAGCTGTTTTTGCATTTATCCTGTAAAAACATGAAGGTCACAAAGACTGCACCAATATGTGTCAATATCCAGGCTTGATCTCCTGGTGGATTTTGGTGACATTGCAGATAAACAGCATTTCTGTGAGGACTGAAACGTTGGAAAAGGTATCCCACAAAATTAATAAATAAATAAACAAACTCACATCATTGTGAGTTCGTCAGTCAAGGTCATAGTTTATAACGAGTGCTCATATCTCAGTTATGTTGGCTAGGGATCATTATGCAGACCTGCAACTGCTTACTGCCCATATCACAAAAACTAGCTCCTCTCAGCAGGAGAGCCATTCTTGTACTTGCATAGAAGCCATTTTTATACTTGTGTATTTTTTCTACTGAGGATTAAACTGCATACAGTGTCCGCCTTCCCTCCTCACAGCAGTTCATTACAACATGCTTGCAATTAAGAAAACCAGAGAGCTAGCTCATCCACTGGTTTTGACAGAGTGCATTTGTGCAGCACTCTCTTGCCATGATCTACCTCACTCTACTAACCTAGTCTGTTCCTCCAGGGTATACTTCTGGCTCATCAAAGCTGATCCTGAAAAATTCAGCTCACTAGTTAAATGTATATACGACAAAACAACAGCACTGGTCAAAGGCATTTTAAAATACTAGAAAATTTCAAAGATAATTTATGTGTAATAAAAAAAAAAGGAGTCAATATAATGCTAATTGAAAGTTAAACTCCAGATATAGGTAAAATATATGTTCATATTCATCTGCAGATTACAGTTTATATGAGGCAATGTACAAATGTATAGAAAGTATAAAGAATCTAGAAATGATGAGTATGATGGGCACACATTACAAGGTTTGAGAATTAAATTGTTCCTTCCACAGAGTCTTCACCTGTCCATCTGTTGTTCTAAAGTTCCCCAGAATTTTGTGCAACTTGCAACACAAAGAAGCTCAGAAAGTAAGTCCACTGACTGAGAACTGCAGCATTTAGGACCATAAACTGACTGTTACCTGCCCTTGTCCACAGTTGTCCCCCACCTCTTGGAACTCTGTTTGCCCTCTACAGTACTATACTGGCCTTTCAAATTTGGCAAAGTTCTCATATAAAAAAAAGTTAACTGACTGTTGAAATGCCATTTGCTATTGCTTCCATCTCCTGTATAGTTCATTCCATTAATGATTGCCTTAGGCTGTTCTAATGGATTTTCTGTCTGTTAAAAATACATATATATCCCTGAGAAATGCAGTAACATTTTTCATGCTTTAAAACTTCCCAAATTCCTATCAGATTGTTGAAATTTTATTTTGAATGTGGTAATATGTAAGTTGATGTAGTCTCTGTTAATTCTTCTTTGTAAATTAATACTTTTGTCAGTGCAGTAGTTTTGTGACAGTATATACCTGTGCATCAGCATTTAGCTGCTCAAAGTTTAGTTTGTTTAGATTATTTTACCCTAAGGAGGCTGAGAGAGTTTGGGGTTTATCTAGCATTTCACTAAATCTCTGCTACCTGGAGAGTATGAAGTTACTTTCAGAAAATTAATTCAAATGCAAGTGGATCAACTTTGTTAGGGTATGCTACTGGGAATTCAATATTTTTTAAGACTCAAATTTCATTCAGAGATTGTTCTACAAGGAAGAGTTTAATTGCTTATATTAATTAAGAAAATAATTTATTTGCCTTTACTTAGAGTCAAAACTTAGGTTTTCTTTGCAGCTATGCTAGCAATAGGGCTGCTGCTGACAGTACTGCTCTGTCTGTTTCGTTAATACTATCTAATTTAGTTTATTACACTTTTTTTTAATGTTTACCTTGCTACAACAACAATGCAATTGACCACTACTGCAGTCCTAACAAAAATGTGTACTTTTTTTTGTTCATTTATTTGTTTTTTCCTGAGCTATTCATAAATGCCAACTTCCAAGGAGAAACCTCTTAATTTCTTGGACTTTGCTATGCTAGTGTAAAGAAAAAATATCACTACAGCTAGTAGCTATGGAACAGTACAAGATGGCAAGTTTAATATTTGATGGTTTTTTGTCTTCACAAAATTACTTGTGGTCTTTAAATATTTTGAAGAATCACGGGTCATCCATTCTTCAGTGTAAAATGAATAAAAACATAGATAAAAATAATGCGCATTCAACTATACCTCTATGACACTTGTTCAAAAAGGAGAACTTCCAGTTTTGCTTTTGCCTTTGTATAGGTCAAATTTCAGCAGTTATCTTACAGTTGCTCCAAACTTGGTTTTCTGTAATGCTTACAGAGAACAGGACAAAGTTTGTTCAACTGTTCTGCTGAAACAGCTGTCTATCCTGCCAATTGATTGCCTTGCTGGTTCCTTGTTCTCTTCTACTGATTTCTGTGTTTCTATCACTTGTTTTATACCCGGGAATGTACCCCACAAACCTAAAAATACCTTATTATCCTGTTTGGACAGTACCTGATACAATGAAAAGCCATTCTACCACAGGAAATACAAGAACTGCTCTACAGCATTTTTTTTTTTCCACTGTAAAATGTTTTCTGTTCCAAGATGCAGACTTCATTGACTCTGGAAAACAGCACCCTGGGAATTTCCATTCCAAAAAGTTAGTTGTACCATTGGTGTTGCCTCTAGCTTAGGAAGCAACTTTCAAAAACAATATATTGCTACTTAATGGTAAGACAACATTTAAAACATACTTTAAACAAGAATATATGTTTACTGCAATAGGAATAATTTTGTGCTTACTGAAGCTGTTTTTAAAAGCATTTGCTTTCCTTGCAGCTTGTATCAGTACATGAGCAGAATCCCTCAGGGCATCACAAATATTATTGTGTCCCTAAGTGTTGAATCTTACATTTAGACCTACAAGTTATCTGAAGGATGTCTAAAATTATATGTGGGCAGAGAGCTCCCTTCAGATGCTGCATCTGAGAAGACTGATTTGTTTGTTTATTTTAGCAAGTGATTAAAATGTTTTTGTGCCTTTGGAAGAAAAAAAAAATCTGTATTGTCTTTCTTGGTTTTGTATTTGTCAGCAGTTATTAATAATTAATATGAGCACAAGGAAGAAACCTGTTTCCCTACAGCCACCCATTGCAAAGTCCAGATTCTTTTCCTGAATATTCTCCAAGAGTGGCTCCTTCTGCAATACATTTCTGGGCATGCTGTAGAAGCCAGGTTGTTGTAACCAACCTTTGAAAACACATGGAGCAGACACCTTTCATGTCTCTAGCATCAGATCCTAAAGTATCTACTACAGTTCCAGGAGAAACTCATTTCAAAAATATAAAGAAAATGCATGCTAAAACAACATGCTAAAATAACAACAACAACAAAGGCACAATTACCTCATTTTTATCTTTTGTTTGACAAAAATAAAATGAAATGAACTAAAATGAACTAAGATGAACTAAAATAAAATAAAACAAAGCAAAACAAAATAAAATAAAACAAAATAAAATAAAACAAAGCAAAACAAAATAAAACAAAATAAATAAAATAAAATATAAAATAAAATAAAATAAAATAAATAAAATAAAATAAAGGGTTTCCCAAAACAGCAGATGTAGTTTAATTGAAAAATAATAATAATAAAGTTTATATATTTAAAACATTAATGTTTATATAACAGATATGTGTGTATGATTTAGTTAGAATTATAGAAGCATAGAATCACAGAATCATAGCATAGTTTGGGTTGGAAGGGACCCTTAGAGATCTCTAGTTCCAACCTCTTTGTCACGAACAGGAACATCTTGCACTAAATGAGGTTGCTCAAAGCCCTGGTCTAACCCAACTTTGAACACTTCCAGTGATCAGGCAGCCACAACTTATCTGGGCAACACGTTCTAATGTCACACCACCCTCATCATGAGAAATAATCACAGAATCACACAGAATCACAGAATTGTAGGGGTTGGAAGGGACCTCAAGAGATCATCGGGTCCAACCTCCCTGCCAAAGCAGGTTCCCTTGAGCAGTTTGCCCAGGTAGACGTCCAGACAGGCCTTGAGTATCTCCAGAGAAGGAGACTCCACAACCTCCCTGGGCAGCCTGTCCCAGTGCTCCGTCACCCTCACCGTGAAGAAGTTCTTTTGCATGTTGGTGCGGAACTTCCTGTGCTCCATTTTTTGGCCATTGCCCCTTGTCCTGTCCCCACAAACCACTGAAAAGTGGTTGGCCAAATCCCTCTGTCTCCCACACTTAAGGTATTTTTAAACATTGATGAGATACCCTCTCAGCCTTCTTTTCTCCAGGCTGAACAGACCGAGGTCTCTCAGTCTTTCCTAATAGGGAAGATGCCCCAGGGCCTGTATCATCTTTGTGGCCCTCTGCTGGATTCTTTCCAGGAGATCCCTGTCTTTTTTGTACTGGGAAATAACATGTTTGTAAAATTTATAACAAATATTTATACAATATAAAACAACACTTCAATAATAAATTGCAAATTGCAATACACCTTAGTAGTCCGGGCAGGACTCTCACTTCCTCAGCTAGCATCCTGAATGTGAAATGAGACTGGTATTCTCTTGATGCTTACTTTCTAGGACAATGAACATTGAACTCCTTTCTGCTCTGTAGCAGAGCAGTATATTTCTGATATAACTGTAATAATGAGAAGGTTCTACTTGCGGTGGTTAGGATGCAGAGGTGCTTCAGAAGAAGTTAAATTTTCAGTCCCATTTTTCTAAAGCCGATAGTGGTAGACCTTGCATCTCATATCTTGGTTAGCATGTCAGATGTGTCCCAAAACATCTCATAGGTTGATCCCTTTGAGAAAAACAAAACAATGTCTCATTAAAGCACCAAGGTGTTTTTCAATCTTGCTCATTGCATCTTAATCTCCAAAAACAGAATGTGATTCCTTAATAGTGTACATAGGTGCCCTAAGGATGCAGAAAGCTTGTGGTCAGCTGTAACTGACACATATCAAATAATTTAACTAGTAACCAGATTAAGTCTCTCTCTCTAGGAAAAGATATGGGCTCTGTAAATAAGCCTATAAATTTTAAAAATATATATTTTTTAATTGTTAAATACATTTTTGTGGTAGGAACTGAAGCCATCCAGCTCTGTGAGAAGCTACCAGCATGTAAAAGATTTCATTAAGAAGCCACATCTTATCTGACCCATTGTTTCAGTAGGAGTTGCTGAAGATAATGACCTTTGTATTAGATGCTGAAGCATACCTCATTCTTCTGCCACACTTAGTTTCCAGCTTTGTGTTGTCCTTGACAAGGAAGGAAGTATTATATTGGCCTGAATCAGTTGCTTTGAAGCTGTTTTGTTCATTCCTACCAATTGTAAAGTTCTGTTTGCAGTACATTTTAAGTACAGCTGCTTGCTAGTTTTCTTTTGTATCTCCAATTAGCAGACTATGGAAGTGAGAGCTTCCTAAGGTTATTGAAAGCTTTCATTTCAGGTACAGTCGAGAAGTTTACTGTGTACAGCTCATCATTCTTACTGTGGCTACAAGAATTTAGACAGAGACAACCCATTTGCTACCTTGTGCAGTTCCTCCTGTCTCATTCAACAGCAGAGTTGTTTAAATCATGTAACTTGTTTTCCTTATAGACCAGCCTTTCTATGGTTTCTCTGGAGAACTGAGTGCAACCTCTCTCCTACACTATAGAAAGGAGTCATGATATTTATGTAATATTTCAATCCAAAATATTCATAAGAAATTTCTGCATAATATAGGGCTTGTATAATCATTAGTAAAACTATTTTCTTTTTTAAACACAAAATCAGTGTAATTTTGACATTTACACCGGGCCTGAACTTGATTCTCAAAGTTTACAAAACATTACAACATATAACCCTAAAATGTTTTCACTTGGAAAAATCCCCGTTTGTTAGTAATCTTGAAAATATTTATATCTGTGGTATTTTGAAATAAATTCATCTCAGAATTAAAACAGCTCTCAATAATTTAAACACACTTTGGCCAATGAAATCGATTGGCAGAACAGAGCAGGAGCCCAGGTCCATTACATGGGAAAACCTAATCTAGATTCTATTCAACCAATTAGAAAAGGTATATTTAACATATGCGGTATATTAGTATTACCATCTTAGCTGTAGCTTTTGGTGTCTAGTGCATATAGATTTGACATGTGTCAATGCACATAATATGCAGTCTGAAACTCCCATTAACTTGCCAGTAGTGTTTTGTTAGAATAATTGTTGTGGAAATATGAAATACCTTCCTGAGGTCATCTTTGTTTTGAATTACTTAATTTTACACACATCGAGCATTTCTGCTGTCAATTCTGTTTAAAGATGTGATTAGTGTCTTCTGTTTCATACCTTTTGCCTTAAGAGAATCAAAATAAAAGTGTCAAAGATGATTTTTAATGAAGTGACATGAATTGACGCAAAATTGAAGGTTAGTTAGAAGAACCTTTTTTTTTTTTAGGATCACTACAATTCTTACTAGACAGTTGCTCTAGAAAATATTCCCAGATATTTTCCCCTCCCATCCGGCAGGGAATGTTTGTAAGACTCATACTCTTGTACAGGGAGGAGAACAGTTCTCGTTGTCATATAGTACCAGGAGCTTATTAACTGAAAGGGTTGCAAAAGAAAAAAAAAAAAAAAGATTCTGGATGAGAGATGATATGAAAGACTACGATGACCTCTAGTTCTAACAAGTTCTAATTGTTACCTGTCATAAAAAACAATTCTCTGCATATGTTACCAATCATCAAACTTACAGCATGTGCCAGTGAGCAGTTTGCAAGTGATTTGGAGAATTTTTGACTCTCCTTTAGTGAAGATTAGAGACGACAAAGAATCATACAACACAAATAACTCTTGTTCTCTACCTTGAGAACTCTAATCCATGACTCCCATTTCCAAGCCAGTTTCCAGGCCCTATACTAAAACATAAACAGTATGACTAAGTCATCCACTCTGAATTTTGGGTTTTGGTATCTTTATTAAAGTGCCTAAAAAGCATACTCCTGCAAATAACTTTTGTTAATGATCTGCCTTTGCAGCAAAAATCTCTTGATCTTCTTAGCCATACACTTGACACCACACCTGTATCAATCTCATTCCCTTTAATCAGGCAGCATACCATTGCTATATTGCAGGACAAAGTATAACCCACGCTGGAATCTCAGATTTACTTATAAATGGAATCCAAAGTTATTAACTCCAGTTTCTTTGTATTTTCCACAAACTCCTCTAGAGAATACAAAGTGTTTGCTAACTGTCCACAGGGTGTGTACATATTTGAAGCATATGGCAGTTGTGATCGCAATTTTGGCATGTGCACCTTTTTAGAGTGACTGCCTGCTAAACCAACTTTTGTGTGTGACACAGCTATGTGAAAGCACACCTTAGGTTAAGGGAGTTAAAGGCCACTTTCTGTTTGCTTGTCAACCTCAGTAGTACCTTATACTCTCAGTATTGCTTATCCCAACTGGTTGTCATGGGAGGAGGGGGAGGCAATTTCCTTGCTACTGGTCATGCACAGCTTTTTGTGGAATTTCAGGCCTACATTCCTAGGATTCCGTTTATATCCATTGAAATCTTTGTATGTTGTGAATGTCCTTCAGATTCAGACAAGGCATAAAAACAACAGCATATTCCTGACAGCACTGCTCTAACAGCATAAGTTCTGAAGTTTTAGTGCCTCCAAGTTGTTCACAAGGAAGCAAAAATACTGAAGATACATAGAAATAACAAAGAATTATTATACTGGCTAAGTTTACATTGCCTGACAAGTTTCATCATAAGAAAAAGAATGAAAAATCTATGGTGAATAAATGATTAATTAGAGCACTATAGAGTGTCATGCAAACTCTTTTTTTTTTTCTCTACATTCCCACAGGCCCTAAATGAAGGACTATGCCTGAGACTATAGTGTAACTAATCAGTAAAAACCTTTGTTAAATATTCATATTCAAAGTGTATAAATCAAAATCTCTCCCTATGAGCTATTAACATATTTACACATGTGGCTGACATGGAAATCTACATTTGTTACTGTCATAGTCCAAACTCTGTAAGTATAGCCTAGCATGAAATCACATTTATCTGAGGAAGTTTATCCACTTTCCTTCTTTTTCAGACTAGCAGAATAGTCAACAAACACATTTAAAATTGCAATTGTATTATTTTGCAAGTGCTGGCGAAGCAGACCACATCAATTTTGAGACCACATTAATTTTAATGTATTACCAATAGATAAAAAAAAAAAGGTCAGTCCCTGAATTTACAAACTTCCTCAGCTACCTTTGCTTAAGATCTTTAAATCATTTTAAATCAAAGGGGCCAGATTCATCATTTATTATTCTCCTGTTCAGAGCTGAGTAGTGATTAGAAGACTTTTTAAAATTCATATTTGTAAGGACCTGAGAGAATATGTAAATACATTCGCAAAGAAAAACATGCAGTACAAATATATTAGATGGGTAGCTATATATGTGTTGACCTTCTGTTTGGAAGGAAACATTTGAGGGTTCACAGGAAAACATATTCTTTGCTGTTATTTGAAGCAATTTTACGTTTGTTGAGATGATGGACAAACTAAAATACAAGGTTTACATGATTTGAACTTCAGTCTTTCCACATAGCTATAACAAGCTACTTTGAATCTTAAGCTGACTCACTCAATCACAAATTATCAGTCTTCCTTTAGGGCTATTTTAGAAAGGCCTATAATGTTTGAGATGCTAGGTAGGTACCAGGTGGTCAGAATACTGTAGTGATTTCAGTACTCAACACCACTTATTGGAAATATTAATGGAACAAAGAACAGAGTACCACTTGTGTCTACTTTGGCAGACTCTGAAAAGAAAAGCATGGGTGTTACAAAGAGGATGGAGAAAAAGAGAGGAGAAAAGCCCCATTTGGGTTCTCTGCCATCATTTTAGATTTATAGAATCACAGAATCACAGAGAACCCTGAGTTGGAAGGGACCCACAAGGATCATCAAGTCCAACTCCTGGCTCCATACCAGACTGCCCAAAAATCAGACCCTGCATCTGAGGACGTTGTCCAAATGCTTCTTCACCTCTGGCAGGCTCGGTGCCATGGGGAGCCTGTTCCAGGTCCCGACCACCCTCTCGGTGAAGAACCTGACCCTAACACCCAGCCTGACCCTTCCCTGTCCCAGCTCCATGCTGTTCCCTCGGGTCCTGTCGCTGTCCCCAGGGAGCAGAGCTCAGCACCTGCAGCTCCACACCCCTCATGAGGGAGCTGCAGGCTACCATGAGTCCCCTCCTCAATCTCCTCTGCTCTGGGCTGAACAAACCAAGGGACCTCAGCTGCTCCTCATACGTGGACCAACCCAATACGTTTTCTAATGAGGTCGTATAGCCCATTCAACCTGAGGAGAAAAGACTCGCTTGTCTTAGCCACCTTTCAAAGAACACATTGAAGTATTCCATAAAACACCATGTCAAAATTGCTACCCTAGACAATTACATAATGAAACTATAGAAATTCCGTGAGAAATAATTTCCTGTGAGAGAAATAAGGCTGTTTTATTTCAACATGCCTGCACAGTATCACTACAATTACAATATTTTTATCACTGGAAAGGAGGCAATCAATAGATTACCTAGAAAAATATACCTTAAAATTAATAATCTGCCTAATGACACCACATCTTAAAGAAAGAGCCTGTAAATATGGTACAGGTTTAATTACGAGTGATCTCCTAAAGCAACAATGAAGTAGATTGTACAAGTTTATCTTTCTGGTGATACATTTTCTAGATTTTGTTTTGTAACTCCTTTTTGTCTATCATAATTTGTATTCTTTAATTCTGTTTTAAATAAATTCATAATAGTTTTTTTATGACTAAATGGCTGTCAACAAGAACTTACAATATCTCTGCTTTATATATTTGGATTGTCTTTAATGAAGCTATGAATTTGACAATTAGAAATACAACTACCACAAAATGAGCAGTAAATTTCCACAACATGGAAGTAGTTGGGATTAATTTATTTTTTAAAGAAAACTCAAGCCTTTACATTTTAAAGCTGATATAAAAAGCCATTATCTGAAATGGAACTCACAAGATCAGTTATCATGAAGGTTTGATTTTATTGGAAACTATCTTAATTGCTATGAAAGCAACTACCGTGTGCCTGTAAAACCATGAACTATACTCAAGGGAATTTGACGTGTCCCTGCAGAAAGAGCTGTAATATAAATTTTCATTTCTTCAAAGGAAGCTAGTTATTCTACTAGGGAATCCTTTCAACTAAAACATAAAACATAATTGGCAGTGATTTTGTAATTCATTTGTATGAATAATCACTGGGCTGCTGCTTCTGTGGCTCAAAATGTAGAAGTAGGTTTTAGCGCTTCTCTGTAAAGTATTTCTCAGCAAAAGAGGTATCAATGACAGGGGCTCTAAAAACTTTTAGTGTCTGTAGAATCATAGAATGGTTTGAGTTGGAAGGGACCTTAAAGACCATCTGTTTCCAAACCCCCTGCCATGGGCAGTGACACTTCCCACTAGACCAGGTTGCTCAAAGCCCCATCCAGCCTGGCCTTAAACACTTTGAGGGATGGGGCATCCACAGCTTCTCTGGGCAGCCTGTGCCAGTGCCTTGCCACCCGCAGAGTAAAGAATTTCTTCTTTATATCTAATCTAAATCTACACTTTTTTAGTTCAAAGCCATTCCCCCTTGTCCTATCACTACACTCCCTGACAAAAGAGTCCCTCCCCAGCTTTCCTGTAGCCCCGTTTGAATTTTGGAAAGTTGGAACAAGGTCTTCCTGGAGCCTTCTCTTCTCCAGGCTGAACAACCCCAACTTCCACTGCCTGTCTTCATAGCAGTGGAGCTCCAGCCCTCTAAGCATCTTCGTGGCCCTCCTCTGGACCCACTCTAACAGGTCTGTGTCTTTCTTATGCTGCGGGCCCTGGAGTCGAACACAGTACTACAGTACTCTAGGTGGGGTCTCACAAGAGCAGAGTAGAGGGAGAGAGTCACCTCCCTCAACCTGCTAGCTACACTTTTGATGCAGCACAGGATATGATTGGCTCGCTGAGCTACAAGTACACTTTGTCAACTCATACTCCATATTTTGTCCACCAATACTCCCAAGTCCTTCTCCACAAGGCTGTTCTCAATCCACTTGTCACCCAATCTGTATTCTTGTTTGGGGTTGTTCTAACCCAGGTTCAGGACCTTGTACTTGGCCTTGTTGAACTTCCTGAGGTTCACATGGACCAATCTCTCAAGCTGGACAAAGTCCCTCCCGACAGCAACCCTTCCCTCCAACTTGTCAAACACACCACTCAGCTTGGTGTAGTTTATGGATATACTTAAGACATAAATGCTCTGAACAAGCAAGGAACACAGAAACACTAAACTGAAATTTTACTATTTCTACCTGTCTTGATACTGCAAGGACAGGTAGTTGTAGAGGTTTCAGGTAAACTGCAGAGGAACATGGCCAGGCTAGTGTGTTATATGTGTCTATTACAGTAGATTATACTAAAACCACAAAGTCTGTATCTGTACAAGAATATCAGAGTGCTAGGGAACATTCCGAGGTACTTGGTCATCTATACTGTCATAAGGCACTGTGATGGTGCAGGACTCTTCTGCTGTTCCTCAGCAGAAATTCAATGTTCTACATAAGGTCTTGGTTTTTTTTCTCTCTGGTACATTTTAAGCAGTCCTTAAGGTTAGTCTAAATCTCTTCCTCAGCGAGTGCATTCTACTTTGGGCTGGATTTATGGGAATAACTGACAGCACAGCAAATAACTGCAATTCCTTTACCTCTGCTGATAATGGATCAGGGAAGAAGATACACCCTTTGACGTGGGGACCAAGAATTTTGGCTTGGCATAGTAGGCTTGCAACTATAGTGGGGAAAAAAAAAAAAGTAATTTGAACACTAACAGAAAGCATAGATAAGGTTATTTTCTTTAGTTAATAAATACTGAAGAAATATAATGAAAATTAACCCTGCAGTTTTTTGCTGTGAGAAGTTTCTGTGAGTTAGTGAACCCTGAGACTCAATGTCAGCGCCTTTGTAATGTATTCTAGTAGCACTCATTGGTTAAAGTTATCCCAGTCTTTTCCCTTTCTCTTTATTCACTTTCATTTTCCTTAGAAAACAGAAAGCATGTTGTCATTCTCACAAGCCAGTTTTCTTTAAGGTATAGTTGCTCCTATTCATCTCATTTTAAAAGTTATATTTGTTTCAGAGAAAAATATTAAAATGTTCTTAATTTTGAAGCACGTTTAGTGGGTTCAGAAAACAACTGTATGATCTTTAATTCTGAGGTTCAAAGAAATCTCAATAAAACAAACAAACAACCCACCATTGTAAGTGTAACTTGTAATTCACCATGCCTTCTCCAGTCCTGCCTAGGAACATAACGTAAAACAGACTTCCAGCTGTACTGAGCAAAAAGAGTTTCATAGAATATAGAATATCCCGAGTTGGAAGGGACCCATAAGGATCATCAAGTCCAATTCCTGAGTTTCTGCAAGATAAACAGACCAGATGTTTGGGATAAAGGGGATCCCAGAAGAGTAGCTGCATCCACTTACATTATGTGATAAAATTCCATTTCACAGGAAAATAACATGTTCCCATGGAGAAGCTATGAGTTCATTGTCTGGTTCCTTCTTTACAGGAGTATATGGAAGAATATTTAATCCTCTGTTACCACCTGCTAGCCCACTTGCTGCTGGGCAGACCCTATTCCAACATCCCTCTCCTTTTTTCTCTGATCATTCCTGCACTACTAAGGTTCTCACTGGTGCCTCGTTCCCTGTGTGGCATCAGGCTCTTTCCAGCTCTGTATCAATTGTCAACTGAGAAGTCACCTTTCCCTCTTTTTATTTCCATTACTGATGAGATTATTTTAAAGGTTCATTTGCTCTGTTTCAATTAGTAAGAACCTGATCAGGATAGCTGAGCAGTCTGTTATTAACAGTCTGAGCACTGCCACTGAACTGTGCATTATTTCGTGTGTGTTAACATTACTGCTCAAACGCTATATCCGATTACTATGACAGTAGTTGTGAAAGAAAAGCATATGAAAAATTTAATGATATATAGAGAAGAACGGATGAGGTTCCCCTGAACTTGCACTGTGCAGTGGGTTTATGCGGCAAGGTTTTGGTAGCGGGCGGCTGCAGGGGTGGCCTCTGTAAGAAGAATCCAGAAGCTACCCTATGTTAAATAAGGGCCAGTTTCAGCTGGCTCCGAAGGGACCTGCCACTTCCCAGAGCTGAACCAATAAGCAATTGTTGTTTGTGCCTCTGTGAGAGCAGATTCAAGAAATGAAAAAAAAAAAAAAAAAAAAAAAAAAAAAACTGCTGGGCAAAAGCAGCTGGGAGAGCGAGGATTGAGAAACAGCCCTGCAGACACCAAGGTCAGTGCAGAAGGAGGGCAGGAGGTTCCCCAGGCACTTCAGTTCCCCTGCGGCCTGTGGAGAGGCCTCTGGTGGAGCAGGCTGTCCCCCTGCACCCATGGGTCCCACATGGAGCAGATCTCCACGCTGCAGCCCGTGGAGGAGCCCCCGGTGGAGCAGGTGGATGTGGCCTGGAGGAGGCTGCGGCCCATGGAGAGCCCCCGCAAGAGCAGGCCCCAGGCCGGAGCTGCAGCCCGTGGAGAGGAGCCCACGCAGGAGCAGGGGGTCTGGGGGGAGCTGCCGCCCGTGGGGGACCCGTGCTGGAGCAGTTTGCTCCTGGGGGATGGACCCCGTGGTACGGAGCCGTGTGGGAGCAGTTCTTGAAGAGCTGCTGCCTGTGGGAAGTCGACATAGGGTCAGTTTGGGAAGGACGGCATCCCATGGGAGGGACCCCACATTGGAGCAGCGGAAGAGAGTGACTGTGAAGGAGTGGTGGAGATGAAGCATTAGGGACTGACTACATCCCCCATTCCCCATTCACCTGCACCACTCAGGGGGAAGAGGTGAAAGAGGGTGAATGGGGAGAAAGTGGTTTTAGTTCGTTTTCTTTGTTTCTTACTTCTCTAGCTTACTAGTAATAGGTAATAAATTTTTCTAATCTCCCTACGCTGAGTCTGTTTTGCCCATAACAATAATTGTTGAGTGATCTCCCTGTCAACCTCTCCCCCTCAACCCTTGAGCCCTTTTCATCATATTTTCTCTGCTTTTCCCTTTGAGGAGTGGGAGTGAGAGAGCGGTTGTGGTGGAGTTTGGAGGCCCAGCTGAGTGAAACCACCACACACTGAAAATGTGGAATGATGCCTGTCATCCAAAGTGAATATGCAAATTACTTCCTCTGAGGAAGAGAAAAAGGCTAAAGACTAGAGTGATTCTTGAGGGAAGGGATGGTGTTTGGCCTTAGCACAATGAAGCAAAGGATCTGTTCCAGCTTTGGTTTTTTTTGTTTGTCTGTTTTGATTTTTTTTTTTTTTTAAACTCAGAATTAGTACATTATATTTTCAGTATAATATCTAATGGAGGTTTGCCAAAAAGAAATTGAGGACTATGCTTATTCTGCATTTTTCAGCTTTGACTTCCTGCCCAGAGATGGTCGAAACTGCTGAAAGCTATCTTGTTCTGGGACAAAGCTGGTGTCTCCTCAGATTTTATGTAGCTTTGGTCCACACATATTGCATTAAGGGGTGTAGCCGATTAACTGTTATGGGTCTGGTCGGATTCAGGGTACTGAACTATCACGGTCACAGATTCACCAATAACGTAGCATGCCCTCGTGTTCAATAACAACTATCACGGCTAGGAACAATGCGATTAAGTGCAATTTATTACAGCAACAGGGACACGGGTTCTTTGGATTGCCGGCAATAAATTCACTGTCTGCAAAAGCAAGCTATCATGCATGAAATACACAGGTATTCATCCTGGTTATTAACGCATTAAAAGGCATAAAGACTCTAGAGATTTCTAAGTTTCTGTGGAGACACCTAGTATAACGAAGTGTTCAAATCTTACCCCACAGCATCCCAATGGAGGGGAAGAGAGGCTCAGCCCATCGACTGATCACAGAAGTCAGAAGGTATCATTCATGATGGTATCTTCCCTAACATCCCCTTTCTCTTAAGCCAATTTATATTATTTTCTGTCTCTTACATGGAGCTTGAGTGACTCTAGTCAGGCATATCTTGGTTATGTTTGGTGAAAAGTTTTCTCGCTTTCTTTTAAAGGTATAGGCTCCAGGAAATTAAGAGCGCATGCTCAGTGAGGGGTGGTCGCACCTTGGAAGCGGGGAGCTTTTGGGACGGAGGTGTGTTTTAGTATTATAATGATACTAGAATGAGCAAAAGTTCCCTAGAGTACAGCATTTTGTCAAAAACATGACAGGTCATTGGCTCAGGGTAGCAAATGTGCAGCTTATCGGTCATGGTGTGCACAAGAACAATTGAGCCCCCATCTGGTCACAGAGCCTAGCCATGATATCTCCACTCTGCTCTACACTCTGTACCATTCCTTAGAGTCAGCAAAACCAGGTTCCCCTTGTGCAATAGCATCTAAGGTTGGAGGCCTAGGGAACACTTAGGTAGCCCAGCTACACTCCACCCTGGAAGCTTCTTCAGTGCTATACATTTTCTTTAAAATGTGAATATTACTCTAATTTTCCTACTTGCTTTAGGCAATTACTCCACAACTTCTTAGTAATTTTTTGAGAAAGAACTTTACACATTCTTTAAAGATCTTACAGAAAAGGACATATATTAAAGGTTAAACCTCTGAAAAACCCATGTGGTGTTAAGCCTACAATAAACAATGAGTAAGTAACTCAAACAGTGTAACACACTGAAGAGACAAGGTATTATGTAAACAAGTTTTGATAAGAGCACATAGGAAATAGATGATCAGTTTTCCAACCATCTGAATTAATTCTTTGCTAGCAGTTTTTAAAATATTCTTAAAATACACTTTCAAAGAGAACTTGATGGAATCAAGAATCATTCATACAATAAAATACCTTCATTTATACAATATGTGACCTGCTTTAACTCGTATTTGTCTCTCAAAAAGATTATAGCCTGACACAGAAGAATGAATAATCTTTCCAATATTCTTATTGTTGCTTGGTCATATCTTTAATTATCCCCTATATAGTAGCTAATAATATTTTGACTTCTGTTCTTGACTTTATGAACTCCCTAAATCAATGTTTTCCTCAGTCTAATCAAATGTTGTGTAATGTAGTTCTTTGTATAAATTTTAAATTCTTGCCTTTGTTCATTAACTTCTTCAGTTTTCTGTTATGAGTTGGAGAAGACACACATTTCCTAATTATCTCCTCCAGATGACTCTTTAGATTTCATGTATACCTGCCATTTCTTCTCCTATTTCTCTCATTCTGTAGTAATAGTGCCCATGGTCAAAGCTGGCATAGGCCACATGCCACCAACAGCTGTCCGATGGAGGCAGATGCCATAAAGTATGAGATTATAGATCTAGCCCTTCTTTCACCCTCTTTTCCTCCTCTTTACATAGATCAAATGTTCTTCCTTTTTTTCTCTTACAAGAAAGTCAGGTCCAGCTGAAAATGTTAGAATCAGAGGATGCAACAAAGAATGAAAACCATTATTTTTGTCTGTGTGCTACAATGGAAAGAATTGCTTATAGGCCAGCAGTTTCAAGTTAGCCTGAACTTTAATCCTTTCAACTTTTTCAGCTTTCACTGTTAATCCCAAATGAACTGCCAAAAATTATTTAAGAATACTGCTTCTGCAATGAGTATGCTTTTTATGGAAGAGAAGATATTGGACAGAGAAAAACCTCTCTTACCATCAATTCTCTTGTTATAATAACAATAACAATAACAACAATAATAATAATAATATAAACCCCCAAACTAAAGACTTCTTTTTATTTTAGGGTCCAAAGCATTCCAAGGGACTCATGGTTGTGCGAGTTTTGTTTGTGTTTTTGAATTTTTCTTTGTGAATCGCTAATTTTTGTAAAAATCAGGAGATTTACCAGAGGGGGAAAAAAAAAAAAAGTGTGTGTGTGTGTGTGCATTTTTGCAATATGATTTATTTCAGAATTCCTCTACATTCAAGGTGCTCTTTCTTCTGCTGACCTTCATGGTTGTTTTGGAAACATTTTGCATTGCCTAGAGTTAGCACATGCAAACTGATGAAATATTAAGACCACGTTTGATGGTTCTTTCTGAGACTTGGAATAAGATACTGGTGAGAAAAAGGGTCATATTTTTTGCTTAATTAATCTGAAGGAAAGAAAATAACATGTCCCTTCATTTTATTATATCATATTTTAACAGTACGCATGCATATTTCACAGTATCTGGAGTCAGGGCCCAAGCTATTTCATGGCTGCCTATTCTGTAGTACCTAGATGTCAGAGAAAGACACAGAATCACAGAATGTCTGAGGTTGGAAGGGACCTCTGAAGATCATCTAGTACAAACCCCCTGCTGAGCAGGATCACCTACAGCACGTTGCATAGGATGGCATCCAGGCGGGTTTTGAATATCTCTGGAGAAGGAGACTCCACAACCTCTCTGAGCAACCTGTTCCAGTGCTCTGTCACCCTCACGGTACAGAAGTGCCCCCTCATACTGAGCCGGAACCTCCTGTGCTTCAGTTTGTGCCCGTTGCCTCTCGTCCTGTCTCTGGGCACAACTCAAAAGAGACCGGCTCCATTCTCTCGACACCCTCCCCTCAGAAATTTATATACATTAATGAGGTCTCCCCTCAGTCTTCTCTTTTCTATGCTAAACAGGCCCAGTTCTTTCAGCCTATCCTCGTACGACAGGTGCTCCAGTCCTCTATAATCATCTTGGTAGCCCTGCTGTGAACTCACTCCTGTAGTTCTATGTCCCTTTTGTACTGGGGAGCCAGAACTGGACACAATACTCCACATGTGGCCTCACCAAGGCTGAGTAGAGGGGGAGGATCACCTCATTTGACCTGCTGGTAACACTATTCCAAATGCACCCCAGGATACCGTTGGCCTTCTTGGCCATAAGGGCACGTTGCTGACTCATGGTCAGCCTGCTGTCCACCAAGACTCCCAGGTCCCTCTCTGAAGAGCTGCTCTCCAGCAGGTTACCCCCCAGCCTGTACTTGTGCTTGGAGTTATTCCTCCCTAGGTGCAGGACCATACACTTGCCCTTGTTGAACTTCATGAGGTTCCTCTCGGCCCAACCCTCCAGCCTGTCGAGGTCCCTCTGAATGCAACGCATTCATACCTCTGGGGTATCAGTGTCCTCGTTTCAGTTAGGACAATTTTCCTCCTAGTAGCTGGTAGGGTGCTATGTTTTGGATTAGGATGAGAAGAGTGCTGATAACATGCTGACATTTTAATTGTTGCAGAGCAGTGCTTACGCCAAACCAAGGACTTTTCAGCTTCTCCCTCTGTCCTGCCAGCGGGCAGGCTAGGGGTGCAGCAAGAGCTGGGAGGGGACAGACCCAGGACAGCTGACCCAAACTGGCCACAGGGGTATTCCATACCATCTGACGTCATGCTAAACAATATATAGGGGTGGCTAGCCAGGGTGGGGGGGCCAGTTGCTCGGGGATAGGCTGGGCATCGGTCAGCGGGTGGTGAGCAATTGCATTGTGCATCACTTGTTTCGTACACACTATTATTAGTAGTACTATTATTATTATTATTATTGTTATTATTATTATTTTCCTGTCTTAATAAACTGTCTTTATCTCAACTCACAGGCTTCACTTTCCCGTTCCTCTCCCCCATCCCAGAGAGGGAGGGGGAAGGGTGAGCGAATGGCTGTGTAGTGTTTAGCTGCTGGCCGGGTTAAACCACAACAATCAGCCACTCCTCCAAGCTCCGTGTTGTCAGCAAACTTGCTGAGGGTGCACTCCATTCCATCGTCCAGGACGTTGATGAGTAAGTTGAACAACACTGGACCCAGTACTGACCCCTGGGGCACACCACTAGCTACAGGCCTCCAACTAGATTCTGCGCCACTGAGCACAAGCCTCTGAGCTCTGCCATCCAGCCAATTGTCAATCCACCTCACTGTCCACTCATCTAGGCTGCACTTCCTGAGTTTGTCTATGAGGATGTTATGGGAGACAGTGTCAAAAGCCTTGCTGAAGTCAAGGTAGACCACATCCACCACTCTCCCCTCATCTACCCAGCCAGTCATCTCATCATATAAGGATATCAGATTGGTCAAATATGACTTCCCCTTGGTGAATCCATGCTGACTATTCCTCATCACCTTCTTATCCTCCACGTGCTTGGAGATGACCTGCAGGACGAGCTGTTCCATCACCTTTCCAGGGATGGAGGTGAGGCTGACTGGCCTCTAGTTGCCTGGGTCCTCCTTCTTGCCATTTTTGCAGACTGGCATGATATTGGCTCTCTTCCAGTTCTCAGGCACCTCTCCTGTTCTCCACCACCTTTCAAAGATGATGGAGAGTGGCCTAGCAATAACACTGTCCAGCTCCCTCAGCACCTGTGGATGCATTCCATCAGGGCCCATGGATTTGCGGTTGTCAAGTTTGATTAGATGATCTCTGACCCAATGCTCTTTAACCAAGGGAAAGTCCTCCTTTCTCCGGACTTCTTCTCGTGTCTGAGATTCCCAAGGGCTGATCTTAGCAGTAAAGACTGAAGCAAAAAAGGCATTCAGCAACTCTGCCTTCTCCATATCCTTTGTCACCAGGGCACCCGCGCCATTCAGCAGTGGGCTGACATTTTCCCCAGTCTTCCTTTTGCTAATGATGTATTTGAAGAAGTTCTTCTTTTTGTCCTTAACATCCCTTGCCAGATTTAATTCCAAATGTGCCTTGGCCTTCCTTGTCATATCCCTGCATACTCTGACAGTGTCCCTATATTCCTCCCAAGTGGTCTGTCCCTTTTTCCACATACTGTAAACTTCCTTCTTCTGTCTGAGCTTCACCAGGAGCTCCCTGCTCAACCACGCAGGTCTCCTGCCCCCTTTGCTTGCCTTCTTACTCATACGGATGCACCAATCTTGAGCTTGGAGGAAGTGATATTTGAATACTGACCAGCTGTCTTGGACCCCCCTTCCTTCCAGGGCCCTAACCCATAGAATTCTTCCAAGTAGATCCCTGAAAAGGACAAATTTGCTCTCCTGAAGTCCAGGGTTGCAAACCTACTTTTTGCCCTGCTTTCTCCTCGCAAGATCCTGAACTCCACCCTATCATGGTCACTGCAGTCAAGGCTGCCCCCGAACCTCACATCTCCAACTAGTCCTTCCTCATTCATTAATACAAGGTCCAGCAGCACACCTCTCCTTGTTGGCTTCTCCACCACCTGTGTCAAAAAGTTGTCAACAATGCACTGCAGGAACCTCCTGCACTGTTTGTGCCTAGCTGTGTGTTCTTCTCAGCAGATATCAGAGTGGTTGAAGTCCCCAATGAGAACCAGGGCTGAACACAACATGCTGTTACTTCACAATTTTCACCTCCTAACCAATGCAAGAAGAAGGCCCATTTTTACACTCATTTAAGGTCTTTGTCACAGAGACTCGTTACGCAGCTTAGCCCCATCCTAAGTAATTCCTCCCTTATCCTGTTGGTGACTTGATTCTCAAAAATGTAAGAATACTGTTTCCAGGCGGATTGCACTTCTGGGCAAATCATTGTCCATATTTCCAGAACCAGGTGTATTCAAGGGGTGAATGAAAGAGTCAGCCATGATTCATTCATTTTTGTGTGATTAATCTAAAAACCTCTTATCAAGGCCAAATAGGGTATTTGTGCACATCAGCTCCAGAAGGAAATTTGCCATCTCTTTAAATCTGTGTTAAAGAAAGAAATTATCTTGTTAATTGTCATGGAAGAAGACATCACTGCAGAAGTTCCTTGGCCTAGCATTGACCAGAATATAACTTACACATCACAAATCATTCATGCACATTTTTCTTTTTGAAACAGCTGCAGTAAATTATCTGAATATATGAGACAGCAATTCATGTTTTGTCTCTTGGTAAGATGTGAAAATTCCCGTCCTTTCCATTCTTTTTACATCTTTGTGATTATTTATATGCAGTTACCTATAGTGCATGTAGAACAGTCTATTATTGTCTCTGCCAGCTCTAATACTCTGTTATCCAGGAAATTCAGGCATGAACTGCACCCCTGTGCTGCTATTTGCTATACAAGTGCAGACCAGAAGGAACTTTGCTCAAGACATACGCACAGGTGTTGATGTTGTGGCTTAACTCTGGCAGGTAGCTAAGTACCATGCAGACACTCGCTTGTTCTCTCCAGGTGGGATGGGGGAGAGAAATAGAAACGTTAAAGTGCGAGAACTCATTGGTTGAGATTAAGGCAGCTTACTAGGTAAGGCAAAAGCCATGCATGCAAGCCAAGCAAAACAAGGAATTCATTTGCTGCTTCCCATCAGCAGGCAGGTGTCAGCCACTTCCAGGAAAGCAGAGCTCATCACATGTAATGGTTTCTTGGGAAGACAAATGCCATCACTCTGAATGTGCCCCCTTTCCTCCTTCTTTACCCCAGCTTTTATTGCTGAGCATGAACGTCAAATGTATGGAATATCCCTCTGGCCAGTTTGTGTCACCTGTCCTGGCTGTGTCCCCTCCTGGCTTCTGGTGCACCCCCAGCCTCCTTGCTGGCAGGGCAGCATGAGAAGCTGAAAAGTCCTTGGCTTTGTGTGAGCACTGCTCTGCAACAAATAAAAACATCAGTGTGTTATCACCACTATTTTCATCAAAAGTCCAAAACACAGCACCGTATGACCCTCTATGAACAAAATTAGCTCTATTCCAGCCAAAACCATGACAGCTGAATATGAGAATAAGACAAATTGAATGTACAGAAAGATAGCAGAAAACAAGGAAACAATGGGGCAAGGAAAGGGGAACTTTACTTTTTATCTATATTGTGCTGACAGGCAGCTGGATCATACAATCTTAACAGCCCTGCAAGTATCTGAGGGCAACTATTAGGTTGCGTAATAATTTTCTCACCACCAAACTAGTCAAGCCCAGCTCCCTCTGCCTCTCTTATATCGTATGCTCAACCCCCTACCACCTTACAGCTCCTTGATTACACTCTTCCCAATTTCTTGATAGTTTTTGTATACTGAGGGCCGCAGAACTGGAGACAGCACACCAGATAACATGCAGTAATGAGTAGAAAGGAGCAGTTACTGCCCTAGACCTGCTGTCTCTACTCTTGCTAAAGCCGCCCAGGATGTGTTTGCTTTTCAACTTGCAGTACACGAAGAGTCACAGATCTATGTAAAAATGTGGTGCCACACAAAGACTAAAAGCAGACCATAAGCAGCCATCTCATCGATGCAGACATCACTGTCCCAGCTCCAAAAGGCCAGAGGCTGCTGCACGCAGATGCAGGCAGCGCTGGTGTGATGAGCCACAGTGCTGGGGCCTGGTGAGCTCAGCGCAGAGCCCATGGAGTGTGAGCAGCAATGGCAGTGCTGCACAGTGACAGCATGACAGGGAGACTGGTGTTGCAAAGGTGCCTTTTTTCCTTCCCATCTATCTCCACCCTTCTCAGTCCAGTCCCTCTCCCCCACAGGGTATTTTTGAGGAGAATTTGATGGGAAAATATTTTGGCAAATATTATAGAGGGAAAGCTCTATGTATTTTTTGTAAAATTGATTTTTTTTTTTTTTACTCTTTACTGCCTAGACCAAAGTGAAAGTGTGAGTGTAATACCCCCAGGCAAAGCTTTTAGTCAGCAAGGGCTGAAATGTGACCCAGGCCACTGCAGCAGAGAATACTTCACGATCTACTCAACACACCTTTGGAACAAATGACCCTGCAGCATAGTAAATCTGTGCATTTGTTTTACAAAGATAAATAGCAGCTATGAATCTCCTTCTCTGGAGCATGTTTTACTGAATCCATAAAATTCTGGGACACAGTCTGCTTCACAGCAATCTTAAGGTAAAAGCCGAGTATCCCCTATACGATAAAGCCAGAGCTTTGGAACACGACTCTGACAGGCGGTCACAGTGCAGGACTGCCATCTGCAGGGCAGCCTAGACCAGGCTCCCCTGGAGGTTGGCAGGCCCCCGGCCCCATGTATAAACTCCGTTTGAGAATGACAACGCCGCCATTGCCAGGAGAGGGAGAGAGATGTTCTGAAAAATGCATGCATCCTAACTGCACCTGCAGTGTACAGTGTGTAGCTCTATGTACTCACAGAACTTGCAGCCAGCTTGACATAGGAATTACTATTACTCATTTCCTAAATACAGTTCTTCCCCCTTCGGTTCCTTGCACAGTTTATGCACGTTTCTGGACACACAGAAGGGAGATGAATCAGCCCTGGACATTATCAGCAGGACAGTTAAGCTCTCCTTTCAGTTTTAGGGTTCAACTCCCTCCCTCCCCCCCCACCCCCCCCAGCCCCCTGAAGAAAAGTTCTATGCCAAAGTCACTTCAGTAGTAGAAAGCACACAGTTGTTTTCTTTGCAGATAAGCCAAATGGGGAGATACCTGTGCATCAAACCATGCACTAGTAACAAATGTCTGCTGTAGTCCAGGCACAAAACAGTTAGCGATGGTCTGGTCCCTGGGCACTGGGCAGGGTTTCATCAGTCTTCTTCTGTCCCCTCCACAGTCCCAGTTTTACTTTGTGTGAGTAGCGTTCAGTTCCCCATCTGCAACACCAGAACAACTGTCCTATTTCACCTTTGCTCTTGCCATGTGTGGTCATTTAGATACCTAAGGTATTCCCACTCTGTACAGTCATCTGTACAGTCCCTGCACCTGTACAGTCTGTGCATCTGTACAATCCCCGCTGAAATGCTTGCGGTGTCCAGCTGCTCTGGAGCTGAAAAGGAATATAGCAGTGGTATTTGTGGCTAAGTAGCTATGAGAAATATATCCTGACTAATACATTGAGATGAGAAGTGTATAACCTTCTTCACAACTTTGCCCTGGTTACATAGCCAGTATGCTCCAGAGTGCTTTTCTGTTAATCTTATGTAAACTAAGGAGTGTCTGATCATTTATACAGGGTCAGGATAGTGACACATGGCTGTTACACATGAAAGCAGCTTCCCATTACCTTCAAGCAGGAAGCAAGTTGGGAGAGAGCCACAGCAGACTGCACAGACCAGGAGAAGAGTGAAGCCGAGGTGTTTTTCTGTCTCCCCAGTGCATAGCACACAAGCTCTGAGTGGTCTGGGATCTCCACGTGGTGCTGGTCTTGTCACACGTTCTGGTGGTCAGCACAAATGACAGAGATGAAGCAGTGTTTCATAGAATCATTCAGATTGGAAAAGACGTCTAAGATCATCTAGTCCAACCTTTTACCTAGTACTAAGAAGTCCACCACTAACCATGCAACTAAGTTCTACATCTTAGAAGATTCTTGAAGACCTCCAGGGATGGTGACTCAAGCACTCCTCTGGGCAGCCTATTCCAATGCCGCACAACCCTTTCAGTAAAGAAATTTCTCCTAATATTCAACCTAAACCTCCCCTGGTGCAACTTGAGGCCATTTTCCCTTGTCTTATCACTTGGTGCTTGGGAGAAGAGCCTGATCCCCACCTCGCTAAAACCTCCTTTAGGTAATCGTACAGTAAGGTCTGCCCTGAGCCTTCTTTCCTCCAAGCTACACAATCCCACCTCCCTCACCTGCTCCTCATAAGATTTGTTCTCTAGACCCTTCGCCAGCTTTGTTGCCCTTCTTTGGACACACTCCAGCACCTCGATGCCCTTCTTGTAGTGAGGGGTCAAAACTGAACACAGGATTCGAGGTGTGGCCTCACCAGAGCCAAGTACAGAGGGACAATCACTTCCCTGGCCCTGCTGGCCACACTATTTCAGATACAAGACAGGATGCTGTTGGCCTTCTTGGTCACCAGAGCACACTGCTGGCTCATATTCAGCTGGCCGTTGATCAATACCCCCAGGTCCCTTTCCAACAGGAAGCTTTCCAGCCACTCTGCTCTCATCCTGTAGTATAGCATGGGGTTGTTGTGCCCCAAGTGCAGGACCCAGCCTTGTTGAACATCATACAGTTGGCCTCGGCCCATCGGTCCAGCCTATCCAGATCCCTCTGCAGAGCCTTCCTACCCTCAAGCAGATCAACACTCGCATCTAACTTGTTGTCATCTGCAAACTTACTGAGGGTGCACTCAATCCCCTTGTCCAGATAATTGATAAAGATATTGAAGAGAACTGGCCCCAGTACTGAACCCTGGGGAACACCACTAGGTCTCCTGCAAGTCAGGGTTAGCATTTCAGAACAACTTTGCTAGCTGGGCCTTGTCTGCCTAGTAGCAGATTGAAGTTTTGTGTCTGGCTCAGATCATAGGCCACTCTGTGCTCCAGGGCTGGGCGGGCTGCCTATTGCCAACCACAGCCCCTCCCAAAGTAATACCAGTCTTCATGGCAGCTTTGGGACACCAATGCAATACTGCAATAAACATGAGGTCCCTGGTTTGGGACGCTCACTGACACACCACACTGCATTGGGGTGTTGCCTACCAACGCTCACCCACAAAACCTGGGGTCTCATCTAGCATAGCAGAGATTGAAGATTTAGCCTTCAAACCACCACGCTAAAAGAGAATTTAAATATTGTTTTTTACATATGTTTACATATCATAGCTATTTTCCATTCTGTTAACAAACGGTTCAACTAATTTTGCATTTCATTGTGGAAATTTTATGTGTTATTTTCACCAAAATGCATGAAATGGATTTGGTGCAGTGCTCCTTCTCCTAATGTTTCTATAAAATGATCATCCTCGTTTACTTACATGACTAGTTCCACCTCTTTACGTGGCCCTAACCTTACAAACACAAATATTTCAATATCCAGCCAAGACCAACCTCAAATAACTTCACTGGAAAGGAGAACATATTGTAAATATTTTATTATTATTATTATTATTATTATTGAAAATCCCCTTAAGTTTACCATCTGAATAACCCCAGTTGAGATCAGTGACTGTACAATGGCTGAAGAGTTAATGTCTCACTACCCCTTGATAAGAAGATTACAGCCTTTTGCTGCTCTCAATCTACACAGCACTTTCTCACTGATATTTGCAATAACATGATGTGAAATAATCTCAGCTATCCTGAAGCTGTCAGTACATAAGAACTGTTATAGAAATGGGCAAGACCATTTGCAAACTCCTATGTGTGAAATGATACATAGTGCTGAGAAACACATTATCACAAAATTCTCCTTTGTCTAGTAGCGTTGCACTCGCACCACACTGTAATGAAATGTGACACACACCACCATTCCTTGCATCACCAGAAGTGAACAGAGCCTTTTCCTCACAGTCTGCTTTTGACAGAGGGAAATGAACTATATACAGGAAAGTTGTTCAAGTGAGAGTTTGGCATCACATTAAACATACTTGATCTGTAATTCTGGCCCTTGCTTTCCTAGAATTTTGGATCCTGAAGGTCTTCCTACGTATCTGTAGTTCTTCCACAGCTGCCAGTAAAGGGAGCTATGTATTTCTGTATGTATTCTGTATGTATTTTGCCATCAAACTTGCTATTAATACAGCATTGGCATGTCTTTGGTTGGGATAGAGAGTTTTTTGTTTTGTTCTGTTTTTTGTTTTGTTTTGTTTCATAGAGGGTCATACGGTGCTGTGTTTTGGACTTTTGATGAAAATAGTGGTGATAACACACTGATGTTTTTATTTGTTGCAGAGCAGTGCTCACACAAAGCCAAGGACTTTTCAGCTTCTCATGCTGCCCTGCCAGCAAGGAGGCTGGGGGTGCACCAGAAGCCAGGAGGGGACACAGCCAGGACAGGTGACACAAACTGGCCAGAGGGATATTCCATACATTTGACGTTCATGCTCAGCAATAAAAGCTGGGGTAAAGAAGGAGGAAAGGGGGCACATTCAGAGTGATGGCATTTGTCTTCCCAAGAAACCATTACATGTGATGAGCTCTGCTTTCCTGGAAGTGGCTGACACCTGCCTGCTGATGGGAAGCAGCAAATGAATTCCTTGTTTTGCTTGGCTTGCATGCATGGCTTTTGCCTTACCTAGTAAGCTGCCTTAATCTCAACCAATGAGTTCTCGCACTTTAACGTTTCTATTTCTCTCCCCCATCCCACCTGGAGAGAACAAGCGAGTGTCTGCATGGTACTTAGCTACCTGCCAGAGTTAAGCCACAACACCCTTAAAGTCAGTATATCCACACCATCATTGACAGCAGCATTTTCCTGCACAAAGTATTTCAAGGGTCATTTTATACTTCCAGGACTATCCGTCATAGTCAGCAGATGGGAGTACTTAAAGGTAAAGAATCAGGTACAGCACAGCATGCCGTTGTATGCCTGTGCAGTACAGATTTCTATGTGTTACAGGATTGTGTACAACACACAAGTATCCATAGTCAGCAACAGCTACTGATCATTTGTGGGACTACTCAAGTATATTTTGGGCCACATGTAGAAGCAGCCACAGAGCATGTAACCTTAGATTTACATGATATTATTAGCATTTCTAGCACTTAAAATGGGATTTTCATTTTTAAGGCTTCCGTTACTACTACCTGAGTGCATAGACTTGTTTCAGCTGGAAATACATCTAAACATGCAAAAAAAAGCCCAGAAATGCATTATAAAATGCATTAGGATGCAGATAATGTATATAAATCCATAAAACCATGAATGACCTGAAGATCTGGGTTTTTCATTGTTGAAGATTGAAATAACCAGGAAGCAGCTTCAAAACATGCAAACGGATGCATATTTTCACAAAGATATTATTAAAATGTGAATTATGGTTCCAGAGGTGAGATAGAAGCCAGAAGTTAACATTTATTTAATATGAGTTAATATGAGATAGACACATAGAGGATAAGCCCCCAGGGCTGTGAGTAGTGTTCCAGACATAATTTCTGGGGAAAAAAAAAAAAAAAAAAAGCTGTCAGATTTGAGAGACTGGGATTCCAGGCAGCAGAAAAGATCTGTACGTCACTTTTATTTCTTGCCTCTGCATTCAGGGACGGACGCCGCTCTTTGCCTTGCCCACCAGGGGAAGGGGAGAACGACTGGGCAGGGAGCCCCACCGCAGCCCCCCTCCCGGGAGTCCTGCACAGCAGTTTAATAAAGTTTGCTTTCCGGCCCGTGCCCCCTTTGGTGGTTGCCGCCCCGGTAAGTGGCTGTCGCCGTCTGCGTGTGGGTGCAGGTTCCGTAGCGGGGTGGGTGTGGAGGGGGCAGGGGCCCGGAGGGGGGGTGGCCCCGTGTCCGTCGGCCGGGGTGCGGGACCAGCCCTGCCGGGTGGGGGGGCAGCTGCCTATTGCGGGACCGGGAGTGCAGCTCGGTGCTGTCTTTGCTCCCCGGGCTGGGGGGGACTGCTCTGTGTGGTGGGGGCTGCTTGCAGAAGCGCAAGTGGGGGTGGGCTGGGGGTTCCCGGCAGGACCCCCAGGGCAGGGGATGGCGTTGCGGAGGCCGGGTCCCGCGGGATCGGCGGCTGGGGCGGGGAAAGGCCAGGCAGGGATGGCACGGGGTGGCAGGCACGGGTCTGCGGGTGCTGGGCTGCAGGTCGGGAAGCCCGGGACTGGCTCCACGGTGTCCGCAGTGTCAAGCCGCCAGGAGCACCTTCTCCCACAGCAAGCCGGGAGTTGTGGTCATTGGGCTCTGAGCTTCCCGTTGCCCACGTTGGGTTCGTTGTTATTATCTCCCTGCCTTTTTTATCCTGGTAAAAAATGTATTGTTTCAGCTTGCCGTCGCTCAGCTTCCCAGCCGTGAGCGGCACGTTGCCCAAGGCAGATCCTGAGGCCTCCCTGAGGCGGCGTGGGGTACAAATTTCTCCTGTTTTCGTTTGTGCTTCTGGGAAAATGGTATGGGAAGCTGTGCCTGCTCGCCTCGGGACGCCCCCTGCCGGCGAAAGGCGGGTACTGCAGGCGGCGCTCGGGGGCGCATGCGCGGTGGCGCCCCCGAGCGCCCTCTGCCGCCCCCTGCCGGGGAAAGGCGGGTACTGCAGGCGGCGCGGGGCAGCGCATGCGCGTTGGCGCCCCCGGGGGCCCTCTGCCACCCCCTGCCGGGGAAAATCGGGTACTGCAGGCGGCGCGTGGGGGCGCATGCGCGGTGGAGCCCCCGGGCGCCCTCTGCCGCCCCCTGCCGGGGAAAAGTATGTACTGCAGGCAGCTCGGGTCCGCGCATGTGCGGTGGCGCCCCCAGGGGCCCTCTGCCGCCCCCTGCCGGGGAAAAGCGGGTACTGCAGGCGGCGCCGTTCCGTGCATGCGTGGTGGCGCCCCCGGGCGCCCTCCGCCGCCTCCTGCCGGGGAAAAGCAGGTATCACAGGCGGCTCTGGTCTGCGCATGCGCGGTGGTGGCCCCGGGCGCCCTCTGCCGCTCCCTTTCGGCGATAATCGGGTACTGCAGGCGGCGCAGGACTGCACATGCCCAGTGGCGCCCCCAGGGGCCCTCTGCCGCCCCCTGCCGGGGAAAAGTCGGTATTGCAGGCGGCTCGGGTGCGCGCATGCGCTGTGACGCCCCCGGGCGCCCTCTGCCGCCGCCTGCCGGGGAAAGGCGGGTACTGCAGGCGGCGCTCGGGGGCGCATGCGCGGTGGCGCCCCCGGGCGCCCTCTGCCGTCCCTTGCCGTCGAAAAGCGGGTACTGCACGCGGCGCGGGCCGGCGCATGCGCGATGGTGCCCCCGGGCGCCCTCTGCCGCCCCCTGCCGGGGAAAAGCGGGTATAGCAGGCGGCTCGGGTCCGCGCATGCGAGGTGGCGCCCCCGGGCGCCCTCTGCCACCCCCTGCCGGGGAAAAGCGGGTACTGCAGGCGACGACGTTCCGTGCATGCACGGTGGTGCCCCCGGGCGCCCTCTACCACCCCCCGCCGGGGAAAAGCGGGTACTGCAGGCGGTGCGGGGCGGCGCATGCGCGGTGCCGCCCCCAGGGGCCCTCCGCCGCCCCCTGCCGGGGAAAATTCGGTACTGCAGGCGACTCGGATCTGTGCATGCGCGGTGGAGCCCCCGGGCGCCCTCTGCCGCCCCCTGCCAGGGAAAAGTCGGTACTGCAAGCGACTCGGATCCGTGCATGCGCGGTGGAGCCCCCGGGCGCCCTCTGCCACCCCCTGCCGGGGAAAAGCGGGTACTGCAGGCGGCGCGTGGTGGCGCATGCGCGGTGGCGCCCCCGGGCGCCCTCTGCCGCCCCCTGCCGCGGAAAAGTCGGTACCGCAGGCGGCTCGGTTCCGCGCATGCGCGGTGGCGCCCCCGGGCGCCCTCTGCCACCCCCTGCCGGGGAAAAGCGGGTACTGCAGGCGGCGCCATTCCGCGCATGCGCGGTGGCGCCCCCGGGCGCCCTCTGCCGCCCCCTCCCGTGGAAAAGTCGGTACTGCAGGTTGCGCGGGGCAGCGCATGCGCGGTGGCGCCTCCGGGGGCCCTCTGCCGCCCCCTGCCGGGGAAAAGCGGGTTTCGCGGGCGGCTCGGGTCCGCGCATGCGCGGTGGAGCCCCCGGGCGCCCTCTGCCTCCCCCTGGCGGCGAAAAGTCGGTACTGCAGGCGGCGCGGGGCAGCGCGTGCGCGGTGGCGCCCCCAGGCGCCCTCTGCCACCCTCTGCCGGGGAAAAGCGGGTACAGCAGGCGGCGCCGTTCCGCGCATGCGCGCTGGCGCCCCCGGGAGCCCTCCGCCGCCCCCTGCCGGGGAAAACCCGGTATCGCAGGAGGCTCTGGTCCGCGCACGCGCGGTGGCGCCCCCGGGCGCCCTCTGCCACCCCCTGCCGGCGAAAAGCGGGTACTGCGGGCGGCGCTGGTCCGCGCATGCGCGGTGGCGCCCCCGGGCGCCCTCTGCCGCCCCCTTCCGGCGAATAGCGGGTACTGCAGGCGGCGCGGGGCGGCGCGTGCGCGGTGGCGCCCCCAGGCGCCCTCTGCCACCCCCTGCCGTGGAAAAGCCGGTATTGCAGGCGGCTCGGGAGCGCGCATGCGCTGTGGCGTCCCCGGGCGCCCTCTGCCTCCCCCTGCCGGGGAAAGGCGGGTACTGCAGGCGGCGCTCGGGGGCGCATGCGCGGTGGCGCCCCGGGGCGCCCTCTGCCGTCCCTTGTCGCCGAAAAGCGGGTACTGCAGGCGGCGGGGGGGCCGCGCATGCGCAGTTTTTTTTCCTCCGAGTGATGTTACTACATTGATTTTGTTTTTGGGGTGTAATCTGTTATGCTGCTAGATTTTTCTTCCTGTGTAGAAGAAAGGTTGAGCTAATTCCAGTTAGCTTCAGTAACTTGCTTTCTCATATTGTCATTTCAATATTCAAAGCTGAAGCAAAAGCATTGGTATTGTTGCTGCTAGAGAGACACCAGTTCTCCTGTCTGCACTCTGCATGCTGTTCAGATAAGCCAGAAAAAAATAAAGGAAAAGAAAAACAGCTGCTGCTCCTCCTGCTCTCTTTCTACTTTCTCGTGCTTTGCCCCTCCCCTTTCCCAGGTGATTGGGTTTGGGTTCCAGGCAGAGCTTAATGGTAATTGAGTCACAGGCATCCCATCAGAGAGCTCATTCTGCCTGGGCTGCACTTTGGGTAAGTGCTTTGGTTTTCCTTCAGTCAGTTGCAGGGGTCTTTAGGTGGGTCAGAGTCTACGGACTGATGCGTTTCCAAGTAGAGATCGGTACGTCCTTCTTTTTGAGGTAACAACTAGTAGGATCTGTTAGAGGCAGTTCTGCGGAGGGCTGACAGAGGGCCCGAGACTGATTAAAGAGGAAGGATCCATGAAGTAGCAGGGAAGGGAAGAAGGTAGGCACTCCGGGTTTAGGAGTTGATCCGGTAACTCTGTGCAGAGACCAAGGTAAGAAATATTAAGTATTGCCGTGGGGGTCGGGTGAGACTCCGTGTGATGTGTGACTGAGACATACTTTTGTACGAAGCGAGTGTGGAGAGTCCTGATCCGCGGTTCCGTAGCTCTGCGAGGGGCATGGCCGGAGACAGCCAAAGCGTGAGATAAGAGAGAGAAAGGAAGCGTCTCGGGAAATTTGGTGTACGGTAGCCCTTGCACGGGGAAGTGCTTGGCAGTACACCAGGGAAATTTGGTGTACGGTAGCCCTTGCACGGTAAAGTGCTTGGCAGTACACCCCCATTTTCCAGAATCGGAACGTTAGTGTGTGGTACCCTGCAGGAGGGAAATTTCTGTAGCAGCACACTGACAAGGGCTAGGAAAAATGGGAAATATGAGTTCCAGGGGACAGGGAGATATCCCTGGGGGAGTGCCTGCCGACAGGTCTTCCTGAAGAATGATAAGAAATTGGAAAAATAATATCAAAATCAGAGGAGATGATAAAAGAAAGAAAAAAAAAAAAAAGGTTAAATATTGTGTATCAGTCAGGACAAAAGAACCAATTAAGGAAACAGCAGTATTTTGGCCAAAATACGGGTCTGATGAAAATTCAGGCTTTAAATTTATATGTGAACAATAAGATTCCTTTTTCGGAGAAGGAGCCAAGTTACGCTCCCTATAATCCTAATATTGCACCGGTGGCAGCAGCAGTCGCTCCAGGAAGGGAGACAGGGACTGTAATTAACACTATCCCTAGAGAAGGAGCGTACTCTAGGCTCTGGCAAGAGTTAGAACAAGGTAGAAGAGATGCTGAGAATTTTGCCTTCCCTGATACTAACAGTACTAACGCTAACCGTGTATCCTCTTAGGTGAACTCCCCCCTCTCCTTACCGGCAGAGAGGTTAGGAGTCTTAAGGAGGAGACGAAGTCCTTAGTTGAGGACCCCAACAGGCTAGCTGAACTCTTAGACCAGTTCCTAGGACCTAACCTACGCTCTTGAGGGGGAATTATGTCTATAAGTATGTTGTTTACAGGGAAAGAAATGGGAATGATCGGGAGGAGAGCTGCTATACAAAAATGGGAGAGAGCTCATCCTCCAGGACCAGGGGTGAATCCCAAGGACCTGGTATCCCAAGGTCTCTTGAAAGTTCATTTTGTGATTAAAGCCTGGCAAGGTACACAGAAAAAGCTCCAGAAGGTGGGGGGATGTAGTGAACAGTCACTGTGGGGGGCCCTCCTGCGGGAGGCCCTGGAGGTGTATATCGGGAGGGGCGATGAGAAGGAAAAGCAGAGCGCGAAACTAATGGTATTGACGGTGTAGCAGGTAGTGAGGCGGAGGGTTGGAGAAAGAGGAAGAAAATCTTCAGGGGGAGTCAGGGCCAGGATGGAAAGGAGAGGAAGAGAGATGAAGGAATGGCAGGCAAGGAAAGCTCAGGGACAGGCTTTGAAGCGTGGCCAGGCTGGCCACTTCAAACAGCAATATCCGGAGTGGAAGAAGGAGGAGAGAAGGAAAATGGGAAAGTACAGGCTGGAGAAAGATAGAAGTGTTAACAAGGGTTAGCGAAGGTGTTAAAGGTGTGGTATGTAGTGTTTGACAGAGCTGTTTGAAGTTGAACGAGTAGGGAAAGAGGATGAAGGCATTATCTAAGTGACAGTCTAGAAGTTATTTGCTGTGGTGTTTGGTCAGTTTCCCAAGTACTGGGGAGGGGGGGGTTGGGGCAGCCTGCTCCGCCCCCCTCCCCCCCCCCCCCCCCCCCCCCGAACCTTGCTACGTGAACCCAATACACTGGGGCAGCTAGATCATTACTGGCTTGTAAAGTATCAGGGATTAAAGTAACTAATGAAACCCTAAAAGTGATGGGGGTAGAAGGGGCTGGGATAACAGTGCCACTTTTGGGGGATACCAGGCTGAGAGTAGGGGATAAAATGATCGCTGGGCAATTACTGTATGTACCAAAGGCAGGGACTAACTTGTTGGGAAGGGATTTGATGATGACATTGGGCATTCAAATGGCAAATTGTTAGACTGGAATAACAGTGTTATTAATGGAGTGCTCTCAGGCCCTGAGAGCAAAGATCTATTCACCTCTGACTGGAAAGACCCGGAAATGGGGGCGGAAGCAACAATACAGGCGGACAGTTTTACCTCAGGGGTTTACAGGGCCACCAGTTTATTTGGGCAAGTTCTAGAACAGATTTTGGAGCGATTACAACCTCCCGAGGAGGTATTACTGTTACAAATATGCAGATGATCTTTTATTGTCAGGACAGGAGAAAACAGTTGTGAAGGAAGCTACTGACAAGCTATTCGACTTTCTGGGAAAGCAGGGCTTGGGAGTATTGCAAAATAAATGACAATATGTAGAAGGAGAAGTCAGGTATTTAAGGCATCTAATGTCTGAGGGAAAACGAAGAATAAGTCCAGAGAGGATTCAGGGAATTGTTGAAAACTAAGACAGAATTAAAAAGTTTTAAGAGAGAGATTTTTTTTTTTTTTTAAGGAATCAGGAGCCACGAAGTCTGAGGAAAAATGGATGCTCCCTGCTGGGAGAGAAATGCTGAATAAAGCACCAATGAGGCAAATATTAACTGTCTTACATCAAGAGAGTCATTGGCAGGTGCAAGCAATGTGTGAGGTTGTGCTAAGAAAGTATGTCTGTGTAGGAATATACACTTTAGTAAAGCAAATACGCAGAGGATGTACCATATGTCGAAAGGTAAATAAAAAGGTCATCCGTAACCCACCTAGAGGGGGACGGGAGCCAGGGATTCGACCTTTCCAAAGCATACAGGTAGACTTTACCGAATTACCTGAGGCAGGGAGACTTAAGTACTTGTTTGTCCTAGTTGACCACGTGACTGGATGGGTGTAAGCTTTCCCCTCGGTATCTGCCACTGCGAACACGGTGGCTAAGGTATCACCGGAGCAAATAGTCCCTAGATGTGGGATAGTTGAAAACATTGATTCAGATCAAGGAAGTCACTTCACTTCACAAGTACCGCAAGGGTTAATGCAGGCCTTAGAGATTGAACGGAATTTTCACACCCCCTGGCACCCCTCCTCTTCTGGGAAGGTAGAGCGAATGAACCAGACATTAAAGAAGCAATTAACTAAATTAGTGTTAGAAACCCAGCTTCCTTGGGTAGAATGATTACCTTCAGCACTCCTCCGGGTTCAAACAGCACCGAGAAAGGATCTAGGAATTTCACCGCATGAGATGCTGTTCGGATTCCCCTATCTGGGCAGAAGGGATGAGATACCGCAATTCGAAAGAAGAGAGAGTTTTCTTAAGAACTGTGTTCTGGGGTTGTCCTCTTCTCTGTCATCTCTCAGAACCCGTGGGTTGTTGGCTCAAACCCCACCTTTGGAATTCCCCATTCTCCACCATCAGCCAGGAAATTGGGTCCTGATTCGGACCTGGAAAGAATCAAAACTCCGGCCTGAATGGGAAGGACTATTCCAAGTACTACTAACCACTGAAACAGCCATAAGAACTGCAGAAGAAGGCTGGACTCACTATACTCAAGTGAAGGCGTCCGTCAACCCTGGTACCTGGGAAGCTGTTCCTACAGAAGACTTGTTGGAAGTTGAAATCGAAGAGAAAAATCTCGTAGCAGACTCTGAGCAGGATAAAAGCTTACAATTGTAAACTAACCTTTTATTTTCACAGGTAACTAATGAGCGTGACTCGTGATTGAGAGAAAGCACTGGCCTACGGCGAATCGAAGTGCTCCCAAGGGGTTTTTGTTCTAGTAGTAGTGTACATATATCTTACTCTTTGTATTGGTAATTATTTGGAAACCTAAGGGTTAAAAATAATGACGGGGAAAAATCAACTATTAACTTTGTTTCTAGTGATTGTGGGCCTCAGAGAAGGCCTTGGTCAATTGGCAACTTGGAAAAGGCATGACCAGATAATAGTAAGACGGGATACCCCGTCAGAATAGGGGGTGAATGTGACAGAGGGTTACGTACCACAGTCTGTCATGTTTGATGCTTGTGAGGTGTTAGCTTGTGGAGATTTAAACGCCCAATGACAATTGAGCAGAGAGAACAAATAACTGGGAGAGACCCAACAGCCAGATTGAGAACAGCTGCATGGAAATGATCCTCTATTGCCATCAGAGAAAGGGAGAAACTCAAGGAGAAAACAGGAGAGAAGACAGGAGGCCCTCTTTGAAATGTGGCAGTTCAAACATTTGAGATTGAAACAGGGTATGGGGATGTGAATGCCCGGATAGAATGGGTCAAATATACTGTCCAGAGTCTCAACCATAGCAATTGCTATGCTTGTGCCTCGGGACGACCGACTGCCCAGACAGTGCCCTTCCCATTGGGGTGGACCAGGGATGTCCAGGGGATGCGATGTATGATTGCATTGTACCAAGAAAAGGCTGCCTGGGGAAATGAGGCCTGTAAGTCTCTCTCTTTGCTGTTCCCTTCCTTGCGTGATAGCAGTATCAGGGTTCCCCCTGCACTCTCTACAGCTATAGGTAACCATACAGCTTGCCTATCACGGCAAGGCAGGAATCAAATTGCTTCAGGGTTTGAGTCGCTGTTCTGGTGGGTAACAATCAATAAGAGTATTTATTATAATCAGCAGATATTCATAAATTATACAAGGGATGCGATAAGAGGAATCGCTGAACAACTAGATGCCACCAGCAGAATGGCTTGGGAAAACAGAATAGCATTAGATATGATGATCGTGGAGAAAGGAGGTGTGTGCGTGTGATACTGAGCAACCGTTGTTGCACTTTTATACCCAACAATACTGCCCCGGATGGCACAGTAACTAGAGCGTTGCAAGGGCTTACCGCCCTTGCCAGTGAATTGGCAGAATAATTAGGAACAGGCACTTCCATCACAGGGTGTTTGGAATCTTGGTTTGGTAAATGGAAAGGGATCATAGTGTCCATATTTGCATCCTTGATCGTAGTAGCAGGAGTTTTGACGGCCATTGGTTGTTGCATTATCCCCTGCGTAAAAGGACTAGTACAGCGGTTAATTGAAACTGCACTGTTGAAACGAATGACCATGGAGCCACCACCTTACTCAGATACGGTGATGATATTAGAGGAGATGGAAAGCAAAGAAGGTGAAGAAGAGGAAGATATCTACCAAATTACACCTTAGAGAAAAGTTCTGCAAAAATCAACAATTGATAAAGCAGAAAAGGGGGGAATTGTGGGAATAAAAATGTTGTTTTTGCAGAGTTACATCGTTTAGAGGGAAGGAATGTGGCGTTGAGATAGGCTTGCAGTGGTAAGAAAGCTTAACAGACAACCTTGTAAAATGCAGACAACCGGACTCCTTAGAGCAATTAGGTGAAAATCACGGTGTCAAGTCAGGTAAGTGGAGAAACATTACCACTTCAAACAGTAAAAAAAAGTCAAAAGAAATTTGAAATTTAACAGGCCGGCAACTGAAGGCCATGTATTGTCTGTGAAGCGTCGGATAGGTTGTGAACCTGGAATACCCAGTCAATGGGGAAACAGGGGAGGGTCCCGGTCGTCGAGAAAGAAAATATATAAACCGTACTATGTGACTAGCAGGTGCGCTCCTGCTTGTGGGACGCGTGCCATTGCGATCGCGAATAAATTACTGCTTCACTGAGCTCCTCGCCTGAGCCTAAGTTACTGGCTATGGAGTGTTTCTCACGCTCCCCGCACATAATCCTGGCTACAATATACCGTGTTATTGAAGGTGTCTTTTAAACGACATTGATAGAAACTCAGGGGGTGACAGTGCTGACCCTGGGTGTGGAACTATCCATACAGGGAATAATCCATACTGTACCAAATATGGTAGCCACAGGAATGCTAATATAGGTAGCGCACACCAGATGCAACATGAGAATCCTGTAACTGGATGGCCTGAGATGGTGGTAACTGGATGGCGAGAGGTGGTACCAGCTACGTGGCAACAAAGCCAGGAAGGTGTTGCCCCAGGGATGGAAGGGAGCTCGCACCCTGGAGGCAGTAATTCCAAATGTAACTATTATTGAAGACCCACAAAGCCAAAGCCCCCTTGAGACCACACGCAGGATTAAGCGGACTCCAGATAGTTCTCTAGTAAACTTCTCTAGTATTTCACAGCTTTGCAAGGTGGTTTTTACCTTGGTTAGGGGCGGGTGAATTAGAAAAAGCTATTGTAAATATCTCTGCTATGACTGAAGAACTAGGAAATAAGTTTGGTAAGTTTGCAAAAATAGTACTGCAGAATCGAATAGTATTAGATTCATTAATAACCTCATAAGGAGGAGCGTGCACTGTAATTAATGCTTGTTGATGTATAGATCAAATGGGACGAATTTGACTGTTTTTTTGGGGGGGGGGGGAAAGTATATTGAGGGAGGTGGGGGGGAAAGATCCTACATAGAGTAGCTCAAGGTGACAGTTCCTGGGCATTTAGAAACATTTGGGAGAAACTAACTTCGTGGTTACCTGAACAGAATTGGCTCAAACAACTGTTTGTTGGCATTGTAAAAATAATGGCATTGTACACCTACCGTCCCCCGTGACATCTGAAGAAGACTATTGCGCCCTAATGGTGGAAAAACTCAAGAGTGTGGTATGTGAAGAGGTGCAAAAACAACAGTAGGAGTAAGGAAAGAAGAGTGGGGAACTGTGAGAAACGAAGTTGTGTTTTTGCAGCGGAGAACTAATTTTCTGTACTCCAAGGTAGTTGTGTAGTCATAATAAGGAGAAATGCTACGTGGGTAAGTGGACAGTAGAAGGCCTCACTGTTCCAAAATAAGGCAGAAGCTTGAGGAAAAACAGGTTGAGCAGTGTGGGAACAGCAAAACAAAGATCACAGGTTCTTGAAACATAAGAAAGGGGAAAAAAAAAGAAAATAAGAAGGGAGAAATGAAAGGGTTGAAAAAGAAGTAAAATTGTACATATATGGTGTAGAGGAGCGTCGAGTAGCTTGTGACCCTGTAGTGCTCGGCCAATGAGGAAACAGGGGAGGTGACCAGGTGTCGGGAATAGGGCACAAACGTTGATGCTTTGCTTACTGTAACGCGCTCCCAATTGGCAGGACGCCCGCCACTGCAACCGCGAATAAAACAGCCTCACAGAAGATCGTGTGTGAAGCAAATGATTTGAGATGTTTCTCGCAGAGACACCTGGTGAGAGGGGACCGAGCACACCCGGGCCTTCTTTTTTAAAAAAAAAAAAAAAAAAAAAAAAAAAAGGCAACACAGGCGCAACCTCAGGGTCGCCGTCCCACAGGGAAGCGGCGCAGTGATTGGCTGGACCCTGAGGGCGGAAGTGGCGTCCGGACGTGCCTTCCCTGAGGGCGGAAACGCTCCGTGATTGGCTCGGAGGAACCCAGGGCGGAAGTGCCGTGCAGGGCTTGCCGGCACTGTGGGCGGAGGCTGTCGGGCCGGGCCGGGCTCGGGCCGGCGAGGCGCGGTGCAGCAACGAGGTTGGTGGTCGGGGCCGGGCCGGGCCGGGAGGGGGCGAGGCGGCGGGCGGTCGGGGGCGCCACGCGGTCGGCGGCTTCTGCGGAAACGGCCCTTGTGCGGGGCGGGGGCGGCGCCGCGCCGGACCGGACCGGACCGGACCGGGCGCGCGGCGGCGTCTGCACTGCGCGGGGCTTCGGGGGGCTGGGGGAGAGGGGGGCGGAGCGGCGGGAGGCGGTGCGGGGGGGAGGGCGGCGGTTGTGTGCGCTTGGCCGACTCCCCTCTGGGTTGGATGGACTGCGCCGTCCCGAGGCATGCTGGGAGCTGTAGTTCTGTGGTGCGCGGCCGGTCTTTCCCCGAGCCGGGGCCGGGGCCGGGCCGTGCGCGCCGGGAGGCGCAGGTCGCCGCTGGCTGCGAGCGCGGTTGCCGGCGGTGAGGCGAGCGAGAGCCTTCGGGGGTGCTTCCCCGGAGCGTCGGGCCGGGAGGGGTGGGGGCTGCGGCGGCCGGGCGCGGGTCCTCGCTGCGCTTGATCGCCGGGCTGCGCCTCGGAGGTTTTCCTCGCCCCGCGTGCTGACAGCCGGCTCTCTCCTTTTTCTGCGGCTCACCAGGGCAGAAGCAGCTCCCCGCCGCTAGGACCCCTGCGGGGTTTGTTGCCGAGCGAAGGTGGCGCACCGGCTACACCGAGGAAAGCTGCAGCTGGCGTGCTGCAGCCGCGGGTTTCCCAGGAGAAAGGGCAGCCCGACTGTCCCAGCTGTCCGGGTAAGTCGCAGCGAACTCCGGGTGAAATCCAGGCGTGAAGGGGATTTTGATGGCTCTCTTAGACAGCTAGTCCTACCAAAGATCGCATCGGTTACAAAAGGTAGTAGTAGCCTTGCAGTTTCTATGTTCTGTAGCGTCTGTAGCAAAATAAACTGGCGGATGAATAAATGAGCGGGTACAAATACACGTGACTCTACAGCTGAGATTAAATAACGTGCAGCTTCTTCTGTGTTTTGTCTTTCAAAGCACGTTGTTTGACTTGATGATCCTTAATGATGATCCTCGATGGTCCCTTCCAACTCAGGATATTCTGTGATTCTGTTGTTGCCGAGCACCTGAGCTTTTTGCTCACGTTACTGAGGAGAGGAATGGCAGTGCTTCTTCCCCACCCCCCTCTTTTTTCTTTTTTTTCCTCTCCTCTTCTCCCTCGATGACGGGGACTCGAAATGTTTTTCTCAGATGTCCACGTGAAAATGTAAAAAAAAAAAAAAAAAAAAAAAAAAAGCTGATGGTGAACACTGACGGAATTGGGTGACGCTTTCAAGGTAGAGGGCAAAAAACGTGGAAATTTCTAGTACGTTAGTGTTACTCTGTTAACAAAACCGACGTACACGCCGCTTGCTGTTCCTAGTTTTTTGGTTTGGCCTGGTTTTCCTTTCAGAAGTCTCCCCAAAGGCCTTTGTGGACAAAACTTTGTCCCGCTTGAGCTTTAAGAATTATCCTAGAAATAATGAACAAGTGCTTGCAGGGCTTTCCAGAATGCTAGTTGTGGTCGGTCAAGAACGACTTGGGAGGCAATTCCTTTCGTGGAATTGTAGAGTGGTTTGGGTTGGAAGGGACGCTTGGAGATCATCTAGTCCATCCCCCTTGCCTCAATCAGTGGCGTCTTGCACTAGGTCAGGTTGCTCAAAGCCCCATCCAGCGCAGCTTTGAGCACCTCCAGTATCGGGGCCTCCACAGTTTCTCTGGGCAGCCCGTTCCAGTGTCGTGCTACCCTCATCGTGAAGAATTTCTTCCTTTTGTTCCATCTAAACATGTCCTCTTTCAGTTTACAGCTGTTGCCTTGCCTTGTCGCTGCAGGCTGTGGTAAAAAGTCCTTGCGTGTCTTTTTTGTGAGTCCACTGTACGTGTTTAAAGGTAGTAATGAGGTCTCCCCAGAGCCTTCTCTTCTCCGGGCCGAAGTGTGACAGAGCCCTGCTGCTGGTGCTGGCTTGCGTGTCAGTGCCAAGCTACCAGAAGGAGGTTTTTATGTACTTTTCCAATTCCTTCAAAGGGAAGTTGAAGTACAGACAAGCTGACTGAGAACACTCCAAAGTGGTAGACGTGAGACTTTTTGTAGGACACCAGCTCTTTTCCTCTGTGAGCGGAAAGAAAGCTTGTTCGGGCGCGAGTAGCTATCACAGACGGCCTACTGCAGCTACTCAGAGCTTCGGTTAGTTCATTCAACCACCCAGCTTTTAGGCTGTAGGGCGTGCCTGGGACTGCTCTCTGAAATGATGGGTAATAGCCAGCATGCCTGAGGGGGGTGTGCTCCATGAACTGCTCTGCCAAGCTTCAGGAGGAGCTAGGGAGACTGAGAAGCATCTGGGAGCCGAAGAAGGTGGTAGATCGATGGATCTATGCTCTCCCTCTCTGGAACACACATGCCAACTTAGAACAACCACTGCCGATGTGGGTCCAGTATCTGATCCGCATCGGGATAAAGGCAGCAGCTAGAGGGGGACACCAAGGAGTCGAAGCAAGTTACTACATGGAGCTGTAAGAGGAGCCACTGCTTGCACAATGAGCTTCCATTACAAAACAGGTATGAGGCTCTGGGTGTTGTTAGACAATGGATGTGAAAAGAAGGAAGAAGGGGTTTCTGTGCAAGTTCCACCAAGGTCAGATCAACCAGCTCCTTGTAGCAAGTGCAGGATCAAGGCCAGTGTTGTGAAGAAGTAGTGCCAAGTTATAGTCACAGGTGACTGCCTTCTGAAGGGAACAGAGGCTCCCATCTGCAGACCACACCACCTTTATAGAGAGCTTTTCTACCTCCCTGGAGCTTGGATCAGGGACATTGCTAGTGAGCTTACGAGCTTAGTTCAAACTTCAGATTATTACCTGCTCCTGCTCTTTCACGCGGGTACCAACAAAGTTGCAGCAAGAAGTCTGTGTTCAATCAAAATAAATTTCGGGGCCCTGGGAAGATAGCTAAAGGATTCAGAAGCGTGGGTATCGTCTAGCATTTTGGGATATATTGAACACAGCATAGCTGGCTGGTCAAAAGAGGTGATTCTCCCGCTGTATTTAGCATTGGCGAAGCCTCTCCTTCAATATCGCGTGCAATTCTGGGCTCTACAATATAAAAAGAATGTTAAGATCCCTGAAAGTGTACAGAGGAGGGCAACAAAGCCGGTGAAAGGATTGGAAGGCATGCCCTGTGTGGACGCTATGGTACTTCTGCTAGCTCCTCAGAATCGTATATAGTCATGAGTAATACTTCTGATTCTAAATACATAGTCTTTCCCTGCATATAAGCCAAACGCTATTCTACAATCGTTTGCTTCTTCTGGCAGTGGATTCTGTCCTTCAGTGATTTATGGGTACTTTACACGTCCTGGATATTGCTTTCCAGATATCTGAAGCTTGCTAGCTTTTCTGTCTCCCAGAGATGTGGCTGATACTGGTCTAGTCTTGTGAGCTGTGCTGCCATGAAGTCTGTCACCTGTTGATGTAGAAGGTACTTTTCTAGAAAGAGGAAGGTAGTAGGTACAGTTTCGCACCAGGACATCAACAAAATCACGTACTCTTTTTATCATCTCCAGGTGTGTTTCCTTCAGTGGCTTGTGGACTTTGGTCCATATTGTAGGCCCTGAGAAGGAAGGAGGTTGGCTTTTCATAACCACAGTTTCTTCCAGCTGTTTCAGATGGATTTCATGGTTGATTCTAGTTGAAATGACTGCCTCAGAAAAAAATAACAAAAATGATAGTCCAAACAACTTATAAAAAATAAAAATAAAAAACAAACGAAAACACCGCTCCCGTTTCCTCACAGCTTATTCATTTGATGTGGTATCTTCTTTATGGAAAGCAGTGTCCTTTCCTTCCCAAGCTATAAATAAAGGAAGAGTTCGGGTACTCTTCGCTTGTGCGCTTTAATCAATCTGTGACCTGTTTGTTCGCGTAGAACTTCTGGGAAGTTTGGTGGTAGAGTTTAGGGTTTACATGTTAGGTAAACAGAAGTATCACTCAACTCAGAACACAGTTAAATAAAATTACAATATTTATTTAAAATTAATAAGTGTGTGTCTATAGTCTTGTGTCCTTCCTTTGCAGAACTCAATAGTTCGCCTTTATACATATTTCTAAGTTGCCCGGTTTATCAGTGTACAACACAGCATTCAGGAGTATCATCTGAGATTTTAGGTGAAGAGGACTGTCCTTTGTTCAGTTGTGCACTCTTGTGTGTAAGCCCTGATTCTGAACCATCTAAAAGCTGTAAACTTCTTTCTGGTTTTCTCTCTAACCTCACTGAAATGTCAGTACTTCCCAGCTTACATGATACTAGTCAGCATGTGGATATTCTGTTTCCTCACGCTAGCTACAATTCTGGAGAAGTTACACATCTTGAGCCTGCATGTTAGTGTTTCATCCTTTCAGTTCCACAAAAGGAGGGTTGGGTGGAAGTTTTGAATCCTGTAAAGTGGAACACAGGTTTTTAGCCTCAAAGGCTTTAGTTGTTTTTTCACTGGCGAGCTTTGGAACAGAAGATATGTAACATTAACAGTTTTTTATTATTCATTTCAGGACTCTTGGACAGCCCTCCAGGATCTGATGATGCAAAGCTCGCTGACATATTCTACCCAGGAGACCAACAATCTGTGACATTTGGAACCAAATCCCGGGTGGGAATGGGAGGCATGGAAGCCAAGGTAGAAATGTAGAACACTTATTTCCTTATTGAGAGGGAAAGGGAGATGTGGAAAGGGGACTTGATAATACGAGATTGAGAGGAGCGGCCGATAGAGCAGATAATTGTGTTGCCATTCAGAGGAACCTTGACAGGCTGCAGATAGGGGCAGGCAGGAACCTTTTGAAGTTCAGTAGAGGGAAACGCCAAGCCCTACCCCTAGGGAGGAACAACTCTCTTCACCAGCACTGTGGTTGTATGTCCGGGCTCAGAAGGTCTTTGGAGTTCAATCCAGTTGTCAGCTGGTCACAAGCAGCGTTCTAGAAAGTTGCCTGGCAGAAAAGGACTTGGGGGTGTTGCGTTGGTCAACAGCTCGTTGAACAGGAGCCAGCAGTATGCCCAGGAGGCCAAGATGGCCAATAACATCCTGGCTTGTATCAGAAATAGCATGGCCAGCAGTACAACGGGAGTGATGGTCCGTCTGTTCTTGGCACTGGTGAGACCGCACCTTGAGTACCGTGCTCGGTGTTGGTCCCCTTGTGTGATGGTTTTACCTTGCTAGACAGCTGAACTCCACCACAACCGCTCTCTCACTCCCCCTCCTCAGAAGAGGAGGGGAAGAAGAGAAGGAAAGAGACAACTCGCGGGTTGAGATAAGGATAATTTAACTGAAGGAAAAAAATAATTATTAAGGAAAAATGATTATTAATTAATTAGTTTGACTAAAGGGAAAAAAATAAAAACAAAAAACAACAAGCAAAGGCTGTGTGGAAGTGCAGAGGAAAGCAATTACTCTCTACTTCCCACAAACGAGCGATGCTTGACCACGTCGTTGAAGCAGGGCCTCACCACACAGACGTTTTCACAACGAGAGCCCACCCCCTCCCTTCTTTTTCTTTTTCCACCTTTTATTGCTGAGTGTGACATCATAGGGCATGGAATATCCCTTTGGTTGGTTTAGGTCAGCTGCGCTGGTGATGTTCCTTCCTCACCTTTTGCCCACCCCCAGCTTGCTAGCTCTGGGAGGTGTTAGAGGGAGTCCTGATGCTGTGCCGGTATTGCTCAGCAGCAGACATGACGCTGGTGTGATACCAGTGCTGTGCTAGCTACAAGTGCAGAGCACAGCACTGTGTGGGCTGCTGCAGGGAAGTTACCTCCATCCCAGCCAGACCCAGTACACCTCACTACAATAAAGATGCTGAGTTTCTGGGAATACTCTCGGAGAAGAGCAGCAAAGCTAAGCTGGTGAAGGAACTAGAAAACGACGTGAGGAACAGCTAAGGGAGCTGGGATTTAAGTCTGGAAAGAAGGCGGCAGTGGGGAGGCCGCATTGATCTGTACAGCTACTGAAAGGAGGTTGTAGCAAGGTGTCGGTCTCTCTTTCTCAAGTGACAGGGTGTGAGGGAATGGCCTCAAGTTGTGCCAGGGGAGGTTTAGGTTGGATATCAGGAAGCATTTCTTCATGGAAGGGGTGGTTAGACACTAGAACAGGCTGCCCGAGGAAGTGGTAGAGTCCCCATCGTTAAAAATATTTAAGAGACATGTGGACGTAGCACTTAGGGATATGGTTTAGTGGTAGCATTAGGTTGATGGTTGGACTTGATGGTCTTAAGGGTCTTTTCCAAACATAAGTGATCAAAGCGGAGCAAGAATTCTTGTTGAGAACGGGGATTCAAATAACAAGTGCATTTTCGGGAACTGGCTCTATCCTTCATTGTAGGTGAAAGCAGCTCTGTGGGCTCCAAGGAGGCGCCTCCGTAGTGATTGCAAATGGAACCCCACCCAAAGATCTCGGGTCATGTCATCACAGATATTGTGGAAACGGGAAGAAAGTTTGGTAACCTTTTTTTCAGATGTAGAACCTGCAGGTGAGCGCGGAAGTGACATGTACATTGGGAGCTTGTAGAGATTTCCTGAAAGTTAGGGTTGAAAATTTTGGCTAGGCCTGCCTGTTCAACAAATGGGAAACTATGCTCTGCTTGACAAACGGCTTTCGAAAGGTAATTTTTAATGTTGGAATAGAACGTCTTGAATCCTCTGCTCGGCTTCCTTCCAGCTGATGACTTGCTGCATCAGACTTGCATCAAAGACCTAGGTAGAATTTGTATTGTTTTTAGTCTTAGAGGTTATCATCTACTATCGAAGATTCAGGGTGAAAGCAGTGCATGTAGAACGTACTGCTGAACTAAGATAGTGCGTAGTTCTTGTTTTTTTGTCGTAAGTTCTTTTAATGACTCGGTCTTTTTGTTATTGTAATGGAGGAAATGTTTCCTGCCTCTGTGTTGCTGTGACAACGTAACAAGGGCCGGAGAAAGTCAGACCAAAGATCTGTGATCTTAGCAGAATGGAACAAGCTATAGAGTGATACTTGTGCCTTGCACTTTAAGAACAGAGCAAATGCCTTTGAGTATAAAAATGCTTAATGGATTTCTTGATAAAAATCGGGCCATATCCTTTGAACCCATGGTAAACACTTAGCATCCATGGGTCACAACAGTCACGAGCCTTAACTAGGTATTGTGCGTAAACTCTGGAGCTAGCACTGTGTGGAGAACTGCTTCCTTTATTTTGTGTGTGTTTGTGGGCAGGAGGAGTGTTGAAGTTTGCTTCCTGCTAGCTTTTGATGCCCCCGCCTTCTGTGTGGAAAGAGAACACGGGTGATCGATCTCTGTTCAACTTCTCTGATATGAGACATCGTCTTTTCCCTCATCATCTCTTTTTCACATGAAAAAGGTTTTTTCTTAGTCCTTTTCTACAGAAACTGTTCCAAAAGTTTGGCGATCCCTGTTTCTCTTGGCTGAAACTGTTTTTATTCTACTGCGACCTTTTTAAGATAGGCAAAAATAAAATTTTGTGTAGCGTCCAAGATGCAAATGAACCTTCGGTTTATGAGATAGCAAGGCTAACTTTGAGTTTTGATTAGATTGGTGATGTTTTTTGTTGCCTTTCCTAGGCCTTTTCCAAAAGCCTAAACATGTAAGTTGCTGTTCGACGCTGATGAGCATCGAAGTGATGTTTTCATAGGATTATGTGCAGTACCAAGGCCTGATTTCCCCTTTTGCCTCTGCATTGCCTCATGTTTATCTGCTTTGAATTGTACTTGCTATTTTGTTGCATAGTGGCTGCAAAGGAATCACAGGCTGGTTGAGGTTGGAAGGACCTCCAGAGGTCACCTGGTCCAACACCCCTGCTCGAGCAGAGCCACCCAGATCTGGTTTTCCAGGACCACGTCCAAACAGGTTTTGAAACCTCACGAAGGCTGTGACTCCACGACCTCCCTGGGCAACCTGTGCTAGTGCTCAGTCACCCTCACAGTGAAAAAGTATTTACTGATGTTCAGGAAACCGCAGGAGGGAACGTCCTATGTTTCAGTCTGTGTCTGTTGCCTCTTTTTTTGTTCCTTGGACACCAGTTAGAAAAGTCCGGCTTTGTCTTCTTTCCACCCTCCCTTCGTGTATTTACAGACATCAGTGAGATCCCCTCCAAGCCTCCTCTTCTCCAGGCCGAACAGTCCCAGCTCTCCTAGCCTGTCCTTGTAGGAAAGGTGCTTCAGTCCCTTATCATCCTCGTGGCCCTCCATTGGACTCTTTCCAGTGTGCCCAGGTCTCTCTTGTACTGGGAGGCCCAGACCCAGCACTCCAGGTGCGGCCTCACCATTCCTGAGTAGAGGGGGAGGATCACCTTTCTTGACCTGCTGGCAGTACTTTGCCTAATGCCACCCAGGATACCATCAGCTGCTTTTGCAGCAAAGGCACATTGCTGTTTCGTGTTCAAGTTGGTGTCCACCAGGAAACTTAGCTCCTTTCCTGAAAAGTTCTTTTCTAGGAAAAAGTGTGATATCAGCGCTTTTCACTTTGTCCTACTGCAATAAATTTGTACCAGTTATAAAGCTTTTCGTCTCGTAACCCCATTTCTCAGACAATTACAAATACGGTGAACGGCAAAAGTAAATGTGAAATTTTACTGCGACCCTTCCGCTACCATGGAATGTGGTTACTCCCGTTCTTTCTTTGTCTTCTATCTTCCAAAACATGCTTTAAATATTCAGGTAACTTTTTAAAACGAACTCTTATCTCCTTACGTGTGTCACTTTTTTCCAAAGAAGATGAAAATACACTCTACTTTGCGAAGTATGACCTCGCTTTAAAAAGCTGTTTTAACACTCCTTAATTAAGTCTTATTAATCAAGTGTCCGCTAGTTCTTTTCTTACACTTCCCACTATACCTCCTGTTATTTTCCTTAACGTGGGAATTCCTGCTCTGGCAATTTCTGTAGGACACTTCTTAAATAGAAGTCCAGGCATATTAGTCACGTTTCAAGTCATCTGTTCTACAGACAATTTCAAGAGAGTTAAAAATGAAAACGTAGCTTATCCATGAGCTACTTGAGAACTCCTTAGTGAAATGCTGCCTGAGCCTTTTGACTTGTTATTCCTGTTTCTGTTTCGAAAGTTGTTCTGTATCATTTCAGTTTGAGACAGATTCTTTGACATCCATGCCAAGAAAAAAAACCTTTCTTCTGTAGGAACCCTTCGATGTACACAGGGAGAGGCGGAGAGAGAGCAGCTTCTGCAAGCTGTTACTCAGGCTGGTTCTGGCTTCCAGTACTGTTTGTACATTCCCATGTTGTTCTGCAATCTTTTCTCTTTTCGTTAGTCGTATAATTAAACTTTTTCAAAGGATGCCTCCCTGTTTTCAGTAGCCTCCTACGCCCTGAGATTTAGCCGTCCTTGTATTCTTTCGCTCTTTGTCAAGTCTTTTTGATACAAGCTGTATGCTTGTTTGTCCCCTATGACATGGATGATCTTACTGAATCTCCGTGATGCCTTGAAAAGGGCTGTGCTCGGGCACCGTGGCAGCATTTTGGTATCCGATACAGATTTTCCTGTCTGGCAAACAGTAAATTTCTTTGATATGTCTGTTAAGACCGTACCTGTTTTCCTGCTTTGGTAAGGAGTTGGAAGATGAAAGGTTAGTGTTCATTTCCTTCCACATGGGCTGTAACCTTTTTCTGCATGTCTTGTGGTTGTGTTTTGTTTGTTTGTTTGTTTGTTTTGGCAGGCCCTCCGGTAGAGCAGCAGGGTGGAAGGTCTCGAGCTGGTGGTGGCAGGACCCTGGCAGCTCTGCAGCCGAGCAGGTGAGAGAACAGTATGTCCTCACTCTTTAAGGTTGGGAACATGTGGCAAGTCTTAAAATACAGGTTTATAACACAAATGGGTCCTGGAAAAAATCAGCTGGCTCCAAGTATTCGGGGAGTCAAGACAGTGAGAAGATGTGTCCGTAGAAATGAGCTGAAGTGAGCCAGATGTCAAACACCATGGACTTCATATAAGAATGCAGTTCAGAAACTTTTCTCTTTCAGGGAGCGGAGAGTATTTATCGTCTTGCTGACTTATTAACTGATCAGAGAGAAGAAATTCTCTCGGCAAACAAAAAGGACTTAGAAGAAGCTGAAAATGAAGGTAATGTTATGGGTCCTTTCATGGTACTCTTGTTGTCATGAGCTTATCTGGGCCTCAAAGGAAATGAGCAGAACTAGAATATTCTGTCACCTGCAATTGGATATTATGGCTGCCACAGGTTAGTGAACCCGGGACTTTGAGAGCTTGTCAGTGGAAACAGCTGCAGCTTCCGTAATTACGTAAGAGATGTCTTCATCAGAGAAGATAGAGAGGCCTTTGAAAACAGCAACCCACAGCACAGTTTAAAAAAATCAAAATCAAAATAAATAAATAAACAGTGTTTTCTTTTGCCAAAGGAGGCTCGCTTTAGAAATTAAATATAGCAAGTATCCTCCCTGTTATCATCGTGTATGAAATAGCGTGAATATCTCCTGGGCTGGTTAACATAATGTTTGGCCCCTGTGGGGAAGGTTGTTACTTAAAAATGGTGCTTTCCAGAAGGAACCATATTACCTTCTGACTGAGGAAAGTACGTTCAGGCAGCATAGACTAAATCCATTCTTTTGTGTTAGAGCGGTGCATCAAGAAACTGGTCTTGGGTTAGAAAATGTGTGAAACCGGCACATCACAAATTGTAATGCAGAGAGATCTTTGATAACAAAAGTGTATTTCTGTTGGTGAGTTACTGGAAGGCTGCGAGACGTCTTGCCTCAAAAGACTCTTCTGAAATGAATTCTGTTGTCATCCCAGTTTTTTTTTTTTTCTACAGACACATTCCTGGGACTTGCTTCTGCAATGTTGAGAGTTATTCAGGGTTGGTTTTTGATACCCAACATAGAGAAGGAGTTAGCTTACATTCAGGTGGTGCAGTTTCTGCACGTGTCTTATAAGGTAGGTTCCCCGCTTAACTTGCAATTTATGAGGTTCCTACCGATGAGCGCTTTCCTGTCCACGCCGAATACGGCTGAATTGCAGGCTACGATTAAACATCAAGTGTTTAATATAGATTGTTAATAACAAATTGCAACTGTTAAGAACATATGCTAAAAAAAATTATCACAGAAAGTAGAAGCTCTAGGCTTTGAGTGGTCTGTCCCATACTGATACTGCATGTTTGCGCTGAGGCAGAATGATTGCTTTTACTCCCTTGTGGAGAGATGAGTGTAGGCTCTCACTGCTGGTATTTTTAGCAAGACTGCTTGAGCATTTCGCTAACGTGTGAGCAAGTGTTTGAGGAGCAAGTGATGGGTATGGGCGCTTAGAAAGAGACTGCCAAGGGCAGCTTCCTATGTTGTAACTGAATTTTGTGAGTGTTGGTCCTCGTTTCATACTGAAGGGGAGTATGCTCTAGCGAAGGGAGTATGTTCGTGTACATTGAAGTATAGCCGTGCTCTATTATTATTTAAGGGGAACAAACTGTTCCGAAACCCATTCCGTGGCAGGGAACCGAGGGCGGAAGTGGCGTCAGGGCGTGCCTTCCCTGAGGGCCAAAACGGCTCCGTGCTTGGCTGGACCGTGAGGGCGGATGCGGTGTCAGGGCGAGCCTTCTCTGAGGGCGGAAGCACTCCATGATTGGCTGGGAACCAGGGCGGATGCGGTGTCAGGGCGAGCCTTCTCTGAGGGCGGAAGCACTCCATGATTGGCTGGGAACCCAGGGCGGAAGTGGCGTCAGGGCGAGACTTCACTGAGGGCAGGAGCACTCCATGGTTCGCTGGGAACCCTGAGGGCGGAAGTGGCGTCCGGACGTGCCTTCCCTGAGGGCGGAAACGCTCCGTGATTGGCTCGGAGGAACCCAGGGCGGAAGTGCCGTGCAGGGCTTGCCGGCACTGTGGGCGGA